>NC_090437.1:136293773-136599757 GCF_031143425.1 Pleurodeles waltl
CCCCAAGGTAAGAGACCTACGACACAGCAATCTCTCATAGTAAGCAAGATTTGACTCTATAGGTTCCTGAGTTGTTCTGTCAGTTTTGATCCAATCAATATCTTTGGGCCACACCTTTGAGTTTAAAATGTCATCATCTGCTGATACTTTTTCATCACCAATGGCAAAGGGCCAGTTATGACTCAGGCCATTCAACGTCTGTCTTACAATCCACCCAGCAGGTCACCCGGAAGCACAATGTTGAACAGAGTATTCAAATTGACCCTCAGTACTTGTGAAATCTTCACAAATTGCTCAACCTGCTTGTACCATGTTACTGGCTTTTGACTCAGCCTTGGAAAGTCATTAGTGAATGATGCAATATCACTTCTGCTCCAGGATACATGAACGTAACCTCCACATGACACTTCTCAAAACGAATTATTTTTCTACAAGAGAGGCAGTTCCCCTGTCTATTTCTTTGGTTCTTTCTTTCTCAGACACACATTTGTCTAACTCATTCCATTTCTGAATGTTTGGAATCAGCTCTTTAATTTGTATTTTCATTCCTGAAGTTCTCATACAGGCTATGTCTTCTTCATTAAAGCATACAAGTAACTCCTCTGCAAATCTTTGGTCTTGTTCAAGTCTATCTTATCTTTTTGAGACAACTCAGATAATTTGGCATAAACTTGCTTGCTCATCTAGTAACATCCTTACGAATGAACACAAGCTAATTTTCTTGGTAAGGGTCTAAACGAGTCATTTCAAGATTCCCACTAACAATGTCATACAATTCTAATTTTAGTTTAGCCACATCCTCCAAGCTCTCTCTCACAGGTGACTGAATCATTCCCTGGCTCAACCCTGAGCTCCCACTATCATTATTATTAAGAGCTTTCATCCATTTGTCTATTTTCTTAGCACTAAGACTCTGTGACACTACAGGAAACTTAGACTTATTCCTACCTCATTTGGTACAGCTACTAGAATTTAAAGGCGGCTTCCATACAGGTGTACCAGAAGTTGACATTCTCTGATATGTACCTATGGAACTTCACCTTGTAAGATTCAAAGTTGAATCAGCACTCACCACGCATGGAGAGGTTGTGTGTGTCCGGACTAGAGGAACAAACAAAATTCTCTTGTATCGGGACTTGCTGCAGCATTACCTGAAGTATCTGCGCTGGAGGCAGTCAAATTATAAGTTGCCCTCCCTGTGTAATCAAGCTTATACAGGAGGAGCACTGGACCAACAGTACCTGGAACAGTAAGAGCATCAAAACCACAAAATAGTAACTAGGCTATGGGAAAACGTTTATATCGGACCTTTTGTACAAATAGGGTTTTTAAAAATAAATACCTATCAGAATTGACCTCTCATATTACCAGCCAATAGGACCATTCCAAGAGTTGGAATAGACGCCTCACCCACTTAATAGTGGCATGCTTCATCATGGGCTGTCTATCCACACCCCAGTAAGATGATACTACCGAGGCGGACTAAACCAAGATTCTTGGGAGTTCAAAATAAAATAATTAACTGGATAAAAGCAGGGATCCAGAATAAATCCTTAAAATACGTATTGGAATACCTCAAGAATATCTCCTTTATTACGGGGTTCCAAAGGCATGGATAAAAGCAATATTCCTAGTCTCCTTTGAGTCTTTTATGTTCCCAGGAAACCCTATCTTCACGCATATATGTTTCGGCCCTCTCAAAGAGCCCAGCCAGGTCTTGGGGCCTTTGTCAGGTCAAAAGGTAACTTACCCTACTTAGTACCACAAATGTCATGGACACCTGTGAGGCCTATTGCTCTTATCTGATTTTTGAGGCTGACTTCATTTTCTGTAGTACCTAGAGTAAACCAAAACGTAAAAACATTAGTCCATCTGAGAGGCTAGTTTCATGATAGTTCCCGTTACTATAATAAGAAATCCCAACTTCTTTGGACAGGAAACACAAGGTCACCCTGTCAATGTAAAACCCTTTTAACATTATGCCAGGGTAATTCTAATATTGGTTACCCTTTTTTAAAAAACTTTCAATTTGTTTGAAATGTTTTCATCGAACTTTTTGCACTCCATCCTGAATCTCTTTACCTCCCATCACATCACCCAAATGGTTTGACTATACATCACTGACATCCAAATTAGTCACCTGCACCATAATTTCCCTAGGCATTCCTACATTTACCAGGTGTGTCTATTTAAGCTAATGTGACTGTGTTCCTCCTTCTTGTGATTCCTAACATAACCCATCATCTAAATCATAGGAAGAGAAACCAGAGAAAACAGGCACCATCCAGTCTCCAAACTGCCCTCTAAAAACCTCACTCGTGTGTGAATCACATCCAGTACTCTTACCTTACTTTTGGGTTATCCATGCCTCATTCATGTCTGGCAGGGGTGCGGCCCTGTAGTCACCCACTTAGGGTGGAATAAATCGACATGTCAGGTTATGGTGAACCTTTTTTTGCCTCAGATTCTCTATACTGCACCTATCAAATCCTTATTACCATATCATCATTAACCTCACATGTCTATATTGAATCTGTTATTAAAAGGGCACTTGACTAATATTTGCTACACAGTTACATACTCCCATTTATGTGAAAAGAAAACTGCCTGTGGCATCATCATGGATGGCAGATGTGTATCATCGGATTTTTTATCAGCTCGTGCCAGTCTCAACGGGTTCCAGTGCTACACAATCCTGTTTATGTGAGAGAAAACTGCCTGTGGCATCATCATGAATGGAAGATGTGTGTCATTAGATTTTTTTATAGACTTGTTCTAGTAAAAGTATGTGTCTAAAACGGGTTAAGCTGCCCCTGGAGCAACGTTTGATTTAAGGGTGTATAGAAAGAATACAGTTTTTTAGTGCAGGTGACAGTGTAGAGTTAGCAGGAAAAACAAATCCTGAATACAAATTCCTGAACCTTCTCCCATTGGTGCATGGTGCACATTTACTGGAGTAACCCCCACCGAACCAGAATTCACATTTATCAGGCCATTAATACTATCTCTACCCTCCACTCGGGTCTCATTATGAGGAGGGGGACATTCTGACAATAATACATCCAAAAGGCACCAGAATGACTGTCACTGACCTCACTCATATCATCTGCCTCTTTTCACTTTCCATCCGTCACTTCCTTGTCCTTTTTATTTTCCGTATCTCTCTTGAATGCTACACTTGTTATGGCTGGGCAAAATCCAACTCCCTCTGTCATGTTGATTCTCCATCTTTTTTTTGTTCATCATCCCATCTAGCATTTGCATAAGTATGCACTGCTCTTTGAGCTCTCCCCTGATACTTCTCTTTCTCTCTTGCATGACCAGAATGTTTCCAAGCATTTAGTGCCTCATACTGTGTAGGTCAATGGGGTAGTTTCATCTCGTATAATATCTCCTCAAGTTTTCAATAATTCTCGGGTTAAATGTGCCATAACGTGGAAACCTCAATGCACCTTTGTTTTCTGTGATCTTGTGCCATTGACCAAACCATATACATGTGTGAAACCCTACGTCTATTGCCATAGAACAACCTGGGGTATCCTCTGGTGGTGTTTCTTGTCCCTCTTTATTAGATACAGGTACATCTCCTTAAACAAATCTCATATATCCTTGAAACAATTTATTTTTCAATCAAATAACAATAATCACAGATACAAATTTTGTTCCATGTCAGAAATTCACTCTTTGTCCACAGTTCTAGTTCAACAGCAATACCCAATCACAACGTGGCCCCTTTGTGATGTAGACAACCAATACCAGTGCAGCACTACACCAACCAACCAATATGAGCACAGTACACTGTGACGTCAATCTCATTCCTTGGGGTGGTTCACTCTCCTTTACAATCTGCACACACACACACACACACTTTTTCAGCATCAAACAAACATAACAAAATACAATACAAGCAACATTTGTCTGCTCAATTAAAGAATTGATAGTATCTAATCACATAACAGTCAAAATAATCAAGTATTCCAAATGAAACCTCGATCTGTGGGGTATCATTGGTACAGATTCACCCTGCACATTTCACTATATCAATCGCATCTCATATTCACGCAAACATAAATGTCCCTTTCTCAACTGTGCCCTAGACTATGTCTCACAACAATCACCACCAAACGTAGCAGCCAAATTGCAATACAGTATCTTCTACACTTTTTAATACTATTCCCTGAGATTGTAGGTCACATTGAACCTGATCAGAACTTCAACTTCTTTTACTGGACACCACACTCACACCACATTCAAAATTCTCAGCAAAACACCATCCAAACTCTACAAAGCGCTGCAAGACAATTATGAACCACTGCAACTTACAACCCTATTCATACACACTCCACAGCTGACACGACTCTCTCCCAAATCTCAAGAACTCTGCTGATCTTC
Organism: Pleurodeles waltl; assembly: GCF_031143425.1. Taxonomy (NCBI): domain Eukaryota; kingdom Metazoa; phylum Chordata; class Amphibia; order Caudata; family Salamandridae; genus Pleurodeles; species Pleurodeles waltl. The sequence goes on from NC_090437.1 coordinate 136,298,166, forward strand.
CAAATTCTGGACATGGACACTAGAGACTGGGCGCTAGAGACTAACTAATCTAGAATAAAGGGTTCTTACTCTCCTTATGTCTAGACCCAAACCATCCTACCTCTGCTACCACCTGATGACTCTCGAGGCCTATATTCCTCTTTTAATTGTTCTGACAGACCTTTTTTGGATACTAGAAAAAGTAAAGGAAACTTAAAATCAACCTTTCAAATCTATTTATAGTCTGACTTACTTGCTCACACATTACATTCAGGAGGCAGAGGATAAAGTTCAAAAGCTTTTTACAAATGAAGGGTCAAACTGATGTAAATAAATCTAACAAATGTGCGTCGAATGAAGATAAATCGTATAAGCATAAGGCATACAAGAATGTCAGTTGAAGAAATACAAAGGATGAGAAACATAATCTGATGATCTGTATATAAGTCACAGTCCTCTTGCCTTGTCACTGGAGAAATTAACCTAAATACCCTGAACTAAACTCGAGGGAAAGTCTAATTAAGTCTCAGGAATGATAGGAAAGTGTCAGCATAGCAGAAACATCAGTAGAAATTCTGATAGAAACATGATGCATAGCATAAAGCCACACAAACGAATAAAGAGTAAAGAGCTCTGTACCCTTCCCTCACCACGTCTCAAGGGAATCTGCCCTCTTCTAACTAGGTGAACACCAATGAAGCCTACAGAACCTTTGACAGGTTCACGTCATCAACATCAGTGGTTTTCTATTTTCTCTGCACAGTTGAAATGAGTAAATCCCATTAAATCTCCCATAAATTGGAGATCAGGATGGCCTTGAATGTCTCTTTGTGTCGGGTACACACATAAAAGTATTTTCTTCTCAGTTCGTTAGTGCTCCTTTATCATTGCCAAAATACCCTATGGTGCCCTATTACCTTCAGTACACACAACATGCCTTTCAGTAATTGTAGATTCTCAGGAACGCACCTGTAAAGAAAGAATATTGCAACACGAGCAAAACCTCACGTTGAAGGTTAAACACAAGAAATCAAATGTTTCAGGCCTTTGGTTATGCTAACTTAATAAGAACATTTGAAATACATGATTATAAGTGCATCTTGTAGTTATAAATGGAATCAAGAGTTATAATTGTAACATGATTATATGCAGTTTCAACAGAGTACCATAATCAGAATAGATTAATATAAATGTGCATGAGTACTACATTTCAGTATGTTAATATCAAACATTGGATATATTTGTATTTCTAATTATCTACTGTAAGTGCACCTTCAGTAATACATATTAGGTGCTCCACTTTACATTTCTAATGTTAAGACACACAATAAATGTATTGGATGGGTGAGTGAAAGGGTGATGGAGTCGGTAAAGAGATGAATGGGTGTGGGAAAGGATGGACGTATGAATGAATGGATGATGAGCGGATGAACGGATGAGTGGGTAAGTGGGTAAAACAATAGGTGGATGAGTAGGTGAGAGGATGGAAGGATGAAAGGATTGCAGATAAATGGGGAATGAATGGATGAATGGCTGGGAGAAGGGATCTCAGAGTAAACAGAAATTGGATGGATTGATGGAAGGAATGATGGAAGAATTAGTTGGAAGAAGGCTATAGTGACTCCTTTACTGAAAAAAACATCAGCAGATCCGGCAGTATTGGATAACTATAGGTCTATTTCCCTTCTTCCAGTTTAGGTAAAGATACTGGAGCGCTATGTCAGCAGGATCCTATCTCAATTCTTAGAAGTTCACACACTGCTAGAGGGGGAACAACTTAGTTTCAGGCATGGTCATGGCACTGACACAGCTCTATTAAGTGCCATTGATGCGATGCACAGAAGGGTTAACAGCGACCAGTCTATAATGTTAATCCTGCAGACTTTAGATACACAACTGATCTTGTCTTTTACGAATAATCAGCAAGACCCAGCATCTTCCTTCCAGACCTGTATAATTGATACTGTAAAATGGATGAATGTAAATTCTCTCAAACTAAATGGGAACTAAACGGAGTTCCTCTGCTGTTCATCTAATAAGGTTCAGCTACCTTTGCCCTTAAATTTCTGGCCATTACTTGTATAAGTGGAGATGTGTTCTTTAGAGGCTATTTGTAAGCTTGAGGATACCTTGGATGTGCATCTCTCCTTTGAGAAACATGTTCACAAAGAGGCTGGAGTTTACTTTGCCCTGCTTCGTGGCCTTAGAAAACTGTTCCCAGTGTTACCTGCTCAAGCTAAGTCACTGATTGCATAGAGTGTTATACTTAGCCACCTTGATTATTGTAATGCCCTCCTTCTTGGAGCTCCTGACTATGTGATCAAGAAACTGCAAAGAGTTCAGATAGCAGCTGTAAAACTAACATTAAATAATAGACCTCAAAGATCATCTGCTTCCAGTGCCCTCAGGGAATTGCATTGGCTGACTGTGGGACAAAATATTATTTTCAATTTTATGTGCATTGTGCACAGAGCCTTGCAGGAGAAGGTATCTGTAATGTTGCAACGTAGACTGAAAAGATATACCTCAAGGAGATCACTGCAGTCTGATACTGAAAATCTCATGCAGTAATGTAGGTTCGGAAAGTTCATCAAGCGGAGCAAGCTTTTCCAGTTAAAGCTGCTGAGTTGTGGAATAAGCTCCCGGCCACTCTGAGACTGCATACAGATTTGCTGAAATTTAGGAAAGCCCTGAAGGCATGGCTGTTCCCAAAACAGTAGATGCTTACATTCGTTACTCTCTCCCTCTTGGTCAAACAACCTTGCCTAGCGCCAGGATACCAGTCTGGTCACAGTGCACTCTACAAATGTCATATTATAATAATAATAATAAAAATAATAATAATAACAATATTAATGCCAAAGTAAATGGAAATATGGATGGATGGCAGAGTAAATAGAAAGACAGATGGCTGGATATATGGGTGGATGGATGGATGGAGGGATAGAGATTATCACATGAGCAGATGAGTGGGTGAAAGAATGGCAGTCAATGGAAATGTGAGAAGATGGATGGATGTGTGAAGAGATGGAAGAGTGAATGCAATTTGGTGGATGGATTCATGGGTGTGTAAAAGGATGGCAGAGAAAATTCAAATCTAAGGGTTTGGGTGAATGGATGGGTGAAAAGATGGCAGAGTAATTGAAAATGGATGGATGAGGAAATGGAAATCTAAGAGGATGGATGACAGTTGAGGGGATGGATGGATGGACGGGTGGTTGAAAGGATGGCAGAGTAAATGGACATCTGAGTGAATGGATACATGGGTGAGTGAATGGACGGTGGAGACAATGGAAACGTGAGAGGAAAAATGGCATTGTAACATGTAAATCTGAGAGCATGGATGATAGCAAAGCAAATGGAAATCTGAGAAAATGGATGGATGATTGATGGATGAATGGATGGATGGACAGAAGGATCTATTGATGGCTGAAAGCTTTATTGATGGATGGGTTATTAAAATGATGGGTGTATGGATGGTGGTATAGTGCAGGAGGAAGGGGGCATAAAGTAAATGGAAATATGGATGGATGGATGGCAGAGTAAATAGAAAGACAGATGGCTGGATAGATGGGTGGATAGAGATTATCACACAAGCAGATGAGTGGGTGAAAGAATGGCAGTCAATGGAAATGTGAGAAGATGGATGGATGTGTGAAGAGATGGAAGAGTGAATTAAATTTGGTGGATGGATTCATGGGTGGGTAAAAGGATGGCAGAGAAAATTCAAATCTAAGGGTTTGGGTGAATGGATGGGTGAAAAGATGGCAGAGTAAATGAAAATGGATGGATGGATGGATGAGGAAATGGAAATCTAAGAGGATGGATGACAGTTGAGGGGATGGATGGATGGACGGGTGGTTGAAAGGATGGCAGAGTAAATGGACATCTGAGTGAATGGATACATGGGTGAGTGAATGGGCGGTGGAGAAAATGGAAACGTGAGAGGATAAATGTCATTGTAACATGTAAATCTGGGAGCATGGATGGATAGCAAAGCAAATGGAAATCTGAGAAAATGGATGGATGATTGATGGATGAATGGATGGATGGACAGAAGGATCTATTGATGGCTGAAAGCTTTATTGATGGATGGGTTATTATAATGATGGGTGTATGGATGGTGGTATAGTGCAGGAGGAAGGGGGGCAGCACAGGGGAAGAAAAATCATTTAAAAAATAATAAAAACACACTTGCCTTCTGACAGCCACATAAATGCTCTTCTGTTCCTCTTCTCTCGACTCCCGGTAGTCCAGGCTTCCAATCCCAACACCAATACAGACGCTGCTCTGATGCTGGTAATACTATTTACCAGCGTGAGAGCAGTGCTGTGATTTGGTCTGGTTTGATGCTCAGTCAGGCCCTGGGAGCCTGTGCTTGGTCTCCACCCGGCTGTGCACCACAGCTCGGATGAAGAGATCTAAGTGTGCATGTCTTTTTTTTTTTTCTTTTTCTTGTTCAGGTATGCATATGGAGAGAACTAAAACAAACATACATTATACTTCAGTAGCATCCATCCTTAACAATCAATTTGCTTTGGCTGGTGAGATCCAGACAGCCTTGCTATCAGTCATTGTTCAATGAAATATTAATTAATATAATTAATATAAAATATTAATTCAAATTCAATTCCCTTTTTCGATTATAGTCACTTCGAGATTTCTGTCACTATATATATTGCATATACTATATTCACGAACATTAGTTACATGCATCTGCCCGCCTATCCTATTCGTAAGTTATCGCTCCTCTAAATATTGCCGAATAGCTGAGAACCTTTTCTTACCCCAACATGTTTTGAATAGGCCTCCCTGTAGTTCTTAGTTGTTATTGTTTTATTCCACCAGTTTTGCATAGTGGGAATAGTCTGAGTACGCCATAACTGAAGTATTAATGATCAAGCTATTGCAAAGATGATTGCTATAAAATATTGTTGGTACTTTGCTAGTTTACGTGTTTTCTCGGAGACTCCAAACAATACTAGATTTGAATCTAACTCAATCCTAGAAGTGAAGGTGTGATTCATTACCCCCTCTATACCCAACCAGAATGTAGTTAATTTGGGGCAGTCAAAAAATACATGAAGCCAATTCCCTCTCGCATCCTGATGACAGCAAAGGCATTGATCAGGAATTGACGGGAACATTTTGTGCATCTTTTCAGGAGTGTAATAGGCCATCCATCTAGAAAGAAAATACATTCTTTTATAATTTGCTGCCCTCAAAGATTTATAGCCTATTTCAGAAATAATTATCCACTCTTCATCAGATATTAAACATTGTGTTGTAGAATATTCTCCCTGAATTTTATAATTATTGCCAAAGCGGGTCTTTCCACTAACACTCTGTACCAATTTCCTTTACCAAGTACTTTACTTCTAATTAGAGACCTCCATATTGGGTGTTCTTGGGTACTTTCCTGAAGTGAAATAGTATTAAGAAAATGGGAGATCAGATAAAAGCTCCGAAAGAGTGTAGTTGCCATATCGGCAAATCTGGTTTCAAACTCTTCCCAAGTGATGTATCTATTTCTTACTATAAAATCCCCTATCTCTTTAAATCCTTTGCTTTTCCATAGGGCAATCGCTTCTTCTGGAAGATGTAAGCCAAGGTATTTACACTCCTGTATTTGTACATAACTATAACCTGGAGGTATTTGATATGCTTTACGTAAGATTTCCAGTCTTTTACCAAAGTCGTATATGTAAGAAAGTACCATTTTGCCTTGCATGTTACCCCCATATTTCACTGTATGTATGTTGTTTTAGTCCTTGTGTCACTGGGACCCTGCCAGGCAGGGTCCCAGTGCTCATAGTACGTGCCCTGTATGTGTTCCCTGTGTGGTGCCTAACTGTAACACTGAGGCTCTGCTAACCAGAACCTCAGTGTTTATGCTCTCTCTGCTTTCTAAATTTGTCACTGCAGGTTAGTGACTAAATTTACCACTTCTCATTGGCACACTGGTACAAACATATAATTCCCTTGTATATGGTACTGAGGTACCGAGGGTACTGGGGTTCCAGGAGATCCCTATGGGCTGCAGCATTTCTTTTGCCACCCATAGGGAGCTCAGACAATTCTTACACAGGCCTGCCACTGCAGCCTACGTGAAATAACGTCCACGTTATCTCACAGCCATTTTACACTGCACATAAGTAACTTATAAGTCACCTATATGTCTAACCTTCACCTAGTGAAGGTTGGGTGCCAAGTTACCTGTGCACCCTGGCGTGTGTGTGCACCCTGGCACAAGCCAAGGTGCCCCCACATTGTTCAGGGCAAATTCCCCGGACTTTGTGAGTGCGGGGACACCATTACACGTGTGCACTATACATAGGTCACTACCTATGTATAGCGTCACAATGGTAACTCCGAACATGGCCATGTAACATGTCTCAGATCATGGAATTGTCACCCCAATACCATTCTGGTATTGGGGGGACAATTCCATGATCCCCAGGGTCTCTAGCACAGAACCCGGGTACTGCCAAACAGCCTTTACGGGTTTCCACTGCAGCTGCTGCTGCCAACCCCTCAGACAGGTTTCTGCCCTCCTGGGGTCCAGGCAGCCCTGGCTCAGGAAGGCAGACCAAAGGATTTCCTCTGAGAGAGGGTGTTACACCCTCTCCCTTTGGAAATAGGTGTGAAGGGCTGGGGAGGAGTAGCCTCCCCCAGCCTCTGGAAATGCTTTGATGGGCACAGATGGTGCCCATCTCTGCATAAGCCAGTCTACACCGGTTCAGGGATCCCCCAGCCCTACTCTTGCACGAAACTTGACAAAGGAAAGGGGAGTGGCCACTCCCCTGACCAGTACCTCCCAGGGGAGGAGCCCAGAGCTCCTCCAGTGTGTCCCAGACCTCTGCCATCTTGGACACAGAGGTGTTGGGGGCACACTGGACTGCTCTGAGTGGCCAGTGCCAGCAGGTGACATCAGAGAACCCCTCTGATGGGCTCTTACCTTTCTTGGTAGCCAATCCTCCTTTCCTGGTAGCCAAACCTCATTTTCTGGCTATTCAGGGTCTCTGCTTTGGGGAATTCTTCAGATAACGAATGCAAGAGCTCACCAGAGTTCCTCTGCATCTCCCTCTTCGACTTCTACCAAAGATCGACCGCAGACTGCTCCAGGACGCCTGCAAAACCGCAACAAAGTAGCAAGACGACTACCAGCAACATTGTAGCGCCTCATCCTGCCGGCTTTCTCGACTGTTTCCTGGTGGTGCATACTCTGGGGGTCACCTGCCTTCACGCTGCACCAGAAGCTCAGAAGAAATCTCCAGTGGGTCGAAGGAATCTTCCCCCTGCTAACGCAGGCACCAAAAGACTGCATCACTGGTCCTCTGGGTCCCCTCTCATCCTGACGAGCGTGGTCCCGGGAACACAGGAACTCTACCCAAGTGACTTCCACAGTCCAGTGACTCTTCAGTCCAAGTTTGGTGGAGGTAAGTCCTTGCCTCCCCACGCTAGACTGCAAACCTGTGTACTGCGTGATTTGCAGCTACTGCGGCTTCTGTGCACTCTTCCAGGATTTCCTTTGTGCACAGGCTAGCCTTGGTCCCCAGCACTCCGTCCTGCAGTGCTCAACCCGCTGAGTTGGCCTCCGACGTCATGGGACCCTCTTTTGTAACTCTGCATGGACTCCAGTTCACAAATCTTCCAAGTGCCTGTTTGGGTACTTCTGCGGGTGCTGCCTGCTTTTGTGAGGGCTCTCTGAGTTGCTGAGAGCCCCCTCTGTCTCCTCCTCCAAGGGGAGACATCCTGGTCCTTCCTGGTCCTCAGCAGCACCCAAAAACCTCTACTGCGACCCTTGCAGCTAGCAAGGCTTGTTTGCGGTATTTCTAAGTGGGAACACTTCTGCAACCTTCATCGTAACGTGGGACATCTTCCTTACAAAGGAGAAGTTCCTAGTCCTCTTCGTTCTTGCAGAATTCCAAGCTTCTTCCATCCAGAGGCAGCTTCCTTGCACCTTCATCCAGGGTTTCCTGGGCTCCTGCCCCCCCGGACACTGTAGCGACTATTGGACTTGGTCCCCTTGCTTTGCAGGTCCTCAGGTCCAGGAATCCGTTGTCAGCGCACTGCTGGTGTTTGTTGTTCTTGCAGAATCCCCCTATCACGACTATGGTGCTCTTTTGGGGTAGTAGGTGTACTTTACTCCTACTTTTCAGGGTCTTGGGGTGGGGTATCTTGGACACCCTGACTGTTTGCTTACAGTCCCAGCGACCCTCTACAAGCTCCCATAGATCTGGGGTCCATTTGTGATTCGCATTCCACTTCTGGAGTATATGGTTTGTGTTGCCCCTAGACCTATGCCTATTGCAACCTATTGTAATTCTACACTGTTTGCATTACTTTTCTGACTCTTACTTACCTATTTGTGGTTTGTGTACATATAACTTGTGTATATTACTTACCTTCTTACTGAGGGTACTCACTGAGATACTTGTGGCATATTGTCATAAAAATAAAGTACCTTTATTTTTAGTAACTCTGTGTATTGTGTTTTCTTATGATATTGTGCATATGATATAAGTGGTATAGAAGGAGCTTTGCATGTCTCCTAGTTCAGCCTAAGCTGCTTTGCCATAGAGACCTTCTATCAGCCTAAGCTGCTAGAAACACCTCTATTCTACTAATAAGGGATAACTGGACCTGGCACAAGGTGTAAGTACCATTGGTACCCACTACAAGCCCGGCCAGCCTCCTACATTGGTGGTGCAGCAGTGGGTTAAGTACTTGTAACTGCTTTACCACTTTGTCATTTTGTACTTATCATAAGAGAATCATATATCAAACAGTTCAATGTATGTACACTTAACCCCAAAAGATTGCTTTTCTACAAAGTTCTGAAAAGATTCTTAAAACTTCTAAACGTTTTCTAAAAGTTAGAAAAAGTTTTTTTTTCTCTGTGCTTACAAAAGATCTAAAACTTTTTCTCTCTTCTCCCTATCTCTAAACCTTTTACTATCATGTCTGTTGTAGATTCCACTCTCAAAACTGTCAGTGCTACTCATGACATTTTGAACCACAAGAGCTTAAAGAGTCTCTGCCAATATAGATGTTTAATTATAGGACGGAACCCTACAAAAGAGTTTCTTTTTAACATGCTTGTTGTGGATGACCAGAACCAGTCTGGCCCATCAAATGAGATGTTAGAAAATGTAGACTCTTCCCAGTCTGACTCAGGAGAGTTCCCTGAGAAGGATGGGGAGGGTTCTGATCAGGGTCTGCCCCCTAGCAGGGCACCTAGTAATGCTGGTAGTGATAGAGGTTCCCATCACAGTAGGGCATCCTTTATTCCTAGAGGCCAGGTTACCAGGGTCAAGACAGTTAGGGACAGGCCCCCCTCTGAAGTTTCCCATTTGTCATCTGTGTCAAAGCATTACCAACCCACCCACCCTCAGGATAACTTGTTAGAAAGGGAACTCAAAAAGTTGAGGGTTGAAGAGACCAGACTGAAGCTTAAACAGCAACAGCTGGCCTTAGATAGGGAATCCCTCGACATTGAGATGAAACACAGAGGATGGGGTTAGGGCCCCATGGTGGCAGCAGCAGTATTTCTGATAGCAATCCTCTTAGAGAGCAAGATTTAAGGAATCTGCACAAGATAGTCCCCCCTTACAAGGAGGGGGATGACATCAACAAGTAGTTTGCTGAACTTGAGATGATACAGTTGGTCCCTCAAAGGCAGTGGGCTGCTATTTTGTGGCTATCTTTCACTGGAAAGGGTAGGGATAGGCTCCTTACTGTTAGAGAAAGTGAAGCTAACAACTACACAGTATTGAAAGATACACTCTTGGATGGATTTGGATTAACCACTGAACAATACAGGATTAAGTTCAGAGACACCAGAAAAGAGTCTTCTCAAGACTGAACAGATTTTGTGGACTGTTCAGTAAAGGCCTTGGAAGGGTGGTTATATGGCAGTAAGATATCTGACTATGAAAGCCTGTATAATCTTATTCTGAGAGAGCATATTCTGAATAACTGTGTGTCTGACTTGTTGCACCAATACCTAGTGGACTCGGATCTGACCTCTCCCCAAGAATTGGGAAAGAAGGAAGACAAGTGGGTCAGAACAAGGGTGAACAGAAAAGTTCTTCCAGGGGGTGACAAGGATGGCAAGAAGAAGGATGGTAAGTCTTCTGACAAGGGTGGGGACAAAAGTAAACATTCTGCGTCTTCATCAGGCCCACAAAAATCCTCTGGGGGTGGTGGGTCCAAATCCTCTTCCAATAATCAACCTAAAAATCATTGGTGTTATTTGTGTAAAGTCAAAGGCCATTGGGCAACTGATTCCAGTTGTCCAAAGAAAAACCCCACACCTCCCACCACCACAACCCCTGTTGCAAATTCTAGTGCCCCTAGTAATAGTAGTGGTGGTGGGAAATCTACTACTAATAGCCAATCCAAGGGTGTAGCTGGGCTCACTATTGGCAATGTAGTTCGGGTTGGTCTTGTTAGGGAGACCACAGAGGCTGTTTTAGTCTCTGAAGGTGCCATTGATTTGGCCACCTTGGTTGCTTGTCCCCTTAATATGGATAAGTACAAGCAACTTCCTCTAATAAATGGTATCGAGGTTCAGGCCTACTGGGACACAGGAGCCAGTGTAAATATGGTGATAGAAAAACTGGTCCACCCTGAACAACACCTACTTGGTCAGCAGTACCAAGTGACAGACGTGCATAACAACACTCTTAGCCACCCCATGGCTGTTGTGAATCTCAACTGGGGGGGGTGTGGGGGTTACTGGTCCAAAGAAAGTTGTGGTTGCCTCAGATTTACCTGTAGACTGTCTACCAGGGAATGGTTTAGAGCCATCAGCTTGGGTAGAAGTGGAGTTGGAGGCTCATGAAGCAATGCTGGGCATTCCTGGGCATATTTTTGCTTTAAACAGGGCTCAGGCCAAAATGCAAAAAGGACAGGGTAACTTGGATCCTGGAACAATGGACCAAGTGCTCCCTAAAGCTAGGGGTAGCAAGGGTAAATCCCTACCCACTATCCCTCCCTCTACAGATGATTCCCCTTCTGAGGAAGAGGAATTTCCTCCTTGTGCAGAACCTACACCAGAGGAGCTGGCAGCAGACACTGTTGAGCTTTTGGGTGGAGGGGGGCCTGCCAGGGAAGAGCTGAGTGTGGCACAGCAAACCTGTCCCACATTAGAGGGTCTCAGACAGCAAGCTGTCAAACAGCAAAATGGGGATGCCAGTGACAGTCATAGAGTATACTGGGAAGATAACCTCTTGTACACAGAGGCAAGGGACCCAAAACCTAGAGCAGCCAGGAGATTGGTCATTCCCCTGCAGTACAGAGAGTTTCTTCTCACTCTTGCACATGACATTCCTTTGGCTGGGCATTTAGGCCAGATAAAAACTTGGGAAAGACTAGTCCCCTTGTTTCACTGGCCTCGTATGTCAGAGGACACAAAAGATTTTTGCAAGTCTTGTGTGATCTGCCAAGCCAGTGGCAAGACTGGTGGCACTCCAAAGGCCCCTCTAATTCCACTTCCAGTGGTTGGGGTGCCCTTTGAAAGGGGAGGGGTTGACATAGTTGGCCCCCTTGACCCTCCTACTGCTTCAGGCAATAGATTTATCTTGGTGGTTGTGGACCATGCCACAAGATATCCTAAAGCCATAACTTTAAGGACCACTATAGCTCCTGAAGTGGCAAAGGCCCTCCTGGGAATCTTTTCCAGGGTGGGTTTTCCTAAAGAGGTAGTATCAGAAAGAGGTAGCAACTTCATGTCTGCATACTTGAAAGAAATGTGGAGGGAGTGTGGGGTTACCTACAAGTTCACCACCCCTTACCATCCACAGACTAATGGACTGGTAGAGAGGTTTAATAAAACTCTCAAAGGTATGATAATGGGACTCCCTGAAAAACTCAGGAGGAAATGTGATGTCCTGTTACCTTGCCTCCTTTTTGCTTACAGGGAGGTACCCCAGAAAGGAGTGGGCTTCAGCCACTTTGAACTACTCTTTGGGCACCCTGTAAGATGTCCACTCACTCTTGTGAAGGAGGGTTGGGAACGACCTTTAAAAGCTCCTAAAAAGGACATAGTGGATTATGTACTTGGCCTAAGATCCAGAATGACTGAGTACATGAGAAAGGCGAGTAAAATCCTTCAGGCCAGCCAGGAGCTGCAAAAGCAATGGCATGATCAGAAGGCTGTTCTGATCCAGTACCAACCAGGACAGAAGGTGTGGTTATTGGAGCCTGTAGCCCCAAGAGCACTCCAAGACAAATGGAGTGGACCTCATCTGATTGTTGAGAAAAAGGGTGAGGTTACCTGTTTGGTAGACCTGGGCACTGCCAGGAGTCCTCTTAGGGTGATTCATGTCAACCGCCTGAATCCCTACTATGACAGGGCTGATCTCACCCTGCTCATGGCAACAGATGAGGGACAGGAAGAAGAGAGTGACCCTCTCCCTGATCTCTTTTCCACCACTGAAGTAGATGCCTTAGTGGAGGGAGCAGTTTTAGCAGATTGTCTGACTGCAGAACAGAAAGACAACTGCATCAATCTCCTAGGCCAATTTTCAGACCTCTTTCCAATTGTACCAGGTACAACATCCTGGTGTGAACACACAATTGACAGTGGAGTCAGCCTGTCTGTCAAAAGCAAAATTTATAGGCAGCCTGACCATGTCAGAGACTGAATTAAACAAGAGGTGCAGAAAATGTTGGATCTAGGAGTGATTGAACCTTCTGAAAGCCCATGGGCTAGCCCAGTGGTGCTTGTACCAAAACCTCACACCAAAGATGGAAAGAGAGAGATAAGGTTTTGTGTAGACTACAGAGGTCTCAATCAGGTAACAAAAACTGATGCTCACCCTATACCCAGGGCAGATGAGCTCATTGATACACGGGCTTCTGCCAAGTATCTTAGCACTTTTGATCTGACTGCAGGGTATTGGCAGATCAGATTGGCAGAAGATGCTAAACCAAAGACTGCATTTTCAACTATAGGAGGGCACTACCAATTTACAGTGATGCTCTTTGGTTTGAAAAATGCACCTGCCACTTTTCAGAGGTTGGTGAACACAGTCCTGCAAGGGTTGGAGGCTTTCAGTGCAGCATATCTTGATGATATTGCTGTCTTTAGCTCAACCTGGGATGAGCACCTGGTCCACCTATCAAGGCCTCAAAGTGCCAGATAGGGCAGGGGAAAGTGGTTTATCTGGGCCACCTGGTAGGTGGAGAACAGATTGCACCACTACAGGGGAAAATCCAGACAATCATGAATTGGGTTCCCCCTACAACTCAGACCCAGGTGAGAGCCTTTTTAGGCCTCACGGGGTATTACAGGAGATTCATAAAGAACCATGGCTCCATAGCAGCCCTTCTTAATGATCTCACAAGCAAGAAAATGCCTAAAAAGGTATCATGGACAGCTAGCTGTCAGAAAGCTTTTGAGGAGCTCAAACAGGCCATGTGCTCTGCACCTGTCCTAAAAAGCCCATGTTACTCCAAGAAATTCATTGTTCAAACTGATGCATCTGAATAAGGGGAAGGACAGTCTTATCACAAATGAATTCTGAGGGCCAGGATCAACCAGTTGCTTTTATCAGCAGAAGTTTGACCACTAGAGAAAAGCATTGGTCTGCCATAGAGAGGGAGGCCTTTGCTGTGGTCTGGGCACTGAAAACGTTGAGGCCATACCTGCTTGGCGCTCACTTTATTGTTCAGACAGACCACAAACCTTCTACTTTGTCTAAAACAAATGAAAGGTGAAAACCCCAAATTGTTGAGGTGGTCCATATCTCTACAGGGAATGGACTATACAGTGGAACATAGACATGGGAGTACCCACTCCAATGCAGATGGACTCTCCAGATATTTCCACTTAGACAATGAAGACTCATCAGGTCATGGCTAGTCTTAGTGCTCATAGTATGTGCCCTATATGTGTTCCCTGTGTGGTGCCTAACTATCACTGAGGCTCTGCTAACCAGAACCTCAGTGTTTATGCTCTCTCTGCTTTCTAAATTTGTTGCTGCAGGCTAGTGACTAAAGTTACCAATTCTCATTGGCACACTGGTACACCCCTATAATTCCCTTGTATATGGTACTGAGGTACCCACAGTATTGGGGTTCCAGGAGATCCCTATGGGCTGCAGCATTTCTTTTGCCACCCATAGGGAGCTCAGACAATTCTTACACAGGCCTGCCACTGCAGCCTGCGTGAAATAATCTCCACGTTATTTCTCAGCCATTTTTCACTGCACATAAGTAACTTATAAGTCATCTATATGTCTAACCTTCACCTGGTGAAGGTTGGGTGCCAAGTTACTTAGTGTGTGGGCACCCTGGCACTAGCCAAGGTGCCCCCACATCGTTCAGGGCAAATTCCCCGGACTTTGTGAGTGCGGGTCACCATTACATGCGTGCACTATACATAGGTCACTACCTAGGTATAGCGTCACAATGGTAACTCCAAACATGGCCATGTAACATGTCTAAGATCATGGAATTGTCCCCCCAATACCATTCTGGTATTGGGGGGGACAATTCCATGATCCCCCGGGTCTCTAGCACAGAACCCAGGTACTGCCAAACTGCCTTTCCGGGGTTTCCACTGCAGCTGCTGCTGCTGGCAACCACTCAGACAGGTTGCTGCCCTCCTGGGGTTCAGACAGCCCTGGCCCAGGAAGGCAGAACAAAGGATTTCCTCTGAGAGAGGGTGTTACACCCTCTCCCTTTGGAAATAGGTGTGAAGGGCTGGGGAGGAGTAGCCTCCCCCAGCCTCTGGAAATGCTTTGACGGGCACAGATGGTGCCCATCTCTGCATAAGCCAGTCTACACCAGTCCAAGGATCCCCCAGCCGTGATCTGGCGCGAAACTGGACAAAGGAAAGGGGAGTGACCACTCTCCTGACCAGTACATCCCAGGGGAGGTGCCCAGAGCTCCTTCAGTGTGTCCCAGACCTCTGCCATATTGGACATAGAGGTGTTGGGGGCACACTGGACTGCTATGAGTGGCCAGTGCCAGCAGGTGACGTCAGAGACCCCCGATGATAGGCTCTTACATTTCTTGGTAGCCAAACCTCCTTTTCTGGCTATTTAGGGTCTCTGCTTTGGGGAATTCTTCAGATAATGAATGCAAGAGCTCACCAGAGTTCCTCTGCATCGCCTTCTTCGACTTCTACCAAGGATCGACCGCTGACTGCTCCAGGACGCCTGCAAAACCGCAACAAAGTAGCAAGACGACTACCAGCAACATTGTAGCGCCTCATCCTGCCGGCTTTCTCAACTGTTTCCTGGTGGTGCATGCTCTGGGGGTCACCTGCCTTCACCCTGCACCAGAAGCTCAGAAGAAATCTCCCGTGGGTCGACGGAATCTTCCCCCTGCTAACGCAGGCACCAAAAGACTGCATCACTGGTCCTCTGGGTCCCCTCTCATCCTGACGAGCGTGGTCCCTGGAACACAGGAACTCTACCCAAGTGACTCCCACAGTCCAGTGACCCTTCAGTTTAAGTTTGGTGGAGGTACGTCCTTGCCTTCCCACGCTAGACTGCAAACCTGTGAACTGCGTGATTTGCAGCTACTCCGGCTTATGTGCACTCTTCCAGGATTTCCTTTGTGCACATCCTAGCCTGGGTCCGTAGCACTCCGCCCTGCAGTGCTCAACCCACTGAGTTGGCCTCCGATGTCGTGGGACCCTCTTTTGTAACTCTGCGTTGACTCTGGTTCACAAATCTTCCAAGTCCCTGTTCGGGTACTTCTGTGGGTGGTTCCTGCTTGTGTGAGGGCTCTCTGAGTTGCTGAGCGCCCCCTCTGTCTCCTCCTCCAAGGGGCAACATCCTGGTCCTTCCTGGTCTTCAGCAGCACCCAAAAACCTCTACCGTGACCCTTGCAGCTAGCAAGGCTTGTTTGTGGTATTTCTGCGTAGGAATACTTCTGCAACCATCATCGCGATGCGGGACATCTTCCTCCAAAGGAGAAGTTCCTAGTCCTCTTCGTTCTTGCAGAATTCCAAGCTTCTTCCATCCGGAGGCAGCTTCCTTGCACCTTCATCCGGGGTTTCCTGGGCTTCTGCCCCTCCTGGACACTGTCGCGACTATTGGACTTGGTCCCCTTGCTTTGCAGGTCCTCAGGTCCAGGAATCTGTTGTCAGCGTACTACTGGTGTTTGTTGTTCTTGCAGAATCCCCCTATCACGACTATTGTGCTCTTTTGGGGTAGTAGGTGTACTTTACTCCTACTTTTCAGGGTCTTGGGGTGGGGTATCTTGGACACCCTGACTGTTTTCTTACAGTCCCAGCGACCCTCTACAAGCTCCCATAGGTCTGGGGTCCATTCGTGATTCGCATTCGACTTTTGGAGTGTATGGTTTGTGTTGCCCCTAGACCTATGCTTGCCTATTGCAACCTATTGTAATTCTACACTGTTTGCATTACTTTTCTGACTCTTACTTACCTATTTGTGGTTTGTGTACATATAACTTGTGTATATTACTTACCTTCTTACTGAGGGTACTCACTGAGATACTTGTGGCATATTGTCATAATAATAAAGTACCTTTATTTTTAGTAACTCTGTGTATTGTGTTTTCTTATGATATTGTGCATATGATATAAGTGGTATAGTAGGAGCTTTGCATGTCTCCTAGTTCAGCCTAAGATGCTTTGCTATAGCTACCTTATATCAGCCTAAGCTGCTGGAAACACCTCTTTTCTACTAATGAGGAATAACTGGACCTGGCACAAGGTGTAAGTACCATTGGTACCCACTACAAGCCAGGCCAGCCTCCTGCAGTATATACTTATACTGAGTTTTTTGGGGGAGTTTCATTGTTTTTATAAATGCTGGGAGACTTATTGCTGATTCTGCAATCATTCTGATGAAAAGGAAATCATCCATAGTTGCTTAGATAGCTAACTGTCATGCCAATATATCCTGCAATGTGGCCTGATAGTAAACTTGAAAATTAGGAAGTGCCATACCCCCTACGCTTATATTTAGCTGAATAATTGAAAGTTCCACCCTTGGGTGTTTTTTTCCTCTATATAAAACGTCTTATCATGGTATCTAGTTCATGAAAATAAGAGCTGTTTATTCCTATCGGTACATTATTAAATAGAAAAAGGAAGAGTGGGAGAATTGACATTTTGATTTAGGAGATTCTCCCAATCAGAATCAATGGTAAAACTATCCATCTATCGAGAAGTGCTTGTACTTTTGTAAGCATCCTGGCATATTTAAGAATAATCAAGCCTCCATAATTCTTCGTAACCTAAATTCCCAAGTACCTAACAGTTGCAGATGAATTGGCTTACTGTTGCAAAACATAGGGAAGAGTCTCTGTTTCTGCATTAAATAGGAGAACCTCTGTTTTGTTTTCATTAATCTTATATCCCCCTATTTGCGTGAACTTATTAATCTTATCTAGAACTCTTTGTACATTATCGATCTCTGGTTTTAAATATAAAATGATGTCATCTGCAAAGAGTTTGATTTTAGGCATCTCCAGCACTGGTGCAAAAATTTCCTTTGAACTGCGTATTATCTGGGCAAGAGGCTCAATAAAAAAGGCAAAGAGCATAGGGGAAAGGGGACATCCCTGTCTAGAACCTCTTTTAATCGGAATTGTTCCTCTAACTTTTGAATTGATGACAATTCTAGCCTGAGCACCCTGATACAACTGCCATATGATTGAAGTAAATTGCGTAGGGAAGGCAAATTTAGTTAGGCTGTTATACCAATGCTTTTCAATTAACTAGTTCAAAAGCTTTCTGTGCATCTAACATAATTACTACTGCTGGGGTTATGTTGACTGTATAATAATCAATTTTCTGTAGCAAAATGTTTGTATTGGATGTCATCAACCTACCGGCTACAAAACCATTCTGATCTTTCTGTATTAATTTCTGCGCAGCTGGTGAGATCCTGATAGCCCAGACCTTTGTTAAGATTTTATAATCTGCATTCAGCAGATTAATTGAGTGATGTGCGTCAGGTTTCAATGGATTTTTATCTTTCTTCATAAAGCTAACTATTATTGCTTCTTTAAATGTTAAAGGTATTTCTACTCCCTCAAGTATTGCATTACATAATTCTGTCAAGAATGGTGTGAGCTCTTTGCATAAAGTTTTATAGAATTCTGTTGGAAAGCCATAACCTCCGCAAGCTTTAGTACTTCGTATTCTCTGAATAGCTCCCTTGATCTCTGACAGCGTCATCTTCTGTACTACATCATTCTCAATATCTAACAAAGTTTTAGGTAGCGTGATATGCCTATAATACTGACCTAGCTGCGAGAGTGAAACTGTATAGTCTATCTTAGAAATTCTAGAGTAATGTGACATAAACACTCAAGCTATGTCCTTGTCTTCATTGACAATTATACTAGTCTTGGGGTACTGGATTTGGTGCATTGTCTGCTTTTCGTGTTTTATAGGAGTGGTTCAAGCTACATGTTTACCTATCTGCTGACTTTCTTCATAGACCTGTTGCTGATAAGCCCTTGAGCTAGCTACTTCTTCTAAAAAACACAATTCTTTAAGCTGAGCTCTCTTTTGGTTAAGATTGTGCCTTGCCACATCATGCCCCCCTGATCTGATACATTTATCTGATCCCTTGTCTATTGCAAACTGTAGTTTATTTATTTGTAATTCTCTTTGTCATGTCTGTGCTGCTTTACAAGAAATAATTTGCTCCCTAGCTGTTACTTTAAATGCTTCCCATACATTAAAGAGGGATGCAGAATTTCGATTCAGCTGGAGGAATTCCTGTATGAATTTTCTCATATCTGAGACCCACTGCTGATTAGTTAGCAAAGATCTGTCAAACTGCCATCTGGGTTTCTCTTTGGTAGGAAAATCCAACTCTACTGTTGCCGTAACCACGGAATGATAAAAAAAAACCATTCACCCAAATATCTGAGTCTAACTTCTTCAATGAGCGGGATACTAAAAAGAAATCGATCTGGGAGGCAGTCTTATAATAATGTGAAAAACAAGTATATTGAGTGACAACAGGGTGTCCTTCTCGCCAAAGGTCTGTAATCTAGAAATCACTTTTCATTACATTCAGAGGTCTTTTGATTTTAGGTTTAAGTTGCCTTTTTGCCTGGTTAGAAGTATCTAGTGTTATATCTTGGATATAATTCAAATTGCCTCCCATAATAAAAGGACCCGTGGCACTCATTGCTATGTCATACAGTTGCATTAGTGGCTCTACTTCATCCGTAACTGGACCATAGTAATTAACCAGATTAACTTGGACTCCTGATTGTAAAACTTTGAGCCAGCTCTACCTCCCTTTGGGGTTTCTAATGACGTATTTTATTGCCCAGTCTAGTCAGTTACAGAGATATATTGCTACCCCTCTAACTGCCAAGCCAGATGACGCAAATAAAGCTACCGAATATTGGGATATATATATTGGGACTATTACTTTTTAGATGAGTTTCTTGAAAGTAAAGAACATCAGGATTGAATGATCTCAACCATTTCAACATTGCCTTGTATTTCTTCCTATTTAAGATGTCATTCGCATTGCAGGAAATGACTTAAAGCTTGACCATTCTGATTGGTTAGTTTGTTAATCATCCTTCTCCAACCAAAGCTGATATATGCTACTTCTTGATAAAACCTGAATTTTCTCAACTTAGGGACTTAATTCCCTTTCCTTCCCCGTAACCCGACTTACCCCCCACCTTACATGAAACCCAAATCCCCTCCAAGGTGGCCTTTATCTGGGGCCCTCCTGTCTGGGCGAACTGGGGCCACTCCCCACCCCCCCTTACAATCCCAACTAGGTGTCTTGGCATGGCACTGAAAGCAGTGGAGGATATAGATAAATAAAATAGTGGTAGAATGCGCTGTAATTCCTGTAAAGTTTTCAAACACAAATCCTCTGATTAATATCCATTTCAGCCAGCCCATTTCCATTACTTATTGCATGAAGCAGAGCTTTCACCGCCACCACTGTATGGATTATACTTGAGCGTCCCTTGAAAAGAACTTTCAGCTTTGATTGCCGGAACCGACCAGCCTGGGCACCGGCTTTTGACGGAATCATTTCTCCCAATTCCCTTCTCCTTCGAGCAGCGGTGGCAGAAATATTGGAGAACATTTTGAAAGTATAATTGTCAGGAATCTGATGTACTCTACACTTAATTGCCTGAGATAAAATTTGTTCTTTAATACAATAGTCGCCAAAGTTCACCAAGATTGTGCAAGGATATTTGGCATTGGGCGATTGTGTAGCCGGGACGGGGTGGGCACACATAATGGAAAGATCCTGTTGATTGTCTGCTAAGTCCAGAAGTACATGTTGTTTAATGAGATTTGTGATCAGTTCTATAGTAGTCTGCCCATAGTGCCCCCGTGATTATTAAATTTGCTCTACGTGAGCGATTTGCCGTCTCATCCAGGCAAATCTGTAATTCCAGGAGATCAGCTTGATGTTTGGAGACCGAGGGTGCTAACTGGGCACTGGCATCCTCCAAATTTGAGACTCGCTGTTCTACCTCCACTATACGCGAGCTGTTTCTCAATTTGATAATTCGCTTCCGTTTGTGAAAGTTTTAAAGACTTCAATTAGTTTAATACTTGGAGGAGCTGGAAGTCCTGAGATTGTGCACTAGACTGTAGCGCCTCCTGAAATCCTATAGGTGACGTTATCTGCCCAACCTCCTATTGGCCCTGCTGGCATAGCAGATATTAAACTTGTTTTTAGGATTCCTGAAAAAGTTGGTTTTGTTTATATCCGAGCCGTTTAGAACTGGGAGAGGAAGGTTATCTTCCAGTGGTGCTGGGGTGTGACTGGAGGATTGTGGTCCCAAACAGGTCTCCTTAGAGCTCGTGACACGCCCGGCGAATAATGGCTATAGCTGCTTCGGAGCACTGCCTCCCTCATCAGAGTTACCCCTCTCTGCTAGTGAAGTTGGGGTTGAAGTAGTTTTTAACTGATTGTCTGGTTCCGGGTTTTCCAAATTAGCTTTTGCTAGCATGCCATAATCGCTGAGGTTTGGCTGGTGTATGCCCATCGAGCTGAGGGCCATGGCGGATTGCAAATCAATTTTAGCTGTGGACCGAGGTCCAATTATACTTGTGGTAGACTCATTATTGGCCATCTTATCTGGGGGTAGAGGGAGCTTATTTTTAAAACTGTGCATTGTTTTTAAAGATTTTGACGACGGTGGACCTTGTTCTGTAGATCTCTGGGAGAGCATCTCATCACTGACAGGGGGTGAGACTGGTATATATCGGTATTATATTGTGATACCTCTTTCCGGGTAGCCAGAGACACCTGAGGGCCACAAGCTGCACCTGTGATTCCACAGGCTGCTTCCGTGATTCCCCACTGTGCACTAGCAGCCCAGTGGGAGGACCTAATGTCATTTCCCACTGGGAGAGGTGAATCTGTGTGTCTGGAAACGTAGAACTTGAAGCTCTGTTTTAAGTATGGTTGAGGGGGGGGGGGGGGCAGGGAATCCTATTTACTACAGGGAGCCCCTAGTGGCCCCCATAAGCCCCTAGAGGGGGGTACCCCACTGTAGGCTCCTTCCAACTCCCGCACTGCCACTCGTGCCTTTTGAAATGCCACTTTCTCAGCTTCTTACAGTGGGGTGGGGGGAAAAAGTCTTAGTCTTTTTCTCGTCCTTCAGGAGCCCCCACCTCTCCCTCGTACCTTGTTGATAACTTTTTTTCAGTCTGCTCGGAGCCGTGGATCCAAATTCATTGGGGCCATCACGCCGTCCAAAAACCCAGCTCGAGTAGTGCATCTGTAAGTATGGGCGCGTCCGACACAGTAGAACACTGCTTCCTCCACTGCGCGTTCGGTTTCCCTCAGCCACGGATCATGACTGGAGCTCCAGACGCGGCTAATCGCTCTTGATAATTGTACTTGTTAACAGAATGTGCTACTAAGTGCGCATGTCGATTGGGCTGTCCTAAGATGGCCGGCCAAACCGACATGCACACTTGCAGCAGTGCCCATCTCTCCTCGCCCTGCTGCAGCTGCTGCTGTCCTTCAGAATGGCCCGGCCCCACCCTTGACTCGACTCAGCAAGGAAAAATAAAATGATAATACCCAATGTAATTATAATTTTATTTTTCATGTTTTCAGAGCAGTGGTGTGAAGCTCCTCCACCTTAACGAATAAGCCTCTGCTGGTCGTAAGTTTATAAGGACATTGGGCCAAGGAACACAAAGCAACACAACTTACAAGAGGAAGGACTAGGAAAAAAGGCATCATGGAGGGAAGTAATAAACCTGGAGTGGGAGAGTGTTTAAACCTTAAAACGTAATAGAGAACACATAGCCGTGCAGGAAAAATGCAAGCACATACAGCCAAAACAAGGGGGCCACAGGAAAACAAAATTGCCGAGCAGTATAAAAAATGAGAGAACAATCATAGTGTAAAAAAGGAGAAAGGGGTACACTTGACCGAAGTGGGGGTATAAAACAATACAAAAATGCAGAGAAGACAAAACAGTCGAGAGAAAGAGACAGTCATAAAAGAAAAGCAGAAAACATGAAAATAACCATTTGAATTTTGATCGGGGAGTGTGCATGGTGGAAGTTGACATGTGATTGTTCTGTGTCACTGCAGCAAAAAAAAATGGAAGTTGCAATATTATTGTTCCTAAAATGAGTAACTAACAGCGGCGGCTGCTGCAAATGTCAAGAGGGTGGTCCCGGAGGGGGCGAAGGGGATGTGGAAAATAAACATACAAATAAAAAATGCACTTACCTTTACCACCATTTCTGCCTAGTGGCACCTTGCACTCCTCCGCTCTTCTTCTGGTGTCCGAGCTTTCACTGAGACCCCAGCGCAGGCTCCCCAGGAATCCTAGAACTGCTTTCATGCTAAACCTAGCATGAAAGCAGCGTCAGGATTGGTCTGGCGGCTTGGCAAGCTGCTCAGACACAGCCCGGGGTTCTGTACAGTTTCTCCAGCCCGGTTGTACAACACAGCAGGGCTGGAGAAACCTAAGTGCGCTTGTGTGTTGGCCGGCCTCAGATGGCCGGCCAAACACACATGCGCACTTAGGTGTAGTCTCTCCTCCACCACCTCCCACCTCCTGTGGCCCAGCCCCACCCTTCCCTGCACTGCTGGCAGAGCCAGCAGATGAAAAAAAAAAAATGGATATTGTAACTAATGTTTTATTTTTCAACTCCTGGCTCTTGGCCAAGAGGTGGGGGGGCGACACTCCCTCGCCATTGCGGAGGAGCCGCCCCTAGTAACTGATGCTTGGAAAATCCGAAGCGTGTCAACACTGAGGGTGCGTCTCACCATGCACTTGTTCTGCCCTTATGTGGCACTAGAGTAGTCAGAGCTGTTGCTTATATAAAATTTCAGCTCATAGCAAGTATATCCTGTCCTCTGCCTCTGAAGCTGCTCCCCACCCCAGGCATATGAGTCCTCACCTGATAGTCTTGCGACTGAATAGATAGCCACCCTCCACTCGCTGGCGACCTTATCTAAGTGGTAGTCTAAAACTGTCAAAGAAAGAGATTTCTGTAAGGGGGAGCATTCTTTCATTTATCAAAGGGTTATTGTAGCCCTTCTTCATGCAATGCACTTCTCTTTCATGTGTTTGTCAAAGTAAAGCATCTCAGGGGAATTTTAAGAACCTTCATCTCAGTCAGACATCTTGAGAACCATTTCTGGCCCACAACCTAGAACACTTCCCCTGACGTTGCCTGCAATCCCTTCAGATGTGCACGTACGAGGCACTGGAGATGGGAATTTTAAGTGTAAGCCAGTAGCAAAACTGACTCTAAAATTATTTGAACAGAATTTAAAACGAATGGGCTTCCTAGAGCATATACATGGCACTGGACCCTAAAAACTGCGGTGTCAAGGCCCCCTTCTGGTCATTGATCGAAGCTCCCTTCTGTATCAGCCACGAAAAAGTAGGACGAGATATGGGTTCCACTTCTTCAGAACAAGGATGGCACCTCGGGGTGGAGGCTGGGCTCAAGCAGCCTCAGTCCGCATCACGATCTGTCTTAACAGAGGCCGGTAATTTCATTTACAGAGCTTTTTTAACCACATGCTTGTTGCCCCTAATTATCTTGCAAAAAGACAGCACACCGGAAGGGTGTCTTTACCTCCCCCTCATCCTTTTGTTATTTATTTATTTATTTATCATTATTTATTAGTGTTTATATAATGTTAAATGGCACTGAGATAGGGTTCAATGGGCAACTGAATAAAAAAATCAAGCCACTGATCTCATATTCCTTGTCTGACTAAATGTGTCACTTCCTAAGATTCTCTGTAGACACAGACTTTGTGTAGCAAAGCCCCTCAAAACTGGGCAGTCTCTGACCTGAAGCACCCAAAACTGGGACAAAGGTTCAAGGTGTGAGGTTTCTGCACTTGGCTGTCATCAGCCCAACTAAAAATGTGATTAAGTTAGATAAAAGGCTGTGCCTCCTTTAAAGGGTCCCCTGCACCTTTCACAACAAAATCTGCAGTTCCACCTCTCATCGCTATCATCTACCACAAGGCAGAGGTTCACAATTTTTAATCAGTAGCCCCTTGCTGAAAAAAGTCTACAAATGTCTAAAACCAAAAAGACCCAGTCACCATTCTCCTCTCCTCAGTGTCTCTCAATGCCACTGCCATAGGAATGCAGGCAATACGCTTCTACTGTTTGGAAGCTGTCCTTTCCCTCCATCTCTCCCATGTCAGGCTAGAGACATCACAATATATTCCACTTTGCTTTGTAATTAATACTGCAAGGCAAACCTGAGTATAAACATCAGAAGACATCTGCTCCAGCAGATTTTCATGCTGAAGTAAGACTTAGTGGTAGAGCAGCAGAGGATAGAAATTTAATTTGATTTTAGTGCCTATCAAACAAACCTAATATAGCCCTATCTTCACAAACGAATAATGCTGTTTCTTTCTAAAGCCTCGAATTCTTAAATTGCATGCTATCTCAAAAATAATTGTGTACATTCTTGAAATCCGGCATGAAAAAACTGACGTTTACTAAAGACCTCTCCTTTCCTGCCATGCTTGCATGCCTCCTCTTTCAGAGCACAATGTTCTTCAAGTCACATGCATGTTTGCCTTTCTCTATTAATATATTTTGGCAAATTGCCCACCTCTCCTTTTTGAAAGTCATTCTCCTTCAACCTAACAATACCTATTCTCCAGTAGCTCATCAATTAACTCAGTAAACATGTGCATGAGTTCACCTTTCTCCTATCAATTTCATCCATCACAAAGAAACTGGAGTGAATGCATGGAATAGTTTGATTCAGTGCACACAACTAATTCCAATACCCAGTAATACCCAATAACCTTGGAATAGCCACTCAGAGTAAACTGCTTCACCAGGTCCTAAAGGGCTTTAAGCACTACAACAATGCAATTCATGAATTATCTTTTTTGTGCATGAATAGTTACTCATTCATTTCAAATATCGTTATTATTCAGCAATCCAAAATCACTTTCTATAGTCTGTCCTGAATGTGATGTCATCATTACTACATATTTGTTCTTCAAAACAGCTTTCTTAGGCACTTATCATGAAACATTAGGATTGTGCCAGGCACACCCTAAGTGGGAAGGGTATGCCCAGACGTGGGTCCCGTGCTTCCCATGCCACTGGATTCAAGCTAGCCTGGCTGATGAGGGGTGAAACCCCGAAACCGGTCCCAGGATGCTTGTTTCCAGTACAGGGAAGACCTGGCCTGGCAGTTCGGGCTGGACTGTTCCCATGTGGAACAGGGTCAAGACTGATTTGCATATGGCTGGGTCCAAACTGGAATGGCATAAGCAGCAAAAAAACGATGGATTAAACCCAGATCTGTGACTGGGGGTGAGTGTTTGCATTGTCAGCACTCCGTCCATCATCCTTTTGTGTTGCTAATAACAACATTTTCAAAACCTAGGCCCGTATTTATACTTATTAGCACTGCATTTGCGTCATTTGTATTTTGTAAGTTTGCGCCGCTTTTGCATCAAAAAGTGGCGCAAATGCGGCGCTAAAAAAGTATAAATAAGGGCCTTGATTTATGATACTTTATTTCTATTTTAACAAGACCCTAATCACAAAAGATCCTGTCATGTCAATTTAAGCCCATAGTAGATGGTGTCCAACTTGTCTACCTAGTAAGCTTCCCTTCGCAGTAAACTATTTTCATTTTCAGCTCATTGTTTTGTAGGAATTAATTCCAGCACATAGAATTTCATTGTTTGATATGGGGGTCAGTGTTCATTAACCTGCAGTCTATCTTGTATTGCCCAAACTCACATTTGTTTCCCACCCTCCTCAATTTAACCTATATTTTGCTTTCCTGGCATTGTTGAAAAGCCACTAGTATGGATAGTTCAGAGAGTGGAGGAGCCATATGATCCTGTCAGATACCATATCTGAACGCCATGTGCAGTCATAACTCCTGAATACATTGTGGATCGGACTGGGAGTGCCCATGATTGGGGATGATCTGATTCTACCTCCAAGCATCTTAAGGGTTTTTAGTTCTCTATGCCAGTGTTCATTGTATTCATCCCTGGACTTGGACATCTTGAAAGGCACAAACTGGACAACTTAATTTTGAAAATGACACTTTTAGAAAGTGGGCATTTTCTTGCTTAACCATTCTGTGCCTCTGCATGGCTGGGTTAGGATGATAGTTGGGCTATTTGTGAATTCATTGTGGACAGTCACACAAAGGGAGCTCAGGTGTGTCCTGCATATCCTGATGGGTTTTCCTGGGCTAGAGTGGAGGGGGAGCTGAATAGGGCTGTTACTTCAAAGACAGACACAAGTATAAGTATTGGACCTCTAAGGCCACAACTTCAGAACACTTCTGGACTGAGGACATTCTACCAGGGACAAGAGCTGGATGCTGTAAGAGGAACTGCCACTCTGCCTTTTGCTTTGCTGTGCTGGCCTGCTGCTTGCTGCTTCTGCCCGGGTCTTGAAAGGTCTGGACTCTGCTTTCTACATTCTGCTTTCCAAGGTTCTCCAATGACGAACTGAGCTTGCCTTCTGTTAAGCAGTCTCAGGCACATCAAAGACTTCATCTGCCAGTGCCTGAGCTCTTCTGCTGAGAGTCCTGGCTTGCCAAGTGGTTCCAAATCTAGTCCCTGGGCTGTTGGAAGTGGAAGCTGGTAGCCTGAAGACAAATCCATGCCCTGAGCTGTTGCGGCAGAAAAACCGATGCAGCACCTGAACCATGGCAGAAGAATCAATGCAGCGCCAGTCTTGCAGCTGCAGAGTTGATGCCTCTCCTGCTTCAGTGCACATTAATCTTTGCTGTGCTTCTGGATTTCCCATGCATCACCACTGGGCATTGTTTTCTTCATGGACGCTGCACTGCAGGAAGGATTCCACGCATCGCCTTTTCTGCAAGGAAAAGAATTGATGCATCACCAACCTGATGGGAAACAAAATCAACACATCACTCATCTGGCTAGAAAAGCACGCATTGCTGGCTTTCCTCATACATCACCTCCATTGCGTCACACATTGTTTTTGCTTTTGACCCATCCAAGGTAATGTGTGGTTTAAAGATACAACCATTGATTCTTCAGGATTAAGACTCATTTAAACCTTAAAAGGTGATATCTCCACTTGTGTAGGTTGGATTTATGTTGTTTTGGTCTTGTTTAACTCAGATAAATAGCTATTTTTTCAAATGGCGTTGAGTGCTTTTGTGGTGTTTTCACTGAGTTACTGTGTGTGTACAAATACTTTACACATTGCCTCTGAGATAAACCTGACTGCTTGAGCCAAGGTGGTGAGGAGGGGTTATCTTAGGTGCGTGACTCCCTTACCCTGAGTAGAGTGAGGGTCCCTACTTGGACAGGGTATAAACTGACGGCCAACTGGAGATCCCATTTCTAAACATCTGAAACTAAAATAACATTTGCTGAAGGGACACAAGCCTATGGTGGCAAAGAGTTCCTGGTAGTGAGCCAGACATTCAAACTTTAGTAACACAAATTCAGACAATAGAGACGTTTTCAAATGTGCAGCAACAGTCTAAAGACTCTGCTTTCAATTGCTAGAAAGGTATAGCTACCTCAATCACCAGTCTGGAAGACACTATGGGAACAATGGAGAAAGCTAGGGGAGCAGTGAAGATCTGCCTGATAGGCTGAATGAACTTATGAAATTCCCCTCTGTGAAAGCCTACAAAAACAGTTTTACAGAAACAGACTTTTTTCACGGAATCCAGTGTCATATTGTGAATCAGTTAACTCTCCTAATCTGAACGTCACAAGGGTAAATAGCGCACTGGCTTAGGCACAGTTCTACCTATGCTGCATATTGATATGCAATGAGCCTTGATTCGCATATGGGCACATAGAAAGAGATTAGACTCTACAAGAAGCATACATTGATTTTCTTCCCCAATGTTCACTCCATCACCATCTCAAGATTGAAGGAACTGAAAATCTTCAAAAAAAGGACACTCAACATGCCCAACTTAGCCTAATTTTGCAGCGTGCCTTGGACTTGTTCTAGAAAAAAGTCTATTTAGACAAACAGCTGCGGCCTCAAACTATTTGGAGTCTCTCAAGGTAAACCACCTGCAACATTTTCCTTATTGTCTTACATCTGGCTCTGTGCCCTTGAGACTTGTAAATCCTTCATAAGCCCTCTCCTCTTGGAGGTTTTTCTATTATGTTCCAGTTTCATATCAGAGGGAGAAAATGTATTGTGCCCCATAATTCCTTTGGTCAGAGGTATGTGATCTCATGACATTGTGTCACCTTGCAATGGTTGAAATGAGATTCAGTATGCTCCTTCCCTTGGATATCGAATTAAGGGCCAGATGTATCATCACGGCCCTTTGCGATTCGGTAATAGCGATTTTTAAGAAATCGCTATTAACGACTCGCAAATTGCTATGTATCACATTTGCGATTCGGTAATATCGATTTCTTAAAAATCGCAAATGCTATTACTGAATCAAAAATTGCGATACCGGCCCCATTAGCAGCTATGGGCCTGTTGGCCCATAGCTGCAAATTTTTTGCATTTCCAAAATTGCGATTTCTCCTGTGCATGCTGCCTGGTCTTTTGAGGGCTCTCTGAGTTGCTGGGAGCCCTCTCTGTCGCCCACTCCTGGGTAGAGGCCATCAGGTTCCTCCTGGTCTCCGGCAGTGCCATTTTCCACTAACCGCAAGCTTTGCATGTGCCAAAGCTTGTTGGCGGAATCCAACAACGCAAACCAGACCGCATTCATCCATCCGGCGTGGGACATCTTCTGCACCAACCAGGAACCCGCTTCTGTCTTCTTTGGTGAAATACTGACTTTGTCTTCTCACCGGTGTTTTTTCTTTTGCACCTTCATCCGGGTTAGCAGGGGCTCCTGTTCTCCCAGGACTCTTCAGTGCTTCTTGGACTTCTTCCACAGGTCTTCAGGTCCAGGAATCCATCATTGGTGTCTTGCAGTCTTTTCTGGTTCTTGCATTATCTTCTATCACGACTTCTAGTGTGTTTTTGGAAACTTGCTGTGTTTTACTCCTGCTTTCCTGGGCTCTGGGCTGGGGCATTTTACTTACCTTTGGTGTCCTTGGCATTCCCAGCGCCCCTCTCCACACTACACTTGCCTAGGTGGGAAACCGACTTTCGCATTCCACTATTTTAGTATATGGCATGTGTTCCCCCTAGGTCTATTGCAGCCTATTGTGATTTTCACTGTTTGCACTCTTTTCTGACTATTTACTTACCTGTTTTCGGTTACTAGTGTATATATTGTGTCATTTACTTACCTTCTAAGGGAGTATAGCCTCCAAAGTATTTTTGGCATTGTGTCACTAAAATAAAGTACCTTTATTTTTGTAACACTGAGAATTGTCTTTCATGTGTGCGAGTACTGTGTGACTACAGTGGTATTGCAAGAGCTTCGCATGTCTCCTAGTTCAGTCTTGGCTGCTCTGCCCACAGCTACCTATAGACAGCCTGGCATCTAAACACTGACTACATTTCACTAATAAGGGATAACTGGACCTGGTACCCTCTACAAACCAGGCCAGGCTCCTACAGTCATAATTTATTTTTTAATATAAAATTCAGAAACATAGTTTGAATTCAATTAAATATTTAAATAATATTTAAATTAATAGTGCTGTAGCATTTTGTTTCTACATTTAACAAACAATATATATTAATTTACATTAATAATCAACATAAAAAGTTGGTATTATTTTCCAGTTAAATAAACTTTTTTGCTTATCGCTATAGTTTATCATACAACGACTTCACGATCAGGTGGACATCTCCCTATGGTAAAATATAAGAAAAATTAAACTGTATAATAAATTAGTCAAATATTTCTGCGTTAAATATTATTACAAACTTTGGAACTTTGACGTACATTTGAAAATTCAACCCCTTTGTGAAGTGATCTTAGACACTCTGAATATCTCCCATGAGTGACTAAATAATACAGTATGATTCAGGTGTACAAAGCATTTTCTCTTTCACAAACTGTCAGATTCAGACTTTGCGACTGGAAGCATGCTTTTTGAATGTAATGTATTAAACCCATTATAAGAGTTGGTAACTGTTTATCAACTCCTAAAATGGGTTTAGAATTGGAAAAGGAATCATTACTTGAAAGGAGTGTATTGCTGGTGTCCAAATAGTGATACCTATTCATATGCATCAATGGTTTAGGTCCCAAATAGTGCCCATAAATCATTGAAAATTTACCCTTGGAGTGGTAACCCATCTGCAAAAGCAAAGGTGTCCCCAAGGGTGAATGTTACAAAAAAGGTTTGTTGGAGAGTAGGCAGTGGTCCACAGGATCACTGAAAACTCTCAAACAAACTTTGAGCAAAATTTGGTGCATTTTTACAAACAAGCTTGCTTTATTTAAATGTGATGACAGACATGATAGTCTGCTGACCCCAGCAAGCCGCAAACGCTGTAATGGCCTCCAGTTGTGAGTCACAACTTGCTACCTACAGCATTCATATTCATAAGGTAGATTGTATAGATTGTTAAGAAAAAAACATTAGTACACAGGTCGGTATTTAAATATATTTACTTGTCACAAAAATACAGGTGACAAATTGCAACCAGTATTTTACAACCAGATGTGGCCCTGTGGTTATGTGCTTTTTACCTTCAAAACATTTCTTGTGCTTCAGGCCTTTTCAGACACTGTTGATTTAAAATAAATTCATGGAATGCTTCACAAATGTGTGTACTATCCTTGTCAATGGTTTGCTGAGAATGATTGACAGACCAATTCCACAGTAAATACTAGTAGCCTTCATACAGCAAATGAACTACCTAACTAACCAGCTGCAAATATTTTACATCAGGAAAGTATCACAGGTTGTTACCCTGGAACATAACAGGACTTTAACTCAAACTTACAGAAACTGATTAGATTCATTACATTAAAGAACACCCAGTTAATTATCTTACAGAATCAATGGCAAAGTGCCTGTCCACTTAGATGGCTATGCAACCTTTATGATTCCTGATACACAATCTATCTCAGATAGACCCAAGATTAGCCAACTTATATGTTCAGCCATTGAACTGAATTCTGTCTCTCCCAAAATTAAAATCTTATAGGTATGACCTAAAAAATTGAATCCCTATTTAGACACGTTGGGGAAAGCATTAGATACTTCATAGGTCAGGAAACAAGAAAAATATGCATGTATAGCTGGAGAATTTAATACTAGTTCACATATTAGATTGCAGTGTCATTGTGGACATGTTAGGCGTCTTTGGATCTGTTTTGGCATTTCATTAGTTGTCTGGTCAGGAATTAAAATTAGCTGACTTGTTCTCACCCTGGAACCTTCGTAATGTTGGCAAAGTATTTCTGTCCAAAAATTGCCTGCCTGCTTTCTGTGCTAGATGTACCATGCGTATCATAGACTATATTTTTGTTGTGGCTTGAATTTGAATGTTCTAATAAGTCCGTTTAATGACCATAACCCCTTAATAATTGAAATAATGAGATAAACCATGCAGAACGTCAAAGGAGTTAATGCCCAAAATTGAGGACACCATTAATAATGGGAGGAGTTTACATTGGGAATCCATAAATCCAGAGTATGTAACGAATAAGACCCCCACTGCGCTCTATAAAGATATAATGCTTTTTTTGCAGGAATCAAGTCCTGTTCCTGCAATAATTGTTGGATATGCCACTAAGGCTTGTTTTGCTTGTAACATCATGAGCACTGCAGCAGTTTCTAAGCAACTTACTTATGCCCCTTCTGGATACTTTGACAGCAACTGTAGCAAAGCTAAATATAGGCAAAGAATGGCATCAAAGCAGAGTCGTAGAAGTTATGACTTGGCATTGACATTGAGAAAGGAGTATACAGTGTCTATTAAAAATAGTAAGTGTGCTCTCCAGAAAATGGATGGTCCAACTGAGGTAAAGCCATTGACAATGGGCATGATCATGCTTCTGGAAAATTATTAATAAAGGCTGTACATTAGGGGGCATATTTACTAAGATTTCCCACAATGCAGCACAGCAAGGGAATTGCTGTGCTGTGTTCTGTGAAAGAGAGAGTGCATAAAATCCTTTCTCTTAGTGCTGATGCACTTGTGAAAGCCTAGCACCAATGCAGGCACACCTATGCCATGATGCACGGATGCCTCCACTGTGATGTGAAAAGGCATCTCTTCCTGAAGAAACAATTTCCTTAGAGGCTTATTCCTCTCTGTATGTGTGCTGCAAAATGCAGCACATATGAAAAGGAAGTAGCAAGATGAAATAAATCTATTTCTTCTTGCTTCATATTTCTTCTTGTTTCATCAGATAGGTGCACGATTTTGGTGCAAACCTATGTTTATTAACGTTAGTTAAGATAGGTTTGGGTCAAAATACATGGGTTGATGCACTTGAACCCCATACTGCAACTATGTTATGCCTCCTCGATGCAAGGTGGGACAAGGTTGCGCTATTCGGGTTGTACTGCCTTGCGTTACCTTTTTTTCTCTTTAAAAAGCCACGCAAATTGGGCTACGCTTGGCTTTGTAAATTCCAAAATAGATTTAGCATTAGGGCTGTACCAAATAAGTGATGCAACATCGATGTGAAATCTTAGTAAATATGGGTCTAGATAATATTATAGTAAATAATCATTTAATAGTCCATATTGCCAGAGATAAATGGGCGGAACATTTTAAAGTAATTTACAATTCTAATCGTCGTACTACACCTGAATACAAATCTGGGTCTAGATAATACTATAGTAAATACTCATTTAATAGTCCATATTGCCAGAGATAAATGGGTGGAACATTTTAAAGTAATTTACAATTCTAATCGTCATACTACACCTGGATACAAATACAACCAAGTAAATATGGCCTTTGAGCTGAATTTTAGCTTGGCAGTTCAGTCTTAAGAATAGCAGTTGTACTGAGGGTCTGGACCAGACGGTATTCCCCTATAGAATACAATACTAAGTTATGGACAACCTAGTTAAGCAATGTATTCAATTCTCTGGATAGTGCAAACCTTCCAACACATAGTCAACTTTTACAATTGTGTCAGTAGTTAAAAAATAAGAGTGATCTAAAGTACCCTTGACCAATATTTCTAAATGATTACTCAGTTAGGATTATCTTGATAATGCTGATGGAAAGAAAGCAAGAATGGGCACAATCAGAAAATATTGTTAAAAATTTCCAATTTGGTTTCCCTGGGTGTCTGGGCACAGTTGAGCAGTATTTAACTTACATATGATAACTTGCAAATATGTGAATGCCATGGAAGGATCATTGTATTTAACAATTATTAACCTCTTTTGTGAAAGTTAATACGACCAAATTAATTGTAATAAGTTTTGATAAACACGTCGTTCATTTTTTCGGGTCATTACATTTCGACCTGATTTCAAAGGTCTGGCATCGATCTAATGGAGAACTGTCAAGCATTTTTAAATCTGGGTGTGAATACTTTTAGGGGTGTGGTCTGGCCCATCTGTTGTTCATAGTCGGTACAAATTCCTTGGAATATGAGCCGCCTAAGGAGGGCCAGGACATGCCCAAATTATATTATAATTCTGTTCCTGTAAGCAGATGACACAATATTAATGCCCAGAATAGCAAACGGACTAAAACAGTGCAGGATTTCTATGTCAATTTTATTGGGAATCTTGATCAATCTTTTTTTTTTTTTACTCTGGGCTCCAGAGTGATTACGTCCAAGGATTTCTACTAATGGTCGTATCCTGGAAAGAAATTCCCTTTTTCACACCTAAGCCTGCCCTTTGGCTATTCAATCACCTGGATTTCATTTTTACAATATATCTGTACTTTCTAAGTTAATAACGAATTAGTTCAACAGACCAAGGAGATGTATAAATACAGTATGTAGAGCTAAATGTGTCTGAACTGCTGATTATTGGGCTGGTGTGATGGGTTATGCCAATGCTAAGTCCCTGCAGGTGGAACAAAATAGTTTTTGCAGGCGTTTCCTATGCTTGCCTCTAAGCACCCCACCTCATTTGCCATGAAGAATTGTACATACAATATCTGGATAATAGTATTGGCTTGTCTCCTTTCCTGCTTTGGTTGTCCATTTGACTGAGTTTCAATGCCAGAATCTCTCAGGATATTATCCTTGTTTGTATTAACTTGAAGGTTACTAAGGGGTTAGAACTCCATTTTATGTACACTCACTATAAGGTATAAAACTGCCTGATGGGCTGGTATGTCAATGAATACAGTTAATGCATACACTGAGGGATTAGTGATGCCCCTACACCCTTGCTGGGCTACAAAGGGCCACTGGCTATTTGTAGTAAAGAAGATGCTCACTGTCCCTGTAACCAGTAGGCCAATACAATGTCTCTGCCATCACCATTACAGCTCGAAACTTACCGTGGAATGGAGTGCTTGTGCTGCTGGTGCTGCTAATATCTAGCAAGCCAGTCAGTTGGAAGGCGTAGCTGAGCAGTAATGCCAGAGGAGATCTGCTGAGAGAGAACCGATCAGTAGGGAGCAAGAAGGACCCTAAGTGGCTGTCAGCAATCAGCACTGTGGACTACAGCTCCTGAAATCTTAGCTAAGGAAGGCCTTATTGGCTCATTGGGTGATCTCAATTTTGGATTGGGAAGGATGCACTTTGGTGACATCAGAGCACTCCATGTAGTCAGCCAGTATGTTTCTAATATGATGACAGTGAAACTCCTGCCACAACATGTCATCAATTGAAATACTATGCTTCTTTTGAAATCTCAATGAAATACCTGGACAGTTGATGCCATTAATTTTTTGTGGTAAAAATCTGAGCTGTGATAACACACAGAGATGGGAACACTGTGACTCCGAATTGGTCTATCCTCTTAGT
This sequence comes from Pleurodeles waltl, assembly GCF_031143425.1. Classification (NCBI taxonomy): domain Eukaryota; kingdom Metazoa; phylum Chordata; class Amphibia; order Caudata; family Salamandridae; genus Pleurodeles; species Pleurodeles waltl. The sequence goes on from NC_090437.1 coordinate 136,333,411, forward strand.
TACTTCACTTCTGGAGATACCAACACCAATTGACATTGGGCTATACCATCTCAGGGTGTTGCCTTCCTTCTTCAAATATTATTCAGTGCTTGACTCCTACTGACAGAATATAAATGTTGAATTTTATGCCTTCCAGATAACTGTCCTTTTTTGGATGTTTTAAAATGTAAAATAGAGATTTTCAAGTCTGGAGGATCATAATAGGCGTAATAAATGCTAGAACATTTGTAAACATGCTAAATTTCCTTGATACATTTCTTCCCACTTGTGTGGGTAGACCTAGTGCCCATAAAAGGAAATGCCCCAAAACACTATGTGAACACATCAAAATTATCAAATACAAAACTACCTGCTTTTGCGGGGGCAGGTGGCATCTGCGTTTTTGGTCCTGAGCTCTGCAGCCATATAGGGAAACCTACCAAACCCAAACATTTCCGAAAACTAGACACGCAAGGGAGTTCAAGGAGGTGTGACTTGGTGGATCCCCCACTATTTTCTTACCTAGAATCTTCAGCAAACCTCAAATTTAGCTAAAAAATCAAATTTTTCCCACATTTCTGTGTGGGTTCACCACACCAACACAAATTTCCTACTACCCAATGTTCCCCTCAGTCTCTCGGTAAAAATGATAACTCACTTGTGTAGGTGGGCTAAGTGCCTGTGACAAGGAAGAGCCAAAAACATGTAGAAAATGAGGGGGAACCAAAGCAGGTCCAAAAGGGCAGTTTAAAAAAAAAAAGATATTTAGGCTGACAAATGGGGCAAACTTTTTATCGTTATAGATGTGACAGTGCTGGGTGGTAGGAATTTTGTGGATTCCTGCATTTTCTTGAAGGTTCCATCACACAAATGTGGGGAAAATGTGTGATTTCCAGCAGAGGTTTGCAGGGCATTTTGGGTAAGAAAATGTTGCAGGGTGCATGTGAAGCACACCACCCTGGACTCACCCAGATGTTTAGTTTTCAGATGTGTCTAAGTCTTGTAGATTTTTCTACATGGCAGCGTCCCAAAGTCCAAAAAGTGCAGTCCTCACCATTCCAAGTGGGACACTTTTGAGTGTTATACAAGCTCTCATGGCCCAAAATCCAAAATAATCAAATGTCCTCTTGCTTGCCTTGGGATAAGATATTTTAGTGTGTGGGGGTAGAGCTGAAAGACTGTCACCCCCTTCAGTGAGGGTGGGGGCATAACCAGGCCCATACTGGTTGGTAGCCACCACCCCACTATTTTGTTTTTTTAATTCCCTGGCATCTAGTAGACTTTCTGCCCCCCCCCCCCCCGGGGTGTGGAACAACTTTGGCCCCATTTATTTTGGGTGGGAGTATGGCCATACCCCCACCCTCTTATTTTGGAAATAAAAAATCTTCCCTGGTTTCTGATGGGCTTTCCACCCCCCTTGGGGGCAGATGGGCCTTACAAAAATAAGCCGATCTTCCCCCAAGGGGGGGGGGGGGTGGCAGATATGGACAACAGTAAGGTGCCCCCATGGGGAGCGACTCTTGCCCAAGGGGCTGCCCCCCCAAACAAAAAACACACACACACACCGATTACTCCCAAGGGGGCAGAAATGGCCCAAAATAAATTTGCCCCCCACGGGAGCAACCCTTTTCTAAGGGGTCGCTCCCCTTGCGTAAAATTGACACAAAAAAATAAAAATCCCTGGTGTCTAGTTGTCTTAGTTTGGACTCTTGCTCTAGGCAAGACTGCTGGTTAAAAGATGACAGTACTTTTGTTTGTAGGCGACTATGCCTATCCTACAACACATCGTAACTGTTGTCCCAACCTTACCGGCTCACTAGCAGCACCTCACCAGAAACATAATAGTAAAAGGTGATTTGTGGCAGCCTTTACGCATGGACTCGAGAATAAGACATCTCAGGGTGTGTCGTGGTTAAGTGGAGATTACCCCTTTCTCACAGATATCATGTCTCATACAAACACAGGCAATGACAAGGATGCAGTAAAGCTTCAGTAGTTTTTATTTAACACAACTGCAATTTGCGATATGTTGCATGGGCTGCAATGATTAGGATAATGAATAATGCACGAAACAAAATTGTGAAAACAAGAGTCATTATTACAAAGACCCCCACCATCTTACAATGCATGTAAAAGACATACGAGATGTAATATGCCCTAATACCCTAATGTGATAGGCCTAACCTTCTACCTAAAGGAGAGCTAGGCTTGTTAAACCTAATCTACCAATGCCATGTCCATGAGAGGAGCCCCCAACCCTCGTTACCTTGGAATGTGGTCTCTATCTCAGACGCAGGCGACACGAAGACTGGGTCAGCGTCAAGACGAAGTGCAGCATCGGTGTCAGCGATGGTGGCGATGCCCTCTGGTCGGAATCCCTCTGATTATCTGTCTAAAGTGCAATGTATTTATACAGATCTACCAGGACCCCAGAAGTAGGTGTGTTCCCAAACAATAGATAACACAGATGCTTGGGAAGGCAATTATTATAAACAATCCCTCGATAGTATAGAGAGGGAAAATCCCTAAGTGTGAACACCTACTGTTTGTTTGTCTTTATTGCTTGATCTTGACGCCTTAGCGCGGTGGCACTGATAATGCAAAGCATAACAAGTGGCCTAACTATAAACAAGGCAGCCATCTTAGATGAATGAAATAATTAAATGGGCTAAGACAGAGCAAGCTAAGTAGGTTAAAAGTCACTAGGTAACGGGAGCACAAGTCTGCAAGCCAGAGGCTAAGCTAACTCCTGTTATCCCATTAAAACAAACTAGGATTCACTACATAGTGGTTGCTGTCCCCCTTGGGGGGCAGATTGGCCTAATAAAAATAGGCCGATCTGCCCTGAAGGGGGTCAGAAATTGCCGAAAGATCATTTTCGCCCCAGGGGAGCGACCCTTGCCTAAGGGGTTGCTCCCTTTGTGTGAAATTGGCACAAGGAAAATCCTTGGTGCCTAATAATTTCTGCCCCCCTTGGGGAAAGAGCGGCTTGATAAAAATAGGCCGCTCTGCCCCCAAAGAGGGCAGAAATGGCCTAAAATACATATTCTCGCAGGGGAATGACCCTTGGCTAAGGGGTCGCTCCCTTTGCGTAAAATTGATGCAAAAAAATAAAAATCCCTGGTGTTTGGTGGATTCTGTCCCCCTTGGGGGCAGAAATGGCCTAAAGATAATTTCCCCCCACTGGGGAGCGAACCTTGCCTAAGTGGTCACTCTCCTTGCGTGAAATTGGCACAAAAAAAAATCCCTGGTGCCTATTGATTTCTGCCCCCTTGGGGGAAGATCGACATAATAAAAATAGGCCTATCTGCCCCCAAGGAGGGCAGAAATGGCCTAAAATATATTTTCCCCACAGGAGAACAACCCTTGCCTAAGGGGTTGCTCCCCTTGCGTAAAATCGACGCAAAAAAAGAAAACTCCCTGGTGTCGAGTGGTTTCTGTCCCCCTTGGGACAGATTGGCCTAATTAAAATAGGCTGATCTGCCCCCAAGGGGGTCAGAAATGGCCTAAAGATAATTTCCCCCCCAGGGAAGTGACCCTTTGCTAAGGTGTCACTCCCATTGTGTAAAACAGTAAAAAAAAAAAAAAAATAGCCCCCCCCCTCCCCGAGGGCAGATCAGCCTAATTAGAGTGCACTAAATGCTTGAATTGCATGTAACTGTGATCCTTGTGTTTGATTTTTGGTCTTGTCACTCACTAAATCTGTGTCTGAATGTAGACCTAGGCCCAGTCTTTGCTCATGATAGTTTCTGTGCCTTGTCCTGAACTGGGAGAAGCACACCAAATGCACCCATATGTTGAGAGAGGACTACCATCCTTCTTGCATGGAGTGAGGTGGCGGTAGCATTCCATGACTGGGAAATTACAGGGACAGCCTCTTTTACCTGTGAGACATAAACACATGCTTACAGGACCATTCACCTAAAGTTCAGCCGCTCCCAATGAACCTGGAATTCTGAACCATGACATCCGGAGCGTTGTACATGTCCATATGTGCTAGGATTGATAGTGTGCCATAAACAGCCTGAGGGTGAAGCCAAGTTCTGGATCTGAGTACAAGATGTATGGGAGGTTACTGTCCCCAGTCAACAGATATGTATTGCTGGCATCTACTAGATAGGAGGGTGAAACACAAGACGATATAGTTACGAAAGTGGAGACAAGCTTTCTTTAGAAGTCACAGGGCCTTTCCTAAAACATGTGCTGTAAATTATTCTAACTGCAGCTTCTGTCAGGTAAATGGGGGGGTGCAGGGTGAGGCCCACAGTATCAGTTCCTAGGGAAAGGTTCCTTTAAAGAGGCAACAATTCTTGTCTATTTTCCTGATGTCTGAGATTAGGGGGTTGCAAATAGCTGGGTGCAGCCTGCTCACACCTATTTGTAGTTCTGTGGTGGGCACTTCACTTCTAGACTGTCCTGCTGGGCAGAGCATCTTTAACGACAAAGGGAGGCCTGCAAGATGGCCTGGCCACATGAAAGAGGAACCAACCCAAACCAGTTCTAAGATAGTACACCTGAAATACATATTCTCCATCTGCAAAATTGGTATGAAGATACAACCCCAATTCCCTTCATGTCCATTGTTTTGATGTCTTCTATTGAGGAGTGGGTGCTCTATAGAGTGCTCAGACTACTAAGCATTCAAGGGTTGGTATTGCGCCGACAGCCAACTAGCAACAGAATATATGAATTCTGATCTGAAGGAAGAATTGCTGGACTGTCCTTTGTTACAAGACATCCAAAAGAGACTTATTAAGCAGCTGTGCCAAAGGAATCACAGTCCTTGCAGACCCACCAGTGTGATCTTCATCATTTATGCCCGCTGTAGCTATCACAGCACCTGGAGCTATTTGACTGAAGGATAGGCCTACTGGAGCCAGGAAGTGCTTTCTGGGGGCCCGTTTGCCCCACAAGTGGACTTCTGCCACGGTCCGAACGCCGCTACACCACCTTTTTGCCAGCCAACAGCCGGATGGTGCCGGCGGTCTTATTCTGTCAGGGCAATGGTGAAAACAGCATTGCCCTGGGGATTACGACTCCTGTGTCTGCCAGCTTTTGCATGGCAGTTCTACTGGCGGAGACGGGGTGCTGGGGGGCCCATCTGGCGGGCCCAGCACTTCCCATGCACTTGGCATGGGCAGTGCATGTCGCGTCGCGCAGCGCGTCCCCAGGACGCGGCGCGCCACGAGCCTTCTGTGTACGGCGCGAGGCCCCAGATTTTACTTGGGGCCTCGCTCTGCTTTCTGTTGCGTCCCTGTTTCCCTCTGACCCCTCCTTACCTGTTCCTTTTTCTTCTTTTTCTTCTTGCTTTCTGAGGCATTTTCTTGTCCTTTCTTTATGTCTTTCCCCCCTTCCCATGTTACCTTTTTCTTCCCAGCATTCCTTGTTCCCTATTTTCTATGGTTCCTGTTCTATTCTGTCCTATGTACTTCTTCCCTATCCAAGATGGTGTCTTTTTACTTCCTGTTGGTCATTTCCTGTTTCTTGGTATATAAGGGCTCTGTTTTCTCCCTTTCCTTGCGCTGCAACACTATCTGCTCTGATTGTGTCTTCGCTCCTGATTCTTAGCCTTCGGTTCTGAATCTTGTCAAATTCGTGTTTACCTGCATTTTTGTTTCTTTTTGATTCCTGGTTTTGTTCTTGTTTCAGGGATCCACTGTTTGGAGGTTTTTTCCCCTTTTAGGGGTTTTTTCCCTCTGGCACTATTTCTAAAGGGCACGGTCTGTTCTTGGTGGTTCTATTGCCTACAGCACCGTGGCTACTAGAAAGAGTCGCCCCTTTCTGGGCCAAAGCTGAACCTTCAAGACCCACGCCACTAGATCTGCGGTTTCCAGGCGCAAGCAGCACGTGAGTCGTGACAGATTGCAGCGCCCAACCAATCCGACGTCTTCGGACACCATGGATAATACAGTGGCGGCTGCTGCAGATCCTGATCCATCTCTTTTGACTACTATTCAACAACAAGCTCAGGAATTGCAACAATTGCGCAATGAGAATGCTGTGTTACGACAGGCTTTGGCCTTCCGCAGTGGTGATGTTCCGACTATCTCCGCCTCTACTCCTCGTTTCTCTGGTGAACCAACTAAACTGCGTGAATTCCTGGATGCATTAACGGTGTACTTCGCCTTCCGACCTACCCAATTCTCTCATGACAGGACAAAGGTGGGATATCTTATCAGTGCATTATCCGGTCCTGCCTTGGCCTGGGCAACCCTGATGGTGTCCTCCAACGACCCGGTATTGTCGGACTATTCTGCCTTCGTGACCCGCTTCAAACAAATGTTTAGTCGTCCAGGATTGGAAGCCTCGGCAGAGGAAGCATTATGTGATATCCAGCAAGGTTCCCAAGATGTCCTTCAATATATTACACGTTTCCGTCAGTTAGCGGCAGAGACCACTTGGGTGGAGTGTACCCTGGTAACTTTGTTTCGCAGAGGACTTAAGGAAGAAATAAAGGATGAATTAGTACATTCCACCAGAGTTGAAGATCTTCGTGGCCGGATGGATCAAGCACTTTCCATCGAGTATCGTCTTCAAGAACGACGAATGGAGAAGAGAAGGAGTAGAGGATCTTCCCAGCCAAGCACTTCACGGATGTATCTACCTCGTTCTGAGGAATCTCGTCCCGCTGCTAGAGACATAGAAGGGGAACCCATGCAAGTGGATACTACTCGAGGGCCGCTCTCCGCTAGTGAGAAGGAAGACAGACGGAAGAAAGGATTGTGCCTATACTGTGGTTCTGCTGGTCACATGCTTCGTACCTGTCCTGTACGTCCACCAAGACCCTCGGGAAACGCCACTTCCGGTCCTCTGTAAGAAGGGAGGGGACGGGATCATCGGCTATACCTTCCATCAGTTCATTTAATGACAATACAACATACTTGTTCGTGTTACCTGTCATATTACAACTACCTGATGGCCGCCAAGAAAGAACTATGGCATTATTAGATTGTGGTGCTAGTGGTACATACATGGATAAGACTTGGGCCACTAATCAACAGATTCCCACACAACCCAAAGACATTCCTGAACAAGTGCACACCGTGGATGGATCCTTGATATCCTGTCCAGTCGATACTACGACCTTGATGTTAAATTTACAGTTTGGTAATCATCAAGAACACATCTCCTTTGATCTCATTTCATCTCCCAACCATACCATTATTCTTGGAATTCCATGGTTTACTAGACATAATCCGTATGTGAACTGGGTAACTCGGACAATTTCCTTGTCCTCACAGTTTTGTCAAGAGAACTGCTTTGCTTCCGACAAATATTGGTCACCGAACAGATTAACACCTATTAAGAGTACTACGGAATATTCTATCAATACTGTCCAAGGAGTTCCTGAACATTATTTAGAGTTTCAAGACGTGTTTCAAAAACCATCCAGACCTGTATTACCTCCACATCGAGAGTACGATTGTGCTATTCCTTTGGAACCTGGAACAGTCGTCCCCTTTGGGAGGATGTATTCTCTCACGGAACCTGAAAAGGAAGTTCTTAAAGAGTATCTGGTGGAAAATGTACAGAGTGGTCTCATTGTTCCATCGTCTTCTCCGGCAGGGGCTCCTCTCTTTTTTGTACCTAAGAAGACCAAAGATCTTCGTCCTTGCCTGGATTTTCGAGGCCTAAATAAAATAACTATAAAGGATCGTTATCCTTTGCCCCTCATCAAGGATATTCTAGAGGCAGTCAGAGGGGCTCAACGTTTTACCAAGTTGGATCTTCGGGGAGCTTACCACCTTTTACGTATAAAAGAAGGAGACGAGTGGAAAACAGCATTCAGGACACCGTTTGGTCATTTTGAGTACAAAGTCATGCCTTTTGGTCTTACGAATGCCCCTGCAATATTTCAAAGATTTATGGACTCAATTTTTTCCGATCTCCTGAACCAGACAGTCGTAATCTACTTAGACGACATCCTTATTTTTTCCAGACATCCCAAACTCCATTCTTCTCATGTGAAACAAGTCCTTCAAAGACTCCGAGCACATCAACTATCCTGTAAACCCGAAAAGTGTGAGTTCGATAAGACGTAAGTCAAATATCTGGGTTATCATTTAAGTCCCACCGGCATAGCTATGGACAAGGAAAAGGTACAAGCAATTCTCGATTGGCCTTCTCCCTCTTCTATTAAAGAAACACAATGTTTCCTAGGATTAGCAAATTTTTATCGTCAGTTCATTCAAGACTTTGCTAAACAGACCAGCCATATAACTCATACTTTAAAGAAGGAAAATCTAAAACAGGGGTTTGTCTGGACTAAGGCGGCTGAAACAGCTTTTCAAGATTTAAAGAAGGCTTTCACTCAAGCTCCCATCTTAAGACACCCAGATACCAACAGACAGTTTATTGTAGTTACCGATGCTTCCGAAAGAGCTTTTGGAGCTGTCTTACTCCAACTACAAGAGGATGATGGTCTTGAACATCCTGTTTTCTATTTGTCCCATATTCTCTCTTCAGCAGAACAGCATTATTCAGTACTAGAAAGAGAGTTGTTAGCTCTGAAGACAGCCTGCATCGAATAGAGACAGTTTCTGATGGGTTCCAAGGAGCCTTTCGAGGTGAGAACAGATCACCGTAATCTGCAATGTCTACGTAATTTTGTATGCCAGAATAGTCGCCAGGCCCGTTGGGCCTTTTTCTTCAGTCAGTATGACTTTTGCATCACCTATATTCCTGGATCTCAAAACATTCTGGCTGATGCTCTGTCTCGCCGTTATCCAGATTGTACTCCTTCCCCGTCTCAGTTTCTACTAGAGCCTAGTAAGATCATTGGAGTTGCTCAATCTTTTCTGGAGGAGGTACAACTGGAGTTCTCCAGCCTGTCTAATAGCGAATTAGAGAAATTAAGAACCTTTTTATGCAAGAAAGAAGGATACTATTATCATCAGAATCTGTTATTCCTCCCTAATAACAGAGTTCGAGACAAAGCATTACAGATGTGCCATGATTCACCGGTTGCTGGTCATAGAGGCATCAAGGCCACACAAGAACTTCTTTCACGATCTTTCTGGTGGCCTACCTGGAAATCAGATGTCGAAAGATACGTTCAGGCTTGTCCCATATGTGCTCAAGTCAAGATTCCCCGTACCAGACCTGCAGGATTACTACAGCCTTTGCCGGTTCCACCAACTCCATGGCATACTATTTCCACTGACTTCATGTGTTCACTTCCACCATCAGCTGGAAACCAGGTTATCATGGTCACTGTTGATTCTTTCACTAAAATGGCTCACTTCACTGCCCTAAAGAAGTTACCTACATCCCAAGAATTGAGCCAGATATTTATCGACCATATTTTCCGTCTCCATGGACTTCCACATACCATTGTATCTGACAGGGGACCTCAGTATATTTCCCGGTTTTGGAAATATTTTTGCAAGACACTAAATATTAATATAGCACTATCATCTGGTTTCCATCCTCAGACCAATGGACAAACCGAGCGTTTGAACCAAGGATTAGAACAATACCTTCGCTGTTTTTGTAATTCCACCCAAAGCAACTGGAACACTTATCTTCCTATTGCTGAATATTCCTACAACAATACTCTCCATAGTGCCTCCAAGGTCACTCCTTTTTTCTGTTCCTATGGCTATCATCCTACCTCTTTTCCTACTTCTCCTCAATCTACCTCTCCTCTGCCTGCAATTACATCTTTTTTCAAACATCTCCTGCAACTCCATAGGCTAATTAGATCTAATTTATTGAACACCAAGAGATATATGAAGAAGATCGCAGATAAGAAACGTGGACCCACTCCAGATTATCACCCTCAAGATAAAGTCTGGCTTTCTTCCAAATTTTTGCCCTCTCGCCTTTCTCTAAATAAGTTCACGCCTCGCTATTATGGGCCTTTCCGTATTCTTCAGTTGATCAATCCTGTCACTGTTCGTCTTCGCTTGCCTCATTGCTTGGAAAATTCATCCGGTCTTTCATGTATCCCAGCTCAAACCTTATGTCCCTGACCCTTTCTCTCGTCAGTTTCCTTGTCCTCCTCCTGTGTTGGTTAATGATGTACCTGAATATGAGGTTCAGGAAATTTGTGACTCTCGACTTTTTCACCGACGTCTTCAGTATTTGATTCACTGGAAGGGATATCCTCTTAGTGAATGCTCTTAGGAAGATGCATCTTCTGTTCACGCCCCTCTTCTGATTTCTCGTTTTCATCGTTTGTTTCCCTTCAAACCTGGACCTTCGGGGGGGGGACCTACTGTCGCGCCGCACTACGCGGCGCGAGCCGAATGCTCTGCTCGCGCCGCGCAGCGCGTCCCCAGGACGCGGCGCGCCCCGAGCCTTCTGTGTACGGCGCGAGGCCCTAGATTTTACTTGCGGCCTCGCTCTGCTTTCTGTTGCGTCCCTGTTTCCCTCTGACCCCTCCTTACCTGTTCCTTTTTCTTCTTGCTTTCTGAGGCATTTTCTTGTCTTTTCTTTATGTTTTTCCCCCCTTCCCATGTTACCTTTTTCTTCCCAGCATTCCTTGTTCCCTATTTTCTATGGTTCCTGTTCTATTCTGTCCTATGTACTTCTTCCCTATCTAAAATGGTGTCTTTTTACTTCCTGTTGGTCATTTCCTGTTTCTTGGTATATAAGGGCTCTGTTTTCTCCCTTTCCTTGCGCTGCAACACTATCTGCTCTGATTGTGTCTTCGATCCTGATTCTAAGCCTTCGGTTCTGAATCTTGTCAAATTTGTGTTTACCTGCATTTTTGTTTCTTTTTGATTCCTGGTTTTGTTCTTGTTTCAGGGATCCACTGTTTGGAGGTTTTTTCCCCTTTTAGGTTTTTTTTCCCTCTGGCACTATTTCTAAAGGGCACGGTCTGTTCTTGGCGGTTCTATTGCCTACAGCACCGTGGCTACTAGAAAGAGTCGCCCCTTTCTGGGCCAAAGCCGAACCTTCAAGACCCACGCCACTAGATCTGCGGTTTCCAGGCGCAAGCAGCACGTGAGTCGTGACAGTGCAGAGGCTCCCATAGGCAGCCGCATTGCGCTATTCACTGCCGCACCTAACGCACTGTAACATTTGCACCGGCTCGATTACGAGCTGGCATCAATGTTGTGGCTAGGTTCCCGCTGGCCCAGCGGGAAACTCATGATAGTGCCAGCGGGTGAAAAAGTGAACTGGCAGTCTTCCGACCCGAAGAGTTTGGCAGGTGGCAGAATGAGGCCCTAAGTGATCTGAGAGGTGCTCCTCTGGTGCCTCATCAAGAATTTAAGTCATCACTTTGAGTCACTGTGTGCTGTAGATAGCCCCCCCTTGATAGTCACGCCAAAGGAAATCACCTGTAATCATTTTGTTCTCATACACAAAAAGAAGCAGTAAGTACTCACCAGAGTGCCAGAGTGAGCAGCGGCATGAGCAGAGCTCTCCTGCCACACACCCAGAAGAGAGCCCCCAAAAGAAACTTTGAGTAACAAACTGCAGTTCCAACTATCGAGCACCTCCCTTGAAGATGGATGTGTGTGGCCTTTAAGCTACCTGCTACTGATGAGGTGCTCCAGCTGCGAGAGGGCCGAATGCTACTGAGTACTGCCCAAACAAACTGGATGAGAAGCTAAAAAGGGCCGAGACCTGAGAGACTGAGTTCTATAACCAAATGGAGGTGGGCAGAAGCTGTATACATAGACACCAATCTCGGGATCTGGGGAGAAACAAAATAAAGAGGGGGGAACCAGGAGGGAACAGGTAGAGAGCAGCCTGAGTTCACCTAGCCAGAGAAGTCCCTTGGAAGCGTAAAGACTCACATCCATTAATTGGACATCCTTGCATTATTGAATGCACAGTAGAATTGTGGTCCAGATTTACTAAGTACTTGCATTCTCCTAGCATAATGCAAGTGGTTGCAAGGCAACACAAGTCCTAAATATGGATCTATTAAGCCACAGAAAGTGCAAATTGCACCGCCTCATGTGGTATTGTAAAGAAAAAGTAATGCAACCGAGCCCCTTCATCAGGGAGACATTCCATGGGTAGGGCATGGGTGTTTCCTTGCATCGACCCATGGACGTTAGTGCATTCCCAGATTAACTAAAACTAGTAAACCTGGGAATGCCTGAAAATGCTACAACTTTCTCAGTTATGTGTAACAAGGAGAAATCTCTCTAAAGCCCTCTAAAAATTGTTTTTGTGCAGGAAGATGTGTTTTCCTGTCCAAAAACAATCCTGCCCATAATGCAGGTACCATTGCAATATCACACAAGGGTGCTGAGTTATTGCAAGTGTGCACATAGTGCACCAGCGCAAGGAGAAAGCAGAAATGTTCCACATCTTCATATATATGGATCATTTCTCCTCTTTCCCTTTCACGCAATGCAGCACAGCAACTTTGCTGCCCTGCGTGAAAGATAAGTATATAAGCCCTTCTATGTTTTCTGTGTGCAAAAGTACTTGTCTTTTATACAGAGTAACATTGGCCAAGACATTGATCCTATTGCACTGCTGGGGGCGGTGTTGAATACTAAGCATGAGTACCCCCACACTAATCTTCCAGAGAAGCATGCAACTGCTTGCCCATGCTATTACTGAAAGTCAAGTGCAAAAAGGGCTATAAATGACACAGTTTGTAGAGTTATAGCAGGACAAACCAGTGGTAAAAAGCCTCAACCTCCACAGTTGTGACCCAGTAGTCCCTGCCTGCCCTGTGGCCTTCTAAACAGGGTCTAACAGATGGATTACCATCTTTTAAACTATAAATCAGGCCCATAGTTGTTCTGTTTCAAATATGTCTTAAAATTAATGGCTGGTTCCATCAACTTTTCAAGTATGCAAGTGTTGTTCAATTCATAAGACTAACCAGCAGGATTCTGTTCATAAACATGTAAGCATATTTCTCTGCATATGTTATACCCGACACACTGAGGTGGTGTTTCCCCAAACATTTTTGCTTTTTTAGTAGTTTTACCTGATTTCCCCCTCAGTGGTCTTAGGGCCCTGGGCACTTTCCAACTGTAAGTACAGTGTGAAAGTGCACGTGTATCTTCCCACATATGTTGTGAAGTGGCGCTGGCCTGTAGGTGCGCACAAGCACCACAGGTGCTTTAAACGTGTATCCCACCTGACTTAGCAGGCCAGTGTGTACACTTGCACCTATGGCGCTTTTAAACATGTGCCCAGCCTTCTAATGAAGACTTGTGTGTGCCCAGAGATTGAAGAATACCCATGTGTGTTTTCACTGCATAGGAGAGCTGCTCTGCCCATAGGTTAACATGGAGTATGTGTTACAGTTACTCCTAGCTTCAACAGTGGATTGCAGATGAGCAGCTTCATATTCTTTACTATCTTTGGTTTCATCTTGACAAAACCCCTTCTATGGTAAAGATATTTTTTTCAATAATCATGGAGAAATGTCACTTCTAGAAAGTGGACATTTCTCGGTCTAAAATGTTTTGCTTGCCTTTTAATTTGAATCGAGTCTACACTGGAGGATGGAGGAGTACATCTGTGCATTTTGAAGCAACAGCTATAAAACTTGAAAACACAACTGTAACAAAGGCCTCTGCCATTTGTTGGCCTGGCTGGATAGATTGGAGGGAGAGGTACTGACCCTTGGCGTCTTGGAGCCAGATCATGGCCCCACTAAAGAGTAGGATCTGAATTCCACAGCCCCATGGCAGACAGGACTGAAATTTAGGGGAACCCTATGAGCCTCCCCCTACTTCAAAGGCACACTACAGTATAACTACTGGTGCCACACTGCAGAAAAGTAGAGCTATACTTGCAGGAACATATTGCACACTGTAAGAAGAATCTGTTGTGTCCAAGGAGTAATTAGTGTCCTAGGAAGGGATTGTGCACCCTTCCTGCATCATGACTGGCCTAGGCAAACTGGTGGCTGCTGTGTGGCACTCCGAAGTGTACACTACAGGGGCTGTTTGTCTTGCTCCCTGTTCTATTGTGGAGGTCTTAGGGACATCAAAGACTTCCATTGAGGGTCCTATACCTTCTACCTGTGTCATCTGGAGAGCTATGCCCTCTTAAGCGCCTGCGTCATCTGCTGGATGTCACCTGGTAGCAGCTGTACCAACGTGGAACTAAGCATTGTGCCTGGAGACTGGATTTGCCTGATGCAGAGCCTTCAACGACAGCCTGCATTCATGGAGCGTGGCCCTTCATTGTGGGGTCACTACATGCATAAACTTCTTGTTAGTAGTGAGCGGATTCACCGGTTGCAGGACCCCGCGTGGCCTGCCTTTGTCGACGGTGCCACATTGTTTTTGCCCAACACCCGACTGCATGCTCATTGTGTGTGGTGTTTGATTCATTGGTTGTGACCTTCGGAGGTGGAGGCATACCCAGAGCAGTGTTGAATTCTACCTCCTGCGGCCCCGCTGAACGCGAATCTCTATGTGTGTGACCAGAATTGGCTGGTGCAACTCAAGTCATTGCGCACCAGATGTTGTGCCTCATTTCAGGGAGGTACGGGATTGGAACTCTTCAGTGTGTCCAGAATTGTTTGATGCTGCTCAAGTCATCATGCACCAGATGTGCCTCACTCCAGGGAGGTAATTGGTAACTTTCTGTGTCCGTCGGATTTTTCTGGTGCAGCTCAAATCACCACTCCCCATACAAGAAGTTTCTCATGAGAATGTTAAATATCTTCTAGCATTTGGTCAGTGAAACAATACAAGTATTTATTTGTCTAAACTGCCATTTTATGTGAATTATTTGAACAGTGCAACTTAACATGAGGCTGTGCAACTAGGCCCAAGACCAGGCTAACCTAAGGCTTGCAATTAATAAAGCAAATACATAATAAGTAATCAAATCAAATGAGCTTTACTTAATTTTTTTAAATCATAAAAGCACAAAAAAAGACAGCAGGAAAACATTTAAAAACAACAGATCTCATTTGGCTATAAATATAAAATCTACCTCTCAGTCATTGATACAATGTATTCATTTCCTATGTCTCAGAATAGGCCAAATTTAAACTTGCTATTACAAATATATATATATGGTTGTCAGAGACTGTAAAAACACATAAGCTGGTCGACCCTCTACCAAGTCCATAGAGCCCAATAATGGCAGCAAAAATGTCTTTCTTGGCAAGTTATACAGTGTACAGAATAAAAACATATGAAAAGTACTTTGCTCAGTAACCATGTCACATGCGCGCTTAGCCATAGGCCTCGACCAATCATTTGTGATTGGAAAGCTCACCAAATGGTGAAAAAAGTCTAGCCTAAACCTTGTTAAAACAAACCTATACTGTTCATTGCTTACCTCCTTTTATTTATAGTTGCATGCCAAATTAGGTTAAGATCAACTGATTTTTAACAACACTTGGCTTAAGCAGATTAGCAGATAGACTTGATAGTCTGGACAGGCAGTTCTAAGTGTGACAGACACTCTTTTTTCAGGTGTTTTCTTGTAACAGTTCGTAGAGTTTCTGGTTTGCAATAATAATCTTGATGCTCCAGATCACTCATAAAGTTTTTTACATATCCCAGCCATTGCACTCTACCTACATGCAAGGACCTAGGACAATCCCCTATAATCTCTTGGTTCAGCCTGGTGTACTCGGAAGTCCATATCTTGTGCCATAGCAGAATCGGTTGTATTTTGACTAGGTCTGAGATGAGCGGGACCCCTAGCTCGGAGTGACATACATGTGATGGACTATTCTGTGGGAGAGAGAGAAGATACTTCAATAAGGCATTCTCCATCAGTTGTAGGGAGTCACGGTTTACATGCCCCCAAAGGCCTGCCCCATACATGGCCATTGACATATATTTGGCCTTGTACACTGTTAATATCTCCCTAGGGGGTTTCTTTCCAACCTTGCAAGCAAAGTTGCGCAAGGCTGTAACCCTTTGGTTCTAATTGCCATCTGCCATGTCCCTTTTGAGTCAAACATGATTCCCAGGTAGAAAAAGGATGTCACATAGTCAATTCTAGTGCCTTTTACCATGAGACTCGGGGATTTTCAGTATCACTTTCCCACACCTCATAGCAAATGTCCTGCTTTGGTTAACTAATAGCCCCAAATCCTCCATATAGGACATAAAGCACGTTAGTAACTGTTGCAGTGCAAGGGGGGTTCGGGTCATAGGAACAGCGTCATCAGCATATAATAGGGCAGGAACAGGCCGGGACCCTATTTGGGCACATTGTTACAGTCAGCATATAGTACATTACCCAAACTATTAATGTACAAGGAGAAAAGGAAGGGTATCAGAACACAACCCTGCCCTACTCCCCTCTCTGTGCTGAAAGGCTGGGGACATTTGCCCATTAAACCATGTTCCACTCTGGCCCTGCACTCATAATGTTTCCCTGAGAAATTGTACAATCAGTGGGTCCACCCCATGTTCCCCATAATAGTCCACAATTTACTATGGATTACGCAATCAAATGCAGCAGTTAAGTCAACAAAGGCCAAGTACAATCTCCCATATTTGACAATGGAATATTTCTCAATCAGCATGCTTAGGTTCAGACCCTGATCCACGGTTCCTACTCCATCCTGGAACCCATACTGTAAGTCTTATAAGACGTTCTTCTCCTGGGCCCATTCTTGCAATCTGTTCAAGACAACACAACCTGCCACTTTCAGGATTGAATCTAGGAGAGAGATAGGATGAAAACAGGTAGAACTGTGTCTGTCTCCCTTTTTAAAAATTGGGACAATAATTAATTGCCTCCAAGACCTCAATAGGCCAACTTGACAACATGTATTCAGGACTTGAGTAAGCAATGGCCCCCAAAGAATCGTGTTGGCTTTAAACAGATCTACAGGGATGAAATCTGGGTCCGGCGCCTTGCCGGCTTTATTTGCATTTAGGGCAGTAATGATCTCATCCAGGGTAAATGCAAGCTTGACTGGGAAGTTAACGGGGCAAAAAAGTCGTTGTTGGGTGCATCGTCTTCTGTCAGGCTTCACCTATCAGTTGGATTAGAATAAATGGTTGAAAAGTGAGAGATCCAGTCTCACTTGCTAATGACTGTTTCTAGGCGTGGTCCGGTGTCTGACCGGAAATAGGGCAAATTGATTACCCACCAAAAAGCTGCAGGATCCTAACTATTGCTGGCTTGTTGCAATTTTTCCCATAATTCTTTTTTCAATACTGCTTTCCTCTGCATTAAAACACACTTGTAGTTTTTCCTCGCAGTCCTGACTTCTTTTACACAGCATGGACGTTTGTGTAGGGCTAGTTTCAACATGCTTTGGGCCTTAGTACAAGATTAATCGAACCACCTCATCATCCTATTGTTGCTACTGCCCCTACCTGTAATCACTAGTCCCTCCTTGATGTCTCCAGCAATCTTTTGAAAACTCTCGATGATATCCTCAGGATTAGGACCTAAGTCTAAACAATCTTCAAAAGCCTGCATACATCTATTTAGGAACTTCTTTAGGAACTTTCGGGGATCAATCTTTGACCAGCACAAAGTATACCCATTAAGCCTATTTATATCCATATCACCCACAGTGCAATAGTTGGGGGTGGCACTTGAGATAAAAATTCCCTTGACGCCACGTCCAAATCTATACTCAGTGGGTAGTGATCACTGCATGCAATTGTATGGGTGATAAAGTTTCCATCCCTTGTGGCGTGTCTATTTGTGACCAATATATAGTCTATCACAGAGTTTTTTTCTTGGCTATTGAATGTAGTTGCAAGTGAGATTGGTGGGCAGCAAATCTCGTTGATGAATGCAAGGTCAGTACTAAATGTGAGCTTGTTCAATTGTCCCCCAAAGAATGAGTGTGTAAAGTGTGTCTCTGAGCCCCTAGTGCAAACTTCAGTATTTAAGTCTCCCCCTCATAGGAATACCAGATCCTGGAATTTTCTATTCCTGAGAGCTTCAACATCCCTTTTTAATAAGGTCAAGGCTGTTTTTACCTCAGCTTTTAGGATGTTATTATAAAAGTTGATTAATGCCAGCAAGCATGTAGCTGAGATTCCAACAGCGACAATTTGATGGTAGGGTTGCGGTGCCAGCATAGTTGTACTAGATGCCCTCAGGGTGTTTGATACGTAGGTACAGATTCCCCCTTTTGCTCTTCCTGAGTGAGATGATTCCGCCGGAGTATGATAGGTTCTAAAACCATTTAGGGGGATTGGGTTTACTGCCCAAGTTTCTTGAACACAGACTACAGTAAAGCTATTAACAAAATCACACCAGTCTGCTATTAGCACCTTAGACAGTAAGTCTGCCACGTTCCAGAATGCTATCCTTGTATTCCCCTCAGAAACAGTATTTACATAATTGGCCAATTGGCTCTGAGTGCCTGGTTGGTGGAGTCTGTCCGAGATGGGAGAGAGTATTTTTGGAGTCAGCAGTAGAAGAAACAACCAAACCGGGGATAGTTATGTCATTTGGGAGGAATGGTAGATCAACAGGGGTTTCAGATGGTACTCTGAGTCAGCTGTTCTCATCTAAGGCAGAACGGTTGCCTCCAGAATAGTTGGTAAACCTGGCTCCATGACATAGGGGAAGCCGGAGATACTTAAACTGAAAAAAGGAGTACCCTGATGCACTTGTCCTGGCATCTAGGGCCACCAAACTATCGACCATGCTCCTGTCCCTGAGTGTCAGTTCGATTGTATCATAGCATGTGTCTGTATCTGGCCTTCTAACTACATTGATTATGTCCTAGTATATTATGGAATAATAGCCACTCAGGTGGCAGATCCAATGGATCGCTTTGTTTCTAACAGATTCTCCCCCTTCCTTTTGGGTCTGTAGATGTAATTTAGTATTGTTAACCATTAAGACAGTATTGTTAGAATTGGACCGGTTGGCAACAGACTGTCCAACACGATTTGGGACATTATCTTTCGTTGGTCTAGAAAGTTGGCAGGGAAGTCTTGGTTTCTTGCCCAGGTTTTGACTATTATACGTGGGAGCCGGACGAGTTCTCAGTCCTACTGCCTACTGGAGGAAAGCCTGCACAGAGCACTAGACTGGCAGCAGCAGGGGAAGGAGCACAATCACAGTTCTTATTACCTGTGTTCAAAGGCAATTTGGGCAACAGTGTTGGGGGACCTGAGGGATTAAGAGTGGAACTCCTGTTGCGGTCCATAATAGACATTGTATCTATAGATGTTAACTGGTTGACCATTGCAATTAGAATTAGCCATGGATTTAAGCTCAGACACCTCATTCTTTATATCTTGTATACATGAGATGTACTGAGCATTAGGCAGGTCTGGATTTACGTTTGTAGCTACTGTGTCTACTATCCCACCCATCAGGGAACTTACGTCAGGATCATCACGTAGGTCTGATATATTGTTTAGAGGGCTGAATCGATTGGTGCATTGAAGGACATCACTATCAGCAGGTGCTAGCTCATTCACTGACGCTGAAGGAATGTGGATAATAGCATTTCTCACTTCTCCCTGCCCTGTAGGAACTATAAACTGTCCCACATTTTTTTAACATATCTGGGATTTTCCTATGACCCTCCCTTGGCCTAACTGGGGAATGCTAGCTACGGATACCTTTAGAAGCTCTATCCAGAGAGGAAGTTAAAATGTCCTCACAATCAACCAGGAGATTGTCAATCCCATCCATTACATCAGTTGCTTGTTGCATGCTTCTGCTGCTTGTGCCGCCCCAGCCACACCCTCTGTCTCTTTCCTTTTACCCACCACAAATGCTTGAACCAAAAGATGGGCCCTTAAAGGTGAGATAGGTCAATGACGCTGCCCACAGAGGCTGCAACAATGCAGACGCACCATCAAAGCCTACTTGATAATAGATGTTAGGGGGCGGGCGTGGGTCAGTCTGCCCTTGGCCCGGGCTTTGCCCAGGCACGTTCTGGGCTGCAGTGTGCCCCCTTGAGCTTTATAGCTCTAGATGGTCTGGCAAATGGGAGCAGGTGTTGCAGAAAATGACCGCCTCCTGGGGCCACAAAGCAGTCTGGGATATGCAGTCCCTCTTGGAAAGGTTAGCGCATCCCGCTCTGTGGTGTGCCCCCTCGCGCTTTATAGCGCTCGTTGGTCTGGCAAGTGGGAGCAGGTGTTGCAGAAAATGGCTGCCTCCTGCGGCCACAAAGCAGTCTGGGATATGTAGTCCCTTTTGGAAAGGTTAGCGTCCCACGCTGTGGTGTGCACCCTCGCACTTTATAGCGTTTGTTGGTCTGGCAAGTGGGAGCATGTGTTGCAGAAAATGGCCACCTCCTGGGGCCACAAAGCAGTCTGGGATATGTAGTCCCTCTTGGAATTTGGTTAGCGAGTCCTGCGTTGCGGTGTGCCCCCTCACGCTTTATAGTGCTCGGTCTGGCAAGTGGGAGCAGGTGTTGCAGAAAATGGCCACCTACTGGGGCCACAAAGCAGTCTGGGATATGTACTCCCTCTTGGAAAGGTTAGCATCCCACGCTGTGGTGTGCCCCCTCGTGCTTTATTTCGTTCATTGGTCTGGCAAGTGGGAGCAGGTGTTGCAGAAAATGGCCGCCTCCTGGGGCCTCAAAGCAGTCTGGGATATGTAGTCCCTCTTAGAATTAGGTTAGCGAGTCCTGCACTGCGGTGTGTCCGTTTGCGCTTTATTGCACTCGTTGGTCTGGCAAGTGGAAGCAGGTGTTGCAGAAAATGGCCGCCTCCTGGGCCCACAAAGCAGTCTGGGATATGTAGTCCCGCTTGTTAGCGCATCCCGCACTGCGGTGTGCCCCCTCGCGCTTTATAGCAATCGCTGATCTGGCAAGTGGGAGCAGGTGTTGCACAAAATGGCCATCTCCTGGGGCCACAAAGCAGTCTGGGATATGTACTCCCTCTTGGAAAGGTTAGCGTGTCATCATTAATTTAACATTCTACTATATTAATCTAAACATGAGCACATCAATATACATTTAAAAAAGCAATTAATAAGGACACTTTGTGATTACTGACGGCTACAAAAGTAGGCACATTTTCTGAGTCATACATTATTTTCTAAATTAGATCAAAATTCTATGTAAATTCAACATTCAGAATACATGAATTTCCATTAGTAAAAATTCAGTGTTCCCAATCCCTCCTCTGATGACTTAGGCCCTCATTAGGACCTTGGCGGCAAATGCCGCCCACCGCCACGGCGATAGCTGCCAACATACAGTCGCCGTGACTACCGACTGTCCATGCCATTATGCCCGTAGCCGAAATTCCACCACAAGGCTGGCGGAGTTCCGGCTACGGTCATGGCGGCGGACGGCGGTAAGGTGCTGCTGCTGCCAGGAGCAGCGCCACACCAACAAAACACCACCTACTGTATCATGTTCCATGATACGGCCTGGCATCCCGTCTCCTGACGGAGGACCCCCTGCAAGCAGGTAAGTCGGGTTCTCCGACAGGAGATGGGGTGGGGGTGTTGTGTTAGGGTGTGTGTGACTGTGTGTGACTGTGTGTGAATGCGTGCATGCGTGTGTAATGCATGTGTGCATGAGTGTGTGTGTGTACATGCATGTGTTGTGTGCTTGCATGTGTGCCTGGATGTATGTTTGTGAGTGTTGCTGTGAGTGTGCATGTATGTATGGATGCGTGGGTGAATGTGTGTATGGGTGTGTATGTATGTGCGTGTATGTGTGTATATGTGGGGGGAAGGGGAGGGGTAGAGGGGGGCAGGGGAGACCCCTATCAGTGCCAGGGAATGAATTCCCTGGCACTGATAGTGCCTACCGCCGTGGTTTCCGTGGCGGTACAGAAACCACGGAAACCATGGCAGTGGGTGCGGTCAAAATGCCATGGGCAGCCTAGTGATGGTCGCCGGGCTGGAGGCTGAAGTCTCCAGCCCGGCGGTTGTTACCGCTGTGGTGGTCGGCGTGTTGACTTTGCCGTTTGGCTTTGGCCAAACCGCCAATGTCATAATAGTGGAGTTAGTTACCGCCAGCATGTTGGCGGTAATACCTCCACTATAGCACCGACCGCCAGGGTTGTAATGAACCCCTAAATATCATCACCCTTACATTTTCCCACATAAATATTTGCTCCACCTAACATTTGTCTTCCCTATGTCTTTTCTCTTTTCAAATTCTCCCTAAATAATTTGTCCATCTTAATTTCTTCCCTCCTGTTATCATTTTTCCTTTTCTTCAATTTAATCATATGATACAATTGACATATTTCCAGTGCTCCAATTATGCAAATCACAATAATTAATATCACTTGTATTATTTTCAATATTATCCCTTTTCCTAGATTGCCAAGCCAATTTCCCACAGAAGCAAATCCTTTGCCAACCTTTTCCCAAACTCCTAGTTCTTTCAACTCTTTCAAATCAGCACTATCATTAGTCAGGTTGTTAATCAAGCTGCTAATTTCCTTACTATTATCCGGAATATATGAGCAACAGTGCTTCGAGTTCAGCATTTTGCAAACTCCGCCATCATTTGGTAAAAGAATGT
This sequence comes from Pleurodeles waltl, assembly GCF_031143425.1. Classification (NCBI taxonomy): domain Eukaryota; kingdom Metazoa; phylum Chordata; class Amphibia; order Caudata; family Salamandridae; genus Pleurodeles; species Pleurodeles waltl. The sequence goes on from NC_090437.1 coordinate 136,355,723, forward strand.
CTAATGCAAGGCGGTTCTTAAGAGTCACAGACCTTACCACAACCATTTCTGTATCCATTAGGATCATGGTTCCTGAAAAATTTGTCAGCATGTTATCCACAATAGAAGACAACGTCTGAATTTTCAATGAATTCAAAATAACTCCTTCTGAAGGAATTATCGCTCCAAATATGTCTCCAACTATGCCAGAATATGATTCTCGCTTTTGTCTAATATGATGTAATTCAGTCATTTTAGTTAGTTTACTCAAGTTCTCTAGTTGAAATATCTTTGGGAAAACTATCCCCAAATAACATGTGCCATACCATCCTTTTGGAAGGCGGTAATACACATTTCATCCATAGATGTAAAAAACTCCTGGAATTGCCAGATCCTGTACATTCAACATGAACGTACATTTACTCTGAAACAAAAACACGTCTTCATTCACTCATTCCCACAAACAATATATCAGTTCTAGATTTAGGCCTATATACAAAAAGCTTTCCTGCGTATTGCGCATCTAAAGCTAACCTCCCTTGTTTCTTTATCTCACTAAATGCATAGTCATTTCTAAGTGTCCTTTTCTCTAAGCCTTTTTTCTAATTTCTCCTTTAATGCCTTTCTTCTATCATCTGTCTGATCTAAGAAGCTCTCTTCTATAGGTGTAAGCAAGCATGTCAAATCGTTGCATTGCGCGTAAGCTGTGCCAAATGTCAACTTAGGCTCAAAGAATCCTCTCACTAATTCTATAGTGTTCTCCTTAGCTACTCTACTCAGGTACTTAATTATAGGGACAAACGAAAATGCCAGCGTCATAATTGGAGTAGACATACTGAATGTACTCATGGTTATAGAATCTTGTTAGTAACAGACTACAATCTGTCCTGTAAGTAAGGGGCAAACTATGATAAGTAACTCCTTCCTCGACTTATAAAGGAATCTATGTGCAAACGAAACAATCTCGAGTCCATCGTCTCAACATACTCACTCAATAAGTGATAGAAAACGTTACAAGAAAGTTCTCCTTGTGTGCCGTCGATGTACAGATATTTCTCATCTAACCTAAACTTCTCTACCTCTGTGAGTGTAGTAGTTGTCTCTAAAGCTAAGGTAAGGTTGGCCTTACTCTTGTCAAGAACAGTCATATCCACAATCAATAGCAGGCACAATATCATGCACACAGTCCCCAAACCAATACCCATTTATTTACTGCACCTATTCTTCTTACCCTGCTGGATGAGGTTACTCATGATCTGTAAAGAATCAGAAAGTAGAAGAGAAAAATTATAACTATGCAGCAAAAATCAAAAACAAATCTTCAGTCTTCTTTAGCAACTATTTACAGCTTTCAGTCTTTCTTCCAGGACCCTCTTTGTCAAAAATCATTAAGTTGTCAAAATCAGTTTGGTAGTTTGTCAAAATCAGGTTATCAAAAAGGATTTTCCGGTTTGCTTTCAATAGTCACTTTCTTGTATATTCTCTGTTTACAGTTCTCAACAGTTCAGTTCATTGATTTCCTTCAAGTGCCAAAATATTGACCTGGAATGCCTTGATCAGAACAAAAAGACAACAATTCACTCAGCCATTCACTTGTTGTTGCATATGCCCATTCAGGACCAGCGTGCCGTCGACTTGCAAATCTCTTTCTTTTCAATCTTCGATCTCCATTTAATCCTCCATCACTCAAATCTTCTTTCCTTGTCGTGTCCACTTCTTCCCCAATTGTTGTCGCTGTAATTGCTTCTTTTCTCTTTGCTTGTGACTTCGACCACTTATCTACTTTCAGTCGAACTTTCGTTAATGCTCTTTTCAGTGTTTGACTTGTAGTTTCTCTTTGTTCTGCAGGATTTTCTCTTGCTGAACCTGCAACTGGTTCAGGAGGAGTCAGACCACATTGACTTTGATTCGCCTCAACTCCTTCCCCCGTGGGGTGTGTCATTTGCTCTGTTTGTCTCTCAAGACCGTCTGCTTCTAGGAGAGCCCTCCTCTGACTAGACTTTCCTGCTACCTCAGTTCACTTGGTTCACTTTCACTTTCCTGTGGGTCTTCTCCTTTGTCTCTCACAGGAGTGGCTGAACCGCTTTCAGTTTACTCACTCAGTCTCAGTTTTCCCTTCTCAGGTCTCCAATTCTGGAGTTGGTCTGGAAGTTGTTGATGTAGGAGGCTGGCCTGGTTTGTGGGGGGTACCTAAGGTACTTACACCTTATACCAGGTCCAGTTATCCCTTATTAGTGAAATGTAGGCAGTGTCTAGAAGCCAGGCTCTCTAGAGTTAGCTGTAGCTGAGCAGCCAAGGCTTATCTAGGAGACATGCAAACCTAATGCAATACCACTCTATTCACAGAGTACTCACACACATGAAAGAAAATACTCAGTGTTACAAAATTAAAGGTACTTTATTTTAGTGACACAAATGCCAAAAATATCATAGAGCCTATATTCACTTAGGAGGTAAGTAATACACAAATTACATACACTAGTATGCAAAATCAGGTGTAACAATAGATAGAAAACAGTGCAAATAATGAAAATCACAATAGCTTGAAATGGGCCTATGGGGAACACAAACCATATACTAAGAAAGTGGAATGTGAATGTTGGTTTCCCAACTAGGCATGTGTAGGGTGTAGAGGGGCACTGGGAATATTAGAAAACACAAAAGGTAGGTAATACAACCCATCCCAGAGCCCAGGAAAGCAGGAGTAAATCACAGTAACGTTACTATAACACAAGAACGCAAGAAAAAAGATTATGCAAGAACCAGAAGAGACTGCAAGATACCAACAGTGGATTCCTGGACCTGAAGACCTGTGGAAGAAGAGGGCCAAGTCCAAGAAGCACAGAAGAGTCCAGGGAGAGCAGGAGTCCCTGCTAACCCTGATGAAGATGCAAAACAAGAACCACCAGCGAAGAACAACAGTCAGTACTGCACCAAAGGAGATGGATGCAGGTTCCTGGTTGGTGCAGATGATGTCCCATGCCAGATGGAAGATTGCAGTCTGGTCCTCGTTGTTAGATTCCACCAACAAGCCTTGGCACACGCAAATTTCACAGTTAGCAGAAAATGGCGCTGACCAGGAGGGACCTGGTGGACTCTACCCAGGAGGGACAGTCAGAGGGGGCTCTCAGCAACTCAGAGAGCCCACAGAAGACCAGGCAGTGTGCACAGGAGTCCCACAGAATGGGCACAAAGAAGGTGCAAAAGGAGGCCCATGCAGCACTACAACAAAGGATCCCACACTGACGGAGAACCACTCAGGAAGCTGTGCATCACAGGATAGAGTGTTGGGGGCCAGAGCTGCATGGTGCATGAAGAACGTCATGGAAGGATGCCACCAAGCCTTGGCAACTGCAAAACATGCAGTGCACGGGGTAGTGTCTTTCGTGGGGAGGTAAGCTCTTACCTCCACCAAAGTTGGACAGTAGGACGTCAGGAACGTAGTGACCACTTCAGTCCACCACCCGTTATGATGGATCCATGCAACTCATCAGGAGAGGGGACCCATGCCACCGATCGTCAATGCAGAGAGGTGCCTGCTGAAGCAGGGGAGTGACTCCTTCAATCCAAGGGAGATTCCTTCGTTCTTCTGGTGCAGGCTGAAGACAGGCTGTCCTTGGAGGATGCATGAACGGGAAACAGTTGCAGTTACTTGCAGGAGCTGAAGAAACAATGTCGCAGAAGTTGTCTTTGCTTCTTTGTCGCAGTTTCTAGAGTTCCTGGAGGGTCCAGATGGAGTTTCTTCGGTGGGAAAGGGAAGTTAAGGATGCAGAGGATTTCTGCTGGAGTCTTGCAATCCGAAACTGAAGAACCACCCAAGAGAGGGACCGTACAAAGTCCTGAAAGGGGGATTGGTCAGCTACACAGGTAAGCACCTATCAGGGGAGGGCTCTGACACCACCTGCTGGTACTGACAACTTAGACACTCCCAGAGTTCCCTGCCAACTTGGAATCCAAGATGGCAAAACCCAGGGACCCTCTGGAGGAGCCCTGCACACCACCCTGGGGTGGTGATGGACAGGGGAGTGGTCACTCCCCTTTCCTTTGTCCAGTTTTGTGCTAGAGCAGGGACTGGGGGTCCCTGTACTGGTGTAGACTGCATTATGCATGGAGGGCACCAAATGTGCCCTTCAAAGCATTTCCAGTGGCTTTGGAGGCTACCCCTCCCAAGCTTGTAACACCTATTTCTAAAGGGAGAGGGTGTAACACCCCTCTCCCAAAGGAAATCCTTTGTTCTGCCTTCTTGGGCTTGAGCTGCTCACACAACAGGAGGACAGAAACATGTCTGAGAGGTGGGAGCAGCTGGGGCTGGCTGGAATGCCTATACTGGGGGTCCTCTAAGGAGCCCCCAGAGTGCACGGTATCATACAACCAATGTTTGCAAAAGCATTAGAGTATGATTCCAACATGTTTGATAATAAACATGCCTATGTTCGGAGTTACCATTATGTAGCTGGTCATAGGTAGTGACCTATGTCCAGTACACGCATAAAATGGCATTCCCCGCACTCACAAAGTCTGGGAAAATTATCCTGGAGGTCATTGGGGGCACCTCAGCTAGTGCAGGGGTGTCCTCACACACAGGTACTCTATAACCTGCCCTCAGGGCTGGAGGGCCTGCTATATGGGTGAATTATAAGTGACCTGGTGCAGTGTAAATGGCAGTGAAAGGGTACATGCACCTTTTTACCCAGGCTGCAAAGGCAGTCCTGTAGAAGCCTTTACATGAGTTCCCCATGGGCGGCAAAATATATGCTGCAGCCCATAGGGATCACCTGGAACCCCAATGCCCTGGGTACCTAGGTACCATTTACTAGGGACTTATAAGGGGGCACCAGTATGCTAATTTTGGGTAAAATACTGAGTTAACAGTATGCAACAACAACATTTAGAGGCAAGAGCATAGCTACTGGGGTCATGGTTAGCAGGATCCCAGTAGACACAGTCAAACACACTGAAAAACAGGCCAAAAGTGGTGGTAACCAAGCTAGAAAGAGGCTCCTTTCCTACAGTTGGTACTCTCAACAACTCCTCTTCATTGTCCAATGGACACGGTACTCTTCTCGTATGGCTTGTGCGGATCCAGTTCAGAACTTCAGCACACATTACAGCTGTAGTAGTGATCAGCACTACTTGGTAAGGACCCTTCCACCGAAGCCCCAAACATGTCTTCCTCACGTGCTTTCTGATCATAACTCAGTTACCTGCTCTCAGGTTGTGTCCTTCATCTTCAGACAGTTGGAGTGTGGTAGCCTCCCCCTGATGAGAGAAAGAGCGAACCACATCAGCCAGACCTTTGCAGTAGTCCAACACCATATCATCTGTTATGTTCACAAGAGCATTTGTAGGAACTGCCGTCAACCTCATTGCTCTGCCCATGAGGATCTCACGCGGTGACAGTCCTGTCTTCCTGTTGGGTCTGTTCCTCATTGTCATCAGAACTAACGGCAGTGCATCAGGCCATTTCAGATTTGTGGACACACACATTTTCACCATTCTTGATTTCAAAGTTCCTTTCATCTGTTCCACAAGTGTTTCAAGGCCATAGCTACAATGCAGCTTCTGCTCAATGTTTAAAGCTGAAAATAGTAATTTAATTACTTCATTGCTGAAGTAACTTCCTCTACCTGATTCTAAAGAGACTGGAAACCCAAACCGTGGTATCTGTTACCTAAGCAGTAACTTTGCTACTGTAGGGCTGTCATTTCTTCGTGTAGGGTAAGCCTCAATCCAATGGCTAAAGATGCAGACTATCACCAACACATATCTTAATCCTCCACATACAGGCATATCAATGAAATCCATATGCATTCTGCTGAATGGGCCTCCTGCTCTTCTAATGTGGCTCAAATTGACCACTGTCCCTTTACCCACGTTCATTTGTTGACAAATGACGCAACGATGACAAACTGCTTTGGCAACCTGTCTAAATTTTGGATTGAACCAATTTTGTTTGAACACTCAAACCACAGCATCCCTCTCACCATGCGCTTGACCATGGTAAAACCTTGCCATTTGAGTCAACAAACTATTTGGCAACACCAACTGTCCCTCTTCCGAAACCCACAGTGCATCTTCACGTTGGACACATTTCAATTAAATCCACGTCTTTTTCTCATCCCTTTCAACATTATCCTGCAATGTTTTAAATTCTTCTAAGGTATCTATAACGTGTAATGCATAACTTGGGCACATCTCGTCTTCATCTGATAACAGTTCCCATTTATCTTTGAACGATATACAGTTCAATGCACAAAACCTTGCGACTTGATCCGCATATCCATTTCCCATTGAAACAAAATCTTGTGATTTCAGGTGTGCACTGCATTTCACCACCGCAATCTTCTCAGGCAGTTCAATAGCGTGTAACAATTCATGAATCCTTTCACCATTCCTGACTGGTAAACCAGGCGTGGTCAAGGAACCTCTCTGTGATCACAACTGGACAAAATCATGGACTATTCCAAATCAATACTGGCTGTCCATATGGATGGTAACTTTAAGCTGTGTAAAAACATGGCATGCTGTAGTTAGGGCTACCAGTTCCGCCACTTGTGTAGAAAATACTCCTCAAAGCCAGGACGCTACAAGTATACCACAAATTGTGCACACAGTGTACCTGTGTTGTCTCTCAAATAGGAACCATCAACAAAAATAAATTGGTCATTATCCTCTAATCGGTTATCTCTAATATCAGGTATCGGTTTTGTGCACAAATCGGTTATCACGAGACAATCATGTTCAACTTCTTCCAATTTGTCAAATTCAACATTCTCTTTAGGGAGTAAGGTTGCTGGGTTAATCATTGTACACCTTTTCAATAACACATTTGGGGATCCCAGGATGCTCGTTTCATAATGAGTCAGCCTGGCACCTGTAAGGTACTGCTTTTCGTTTTTCGGTTTGTGTAAGTAAAACTTTAATGGAGTGAGGGACCACAACAGTCAAAGGGTGTCCCATCGCAATGCTCTCACTCTGAGTGAGGCTTAATCCAACCGCGGCTACTAAACGCAGACAGCCTGGTAAAGCTGCTGCTAATGGGTCCAAAGTAGCTGAAAAATATGCCTCTGGGTAGATTACACCACCATGGACTAGAGTCAAGACAGACAATGAACATGCATCACATTCATGACAAAACAACATAAACAACAACCATCAACAAAAATAATTTGGTCATTTTCCTCTAATCGGGTATCTCTAATATCAGGTATCGGTTTTGTAAACAAATCGGTTATCACAAGACAATCATGTTCAATTTCTTCCAATTTGTCAAATTCAACATTCTCTTTAGGGAGTAAGGTTGCTGGGTTAATCATTGTTCAACTTTTCAATAACACATTTGGGGATCCCAGGATGCTCCTTTCATAATGAGTCAGCCTGGCACCTGTAAGGTACTGCTTTTCGGTTTTCGGTTTGTGTAAGTAAAACTTCAATGGAGTGAGTGACCACAACAGTCAAAGGGTGTCCCATCGCAATGCTCTCACTCTGAGTGAGGCTTAATCCAACCGCGGCTACTAAACGCAGACAGCCTGGTAAAGCTGCTGCTAATGGGTCCAAAGTAGCTGAAAAATATGCCTCTGGGTAGATTACACCACCATGGACTAGAGTCAAGACAGACAATGAACATGCATCACATTCATGACAAAACAACGTAAATGTTTTTGTGTAATCAGGCATTCCCAAAGCTGAGGCTTTGCACAGACTTTCTCTCAACTCCAAAAATGCTTTTATACAGGCTTGATCTAACACTGAGGGATCAGTAACTTCTTTGTGAGTCAGATTCTGCATTGGCTTTGAAATAACTGAAAAGTTGGGAATCCACTGGTGACAATAGCTTACCATTCCCAAAAACATCCTGACATCTTTCTGGGTGGCTGGGGGATTCATCTGCAATACAGCTGTGACCCTTTCTCTGGATATTTTTCTAATTCCTTTCTCAATTAGGTGACCCAAATATTCTACTTTTTTCTGGCAGTACTGTAATTTCTCTGGGGACACTTTATGTTCATTCTTACCTAAATGATTCAGTAAGCTAACAGTATCATACTTGCATGCTTCTCTCGTCTTTGTTGCAACTAACAAATCATCAATGTACTGTACCAATGGTGACTGGAAATGCATTTCCAATGACTCCAGGTTCTTTTTCAATATCTGGTTGAAAATGGAAGGTGACTCTGAAAACCCATATGAATTCAACTCTAGCAGTAGACTCAATCCAAAAATTTGAAACAGAAAAGAAATTGACTATTCTCATGAAGAGGTACAGAAAAGAATGCTTGTGACAGGTCTATTACGGTCAACCATTCATCATCACATGGGATCTGAAACAAAATACCTGCTGGATTTGGCACTACGGGACAACATTTAATCACAATATCATTTACTTCCCTCAAATTCTGAACAATTCGAAAATTCCAACAGGGCTTTCATAATCCCATTATCAGTGAATTACATGGACTGGTCAACACTTCTTTCAAAACCCCTTGGTTTACAAATTCTGCAATTATGGGTGCAATCCATTCAATGGTATCCTGCATCACATGATACTAAGGAGTCTGGGGGAAAAATCAAGTTTGGCTTGATTGGGACCTTAGCTGGCTCAACTCCTTTTATTAGACCAATATCATTTCCTGTAAAATCCCACACTTTTTCCTTAACTGTCCCCTGTAAGTCAGAAGGAAGGTCTCTCACTGTGAAAACCGGAAAGAAGCTAATCAAAAGGTACCCCTCATTTACTGTCTAACAATCTGTTTCTGGAGTTGGGTCATCTTCGTCATCACTGTTTGTCTGAACTTCAATTCCATCATTTGAGCAAGTAATTGAACATCTTGTTTTACACAAGTCCCTTCCTAATAAGGATACTGGACTCGAGTCACAAACCACACATTTTTTAAATCTTTTAAAGGTGCAATTTTTAACCTGAACTGGTTCTGTAATTGGATTAGTCAAATACTGATTTGTGACTCCTACAATCTAGACTGTTTTTCCTGAAAGGGGTAAGTTTGGAACTTCTGCAATTCTTTCTGTAGAGCGTGTAGCTCCTGTATCAACCAAGAATGAAAGCTGGTGACCCATTACTTTTCCCTTTACATGTGGACCTTTCGGATCTACTTCTAGGGAAGCTGTAAGCACACATTCTTCTTCATCTGAACTCTCACTCACCCAAACATCGTTTATTCCATTCTCACTGTGTAACAGGAATTGGTGCACTGTGTTATTACTCCAATTAAACCTGTGACCTGCTGGGGAAGCATCACATGCAGCTGCTCCATTGGGGCTTGAATTTGCTGTCTAGATACCATTTGAACTTGTGGTTGCATTGGCTGCGACTGGAACATCTGCAAACATGGTATTTGCACCTCTTACATTAGCTGAAAACCTTGCATCTGGTTCCCATTGTTTTGAAAGTTTGGAATATGACCTTTCATTCTTGGTCCTCTCATGTTTTGAAAAGAATTGATGTCACTCGTTTGCTGTACTAACATAGAACACTCCCGCTTCCAATGTCCGAGCCCTCCACAAGCGTGACATGGCGACAATCTCTTCATTCCCTGCACATCATTCTGAACAACCACAGTATTCATATCAGGAATACAATTCACATTTCCTGTTCCTCCATGACCTCTACCTCTTGCCTTATTCTGAAATTCTACATTTCCCTGCTGCTGTTGTAGTGGAAAATTTCCCTGCATTCCTGTTTGTGCTGCTTTAATCTGCATCACCACTACCTTTTCTTTCAACTTCCTCTGCTTCAACTCAATCTCATCACTACAGTACTTTGCATACTGTAATGCTTCATCACTCTGCTTTGCTTGCCAGCAAATCAAATGACTCTTAATTATCAGACTAATTTCAGGTCTCAATCCTTCAACAAATCTGAACACAAAATGAATCCTGTCATTCGGCTCAATCGTTCCAGTACCTCTGTAATTTTTGAATGCCTGCAAAAATCTCTCAAAGTATGCATGTAATGACTCTTACTTCCTGGGCTGCCCTGTCTATTCTCTGCCAGTCAATGTTCTTGGGCAAAATTCTTGTTTTAAAAAATGTAATCACCTTATAGTAATATTTCATTACGTCAGGAGATGATGCACCTGTTGCGGGATCTCTCGGAGGTTGTCTTGTTGGCCAATCTACGCTCTTCTTGCATTTAACCCATAAGTCAGCTGGAACTACTATCTCTAATAGGGTGTTCAAGTCCTCCCACAGGCATTTTGCAAGTTTCACAAACCTGACTGTCTGCTGGTACCTTTCCACTGGCTTCTCTCTCAACCTGGAATAAAAATTTGTAAATGACAGAATGTCACTTCTGCTCCAAGGGACATGGACAAAATTCCCTCCTGGAACCTCTCTCATAGGTAGAATTTTCATTGGATCCTCAGCCTCCTGCATATTTGCAGTAAGATTTGCAGAATCCCTTTTCTTCTAGTCTCTTTTCTTCACCCATCTGCCTTCACATTTGTCAAATGCTCCCCATGTTTGAATGCTCTGTATCAATTCCAAAAGGTGAATTTTCATTCCTGGTATTCTCATGTTCTCAAAATCTTTTGAACCAAAATCTAATCTGTAACTCCTCTTTTAAGTGCTTTGTCCTCTCAATCTCTAGGTCATATTTCTCTGCTAGGTCTGATAATTTCTGATGCACTATTCCTGCTTTGTTAGTAATCAGCTTTCATAGATAACACAACTTGTCTTTTTTTAATGTGTCAATCCTGTCTAACACCATGGTTTCCTCAATTAGGTCTTCTGCCTCTAGCCTGAGCCTGGTCAAATTCAGGGCACTTCCTCCATTAGGATCTCCTTGAGAAGTATTCAACCTCTCTAACCATTCGGATAACTGCTGAGCTGTCAAACCCTGTAACATAACCTTGCTGTGATTCACACCTGGCACTGGCTGTAATATCAGCTTTGGGCTTTCTGGTGTCACCGGGCTTGGATTTGGACCTATATGTGATCTCACTCCATTATTTGGAAAAGTCCTGAAAGGACTTAAATCAAATAACTGACCTGTTTTGTCGGTCTCATGGGAGTTGTCATTCTTGCATTTGTGTTGTATCTCTCCCTTTCTACACTCGGATTCAGAGACTTCTGCTCACTGTTCTCGTTATTTCACTGGGCTAACAATGGTATGACTGGACCTATGGTAACTGGTACCGACACTGCATCTGGACTTGATCTGACATTTGGATCTTGTGGATGCACTATTCCTGTATTCTCATTTGTCAAGGTGCACATTTCTGTCTGTGATCTTGTTATGGGGCTATATCTTGGAACTGTGTGTGACTGTATCAGGGACATCAAATTCAGGGTGGACTCTATCTGGACCAATTTTGGCTTCTGGTAAACTTGTCCTGCCGGTACTATCACGTTTGTTTCAGTATCTATAATGGGTACATCAGGGGAAATCCTGGAGATATCCATTTGCGGCATAGGCCTTTGAACTGCTGAAGTAACTGGAGAATTATGACTAACCTATATCTGGCTCTGAGTTGATTCAACTGATATTGGGGCTGTAGGGTCTACACTGGTGTTTGAACTTCTCTCCTGTGCTGCATATGGGGCGGGATGATTGTTCAATAACTGTAAAATGAATTCATCATCAACAGACTCTTCATCGTGTGTCAAAGACTTGCTATATTCTCTGGATTTCTCCTCTTTGTCATTAGAAGGATACAAATCTACTTCTGGTGCTCTCCCTAGTCTCGTTTTCATTCTCTTTTGTAAATAACTTAATTCCCTGTAAAGTTTAATTTCTCCAAAATTTCTGATCACTATCCCATCTAGCCTCTGCTACTGTCTTCTCAGACTTTCTCATTCTCCTCTCGAATTTTAATTGCTGTTGCTATCTAACCACTAGTTCCCAAATTGCTAAGGCTTTGAACTGTGCTGGTCTCAGAGGAGGTTTCAAATCATATAATGCTCTCCTCAAATTCTCTACGCTCCTCAAATTAAATGTTCCATGGGCAGGAAACACTAAGCTCCCATCTTTCTCTGTCACTTTACACCAATGTTTCAGCCAAAGACATGGTGCAGCACCCTGCTCTTTAAATACAATATAGGCGGGTGTACCTTCTGGTGGTGTAATTTCTCCTATTCTCGTTGGAATACATGTATCTCCCCTTAGGGCACTCTTCAAAGCTCTGAAAAATTAAATTTCATTTTTGGTTATTTTACTCTACTTTCAATCAAATCAGGAAGTGACTTTCAAATCCACAATCCTTTTCGCTGACCTTCTCAACCAATGACGCTTCACGGTAGTCCGCCAATCCATGTGCTACCCTTCTCGCTAACTAACCTATCCCAGCGCAGCTCTATTGACGTCACACTCACACAGTCTGTTGGCTTGTCCTCCTAAACTCAGTCTCGCATGAAACTAATGCAAAATTATTGTGAGCACTAAACAAAATCAAACCCCAAATTGTCAGTTTACTACAGGTAGGGTAACACAGTTGCTTCAGAAACCTTATGGATTTCTCACTGACGGCCTGTCACTTTAGAAGCTACTCTTTCTTTCTCAGTTTGCCTGTTTCACAAGCAAAATTTGACTCGCAAATTTTACTCTCAACTGATCAGTGGGTCTGTCCTGGTGCACATAGGACTCGCCAGATCTCATTCAAAACCCTTGCATTCACTTTGAGACTGACCTATTAAACCAGACAAATTACAACAATAGACCAAGGGGGTGATTCTGACCGCCGCCAAATGACCGCACCGCGGTGGCCATTCAGACATTTCCTCTGGGCCGGCGGGCGCTCTCCAAAAGAGCGCCCGCCGGCCCAGAGGAAATGCCCCTGCAACGAGGACGCCGGCTCAGAATTGAGCCGGCGTAGTTGCAGGGGTGCGACGGGTGCAGTTGCACCCGTCGCGTATTTCAGTGTCTGCAAGGCAGACACTGAAATACTTTGCGGGGCCCTCTTACGGGGGCCCCTGCCGTGCCCATGCCATTGGCATGGGCACGGCAGGGGCCCCCAGGGGCCCCGCGGCACCCCCTACCGCCATCCTGTTCATGGCGGGTTTCCCGCCATGAACAGGATGGCGGTAGGGGCTGTCAGAATCCTCATGGCGGCGGAGCGCGCTCCGCCGCCATGAAGGATTCCCCCGAGCAGCGGTAAGTCGGCGGGAGCCCGCCGACTTGCCGCTTCTGACCGCGGCTGAACCGCCGCGGTCAGAATGCTCGTGGGAGCACCGCCAGCCTGTTGGTGGTGCTCCCGTGGTCGGTGGCCCTGGCGGCCACCGGCCGCCAGGGTCAGAATGACCCCCCAAGTGTCTCATTCACTTTTCAACATACTCCGGAGTCTTGGACCACGTAGGGTCCATATACCAACCACATGGACAATTTTTTAGCACAATGCGCCACACACATGTGAAGGTTGATGACTTCCTTACTCTTACACTTTGGAGTATGCAAACTCCTTCAACAACTTCATGTGGAGTATGCAAACTCCCTGAACCCTCACAAACATCACAATTCACCTGTGATTTGAGCTGTGCAAGCGCAAAACCTATTCCATTCACACTGTCACTACAATGCCGAGAGCATCTTCAAACAATCATTAGCAAGCTCCAAGGTTCTGGGAAAGCCATTCTAAGTTCTTAGGGACACATTTTCTCTCCACTTTGTATCATTGAATCTGAAAATCTTAACTTTCAACAGTTTCTCTTACCCAATCTGCAAAGTACTGTTTCTCTTTTAGGGGATTAACCATTACCCCACTGCCATCTCTGGGGACCAGCTATTTCTCTAGGGGAAACTTTTGTGGAAAAGGGTATCTTTCTGCAATAGAGAAACAGATAGGTATCTAAAGTAGGGTCTAACAAATTGTGCCTCATCCAACAATTCATGAATGGGATAGCAGAGACTACCAGCATGTCAGGCTCACCTCAACTAGGCTGCAGAAAAATGATTCACAGTCATGGTGGGGTGGAGGGTTTGGGTATGGGAAGCAGTCTCCAGGTGGAAAATTCAGCAGAAAGCTATGGTCCGAGAGACATCATGGTTTCGAGGGGTAGCTGGATTTTTCTCTATCAGTATTAGCCATGCTTGTCTCTCGTCTCCTGAGCTCTCCTTCTGTTCCTTTTATTGCCAGAAGCTGAGATCGAAGAAAACTCAGGGGCTCCTTGGAAGAATGTTTTTTCGATGTATCCATGTTTATGAGTTGGGTTCCCTCTTGTACCAACTAAAGTTTAATCTTTGCCAGGTTGTGAAATTCCTTGGCACTGACATTCACAGTGACAAGAATGATCACTGGATGCAGTGGTCCAAAGAGCAGATCAAGCTTCCTGAGAGTAGGGTGGAAGGCTAGAAACTTCTTCTGGGTAATGTGAGTTTGATAGGAGGAGTCAGTAGAGATGCTGATTTGGTGATTGTTATAGGTGTTAGGGCGGTGTTGACATGCTTCCAATAAAATGGCCCACGTGTGCTCAAATAGAAAAATTGGCAATGACGGGCCTCGGTGTGGTGCAGGTATATATGGTACGGGACGCATTCTGGTGTGCACATTGGAGCTCTACTAGTGGTGTGAAGTTTAGATTCAGGAGAATTGTTTGGGGAAAATCCAAGACATCCTTAGTATCCCCAGTCTCTAGGATTCCGAAGAGCTGGATGTTGTTTCTGCGGCTCCTGTGTTCCAAGTCTGTAAGCTTTTTTTGTAGTATTCCAGAATTTTGTGCTCTACGTCGTGGCATGTGTCACTTTGAGATGTAGCTCACTTAGACATTTATCAGTTGTATCCAATCTGTGTCGGAGATGCAACATTCTCACCCTTAAATGTCTTAAGCTTCTTATTTGTTTCTAAAATGAATTGTTCGACTGTGGAGATCGCAGATTGAATACGTTTCAGCTTTGACATCATGGATACAAGTGTCACACCAGAGATCATCCTATGCATAGTAGGATTAGCAGACTGTGTGGGTCTAGTGACTTCTGTTAAGGTAAGTTGACATTGCAACTTTTTTACCAGACATTTGCGCCGCACAGACAAGGAGGAAGCACTTCAAAGACCAGAAAGGTGCTGTTAGAAATCAGGTGTTTGGTTGGCAGTCAGGTTTTCCCCTGTCCAAGCAAGGACCCTCACTCTAGTCAGGGTAAAGGAGAATCACACTCAGTTAAACCCCACTCACCCCCTTGGAAGCTTGGCACGAGCAGGCAGGCTTAACTTCAGAAGCAAGGTTAAAAGTATTTGTAACAACACACACAGTAACTCAGTGAAAACACTACAAAATGACACAACAGAGGTTTAGTAAACTAGATAAATTTTATCTAAACAAAACGACCAAAATGACAAAAATCCAACATAAACAAGTCAAGTTATGAATTTAAAATGCAAAAGAGTCTTAAATCCTCCAGAAAACAGTGAGAACGTTGTTAGCATCCAAAGATGCCTGGGTACCATCAAAATAAAGCCGCACGGACGAGTGTGCATTGGAAAAGGCCAATGATGCATCAATTTCTCGCTCGCAAGCGAGGGTGTGGGACGTTCCTCCTCTGGTCGGGTCTGCGTTCGTCATTTCTGCTCTCCCGCAAGAGAGCGATCCGTCGATCCGGCTGGGCACCTCGGGTCCGGGCAGGCTTTGCGTTGATTTTCCACGCCCAGCGATGTTGCATCAAAATCCGGTCATATGGTGTTAACAAACCACGCTATGTGGGGGCTTGCGTCGGTAACAGCAGCCGCTGCGGGTGTTGTGCATCATTTCTCAAGCCACGTTGTGTCGATCTCCCAGCCGCAATGCAGGTGGAGAATCGATTTTATCCAGGAGGCCGGCAGCGCATCGTTTTTCAGCTGCGAAGTGGGTCATGCATTGAAAGTTTCCCCGCACGACGGTCTTTGCATGGATTTCTGTCCTTTTCCACCAGCTGCACCTTTCAAGGTCCCAGGGACAAGTTAGCGCACTACTTGGCAGGCAGGACTCTCAGCAGAAAGCCAAAGTGCTGGCAGAGAGAAGTCTTTCTTCTCCCTGAGACTTCAACAACAAGAGGCATGCTCAGTTTCAAGCCCTTGGAAATTCTTCACCAGTGGAAAGTCACACAAAAGTCAGTCTTCTCAGGTAGAAGCAGCTACTGCAGGCCACCCCAGTAAAGCAGTCACAGGCAAAGGGGCTGTACTCCTTCAGCTTCTCCTTGGCAGGGATTCCTCTTGCTTTCTGAAGTAATCTGGTTTTCAGGGTTTTTGGGTGCTCTTCTTATACCCCTTTCTGCCTTTGAAGTAGGCCTACTTCAAAGGAAAGTCTCTGTTGTTTTCAAGAGCCTGCCTTGCCCAGGCCAGACCTCAGACACACACCAGGGGGTTAGAGACTGCATTGTGTGAGGGCAGGCACAGCTCTTTCAGATGTAAGTGAAAACTCCCCTCCCCTCCCCTCAGCCCAGATGGCCCATCAGGATATGCAGGCTACACACCAGCTCCCTTTGTGTCACTGTCTAGAGGAGAGGTGCAAACATCCCAACTGTCAAACTGACCTAGACAGGGAATCCACAAACAAGCAGAGCCACAGATTGGTTTAAGGAAGAAAATGCCTACTTTCTAAAAGTGGCATTTTCAAACACACAATCTAAAAAACAACTTCACCAAAAGATGTATTTTTAGATTTTGAGTTCAGAGGCCCCAAACTCCACATGTCTATCTGCTCCTAAAGGGAATCTATGTTGTAATCATATTTAAAGTCAGCCCCCATGGTAACCTATAAGAGAGATAGGTCTTGCAACAGTGAAAACCGAATTTGGCAGTATTTCACTGTCAGGACATGTAAAACATAGGAGTACATGTCCCACCTTTAAAATACACTGCACCCTGCCCATGGCTACCTAGGGCCTACCTTGGGGGTGCCTTACATCTATAAAAGGGGAAGGTTTAGGCCTGGAAAGTGGGTACACTTGCCAAGTCGAAATGGCAGTTTAAAACTTCACTCACAGGCACTGCAGTGGCATGTCTGAGCCATATTTACAGGGCTACTAAGGTGGGTGGCACAACCAGTGCCACCGGCCCACTAGTAGCATTTGATTTACAGGCCCTTGGCACTTCTAGTGCACTTTACTAGGGACATACTAGTAAATCAAATATGCCAATCATGAATAAGCCAATATACACATATAATTTATACACTTACACTTACACTTTAGCACTGGTCAGCAGTGGTAAAGTGTCCAGGACAAACAAAAACAGCAAAAACAGAGGCCAGCACACAGACACAACCTGGGAAGTAGAGGCAAAAAGTTAGGGGAGACTATGCCAATGAGGCCAAGTGTAACAGGCTCTATGAACTGTGTCTTCCTCACAGAGGGACTGAGGTGTTCCAGAGGAAGGATTATTCCCTGCCATCAAGGGAAAGACAGCCAAAACAGTGTGTTAGGTAGAACACCAGCCAGTAGCGGGCGATGGCTCACACCCAGGGGGCTGCTTGCTGGTAGGTGGAACTACAGTAGCACCAGCACCTCCTGGGGGTGCGATGTAGTTTGCTGTCAGCTCTCTTAAAGACAGAAGAGAGATCTCACTATAGGCAGGCCAGGCTTGTGTGACAAAAAATATGAGGGTAAGCAAGAGGCAGCTTGCTGTAAACCAACAATAGGGCAGCACCTCTCAAGCCAACAAAGAACACCAACTGACGGTTATGTGCCTGAAGGAGACCCCACACGGTGAGTGAGCCAAAGACGTTCACTGGAAGGTTGGCTGGTGAGAGTGGCAATGTGTCGCAGTAGGGCCAAAAGCAGGGAATACCCGGGGGATGGCTTGCCAGCTGGTAAAGATGCAACATCACCAGTACCGCCCGGGTAGCAGGGCTGCCCTTTCACTGTTGCAACAGATGTCAGGGGGAAGTAGAGCTGTGGGCCCCACCAGGAAGCCAATACGAAAGGCTGAGAGTAACTGTGCCATTCCACGGTGGACCACTCTATGCTGAGAACTCCACAGTTGCAGTGCTGAGGGGTGAAGGAATGAGGCCGGCGTGTGAGCCAAGTGGGAGAGCATCTTGGGAGCACCCCTCTCTGGAGTGCTCAAAAAAGAGTATTGTGCCATTTGAGAGACTTGCACAGAAGGGCCTCCTGAGCTGCACTAAGGAGCAGCCATCTTTGCGACTTAGCTCTGCCCCCTTGGAGAAGTATTCTCATTTCAAACTCCTGTGGATGCTCTCAAACATAGAAGCCTGGAATGGTAATGTAATTCTTGGAACAGCTCCGGATTGGATTATCAAGTCAGATGTTATGAGAAGCCAGCACGTTGCGTGGAAGGTGCCAAATTTAATGGCATGTTCACTAGAGGCTCATGGTTCTGTGTGAATCAATGACTCCATGTCAATGCTTTGGAGCTTCTGGCTGGTACCTTTGCCTTCAAGAGAATAGTCTAGCAGAAGGCTCATTGCTGAGCCCTCCTCAGGATTGACAAATTATTCTTTATCTGGCAACAAACTAGGCAGCATGAGGTTGAAAGCGATGGATGTGATCTCTCAAAGGCCATTTGGGAACACTGTCTCCACAATAACTTGGTTGTTAACAGAGTATCTCCCAGTCCAGAACTCTATTACAGATTGGTATATTGATCCTCTTTAGGGCTGCACTAAATGGAAGTAGAACCCACATATCATTCTAGTCTTTGGGGAGTGATTGATTGGAACCTCTTTGCCTCTCACCTCAACTATTACCTTCCACTTTGTACGGATTGGTGCCTGATGCAAAGGCATGAGTAACAGATACCTTCATTCAGGACAGGAACTGGTTCTGTTCTTATGCCTTCCCATTCTAAATTCCTCCTATCCAGAGCTCTTCCACTGGAGCTATATTTCACTTGCAATCCCATTGTAATCATCTCTGAATGGCCTTTCCAGGAATTAATTCTCACCTTATGAAAGAGATGGCTGAATTTTTGCTCATCTGCTTCTTCTCTTTGACTCCTTTGTCCTGAATCTAGAGAGCATTCTCCGCAACCTAGTCCTTCAGGACCAGCCTTGTCTCCTCACTTTGAAAATCTCTGGGGTACCACTTATTTGTTACACCTTTAGGTCTCGCTGCAGACCTAGTCAACGAGCCCTGGGCTCTGGGAACCATATGTTCCTACAAGCCAACCTAGTCAGCATGGATTAATTCATGGAACGTGGTATGGATATCCTTTTTGCATATCCTATGACTTAGTGAATTTGCTTTCTGATGTTTTGTGTGAAGAGCTATTCAACCAGATGTTTAACATATACTGTTCAGCCATTGCAACTAAATTTTCATCATACAGTTCATTTCTCATTGGGAATGACCCCTCAGGTTGTCCCATAATGAAAGACATTTATCTAACCTTCCCTGGTACCCCATCAACGGGGATGACTGAAACGTCCTCTACTTCCTTTCCAAAGTCTTTCGCAGTTAGCCTCTTACCTCTAGGAACCATACCTTGTGCTCTTTTCATGAAGAAAGTTTTTAGATGGTACAACATTCTACACTGCAGCCAAACTAAGGTGACTTCCAATTCTGCCTTTCATCTCCATTTTTTATCTATCCTCCCCTATATACTGTGTCCTATATGAAATAATGCCTCTCTAGGACTAACCCTGTCTGGCTCCCTTTCTGTGACCAACTTCTCATTTCCTTCGGGAAATCCTTTAGATCCATCCACTGTCGAACACCGCCTCATTGGATATGAAATGCCATGGCTGCAGCAGAACTGTGTTTATTACACTAATTAAAATTTACGATAGTGAATCAAATTGGAAAGAATGGGTTGAAAAGCATCACATTGAAACACCAGAGAAATCCTCAACCTTCACTGAATAAAACAAACCCATGGAGTAAACATTGGTGCATTGGTAGACGGCTGCATGCTGGCAAGTTATAATCTGAACAGGTGAGTCTTAAGCTGTTGACAAAGGCCAGCACTTTGGCATTCAATTTGAGGTTACCGGGAAGAGAGTTCAAGGAGGGGTGGCAGCCTCTGAAAATGATTGGTTTTGAGCAAGGGAGGTTCTGAATTGAGGGCTTTCAAGATAAAGTATATCCTTGCTTCATAGACCTTGTTTGCCACCAAAGATTTTGAGTACATCCATAAGTATGAGGGCGTGTTAAGATGTAGTGCTTTTAAGTTAGACATCCTTGTTTAAACACAGTTATTGACACAACAGGAAACAAATGTAATACAGAGTGGGAGAGATGTGATCATCTTTTTCAATGATGACAAGAGTCATATATGGTATGGCATGGAAGGTAGCTTTCAACAGACTTAGTGAGACTTGTGGCACATCCTCAGATGTAAGTGTCTCTATTCTATCTGTGCATATGCATCAGATTTCAGGTGGGCAGGTTTCAGAATAGGCTTTTTTTTCATTCAGACCTAGAGATAGAGGTTACTCACTTTTGACATTCTATGTATGTCAGGCAGTGTGGCAAGTGAAATACTGAGATGGAATCCCAGTGCAATTACATCGGGAGACAGAATAGGCAAACGTCTGTTGATGTTATTTCTGTAAAACATTCAGGATCAAAGCCGTTTTTGTATTTGAGTAAGAACGGTTTAAACTCTATCTTTTTACCCTTAATTAAATATAGTTTCTCGTCATCCATATTGGAACTTGCCGACCACAGGATGCAGCAAGATGGTATTTTGAATCAACAGGGTTTTATGGTAGAACAGTTACTGCCAGCATCCTGCTGTAGAGAATAAATTCATTTGATGCCGAATACCCTGGGTGCCAAGACAGACCTCAGAGGCACCCCAAAGGACACCAAAGAAGTGGTTGGGGTATGACAATCAAATTTACTAAATGGAATCACTTGACATGAAGGAGGTGAGCAAGTTCAGCAGGTTCCCATGAGGCTTTCCAAAACTAACAGTGAGTGGCCATGATTAATCATGTTAAATGGCACCATGTGGCACAGAAGTGCCAGGAGATGCGATTGACTGCATCCTGTAAAAATTGTGCAGGGCTAGGGACACCAAGGTGGGAGATTTGCCAACATTATGTGAGTGGTTACACACATTTTTGGTTACTTTGCTCAAGTATAGGGGATCGGTTATGGGTCATTATTTGAAAGGAAGACTGAAATCATGGTTCAATTTCTTTAGAATTGGTGCAATTTAACAACATTTTAGAGATTCCAGGATGATCCAGAGAGGCAAGAGTGCATTATTCCACTCCATTTCTCAGCTTCGATGATGTTCCCTGATAGTAAACCTTAATGGTAATAGGTAGGCTAGAGGTTCTGAACGATATAGGTGAGGTCTCCCAGACATATAGAATTGAAGCAATAGCAATGTATCCTTTTTTTAGAGTAAAGTGCTCCTGGACACGTTTTGAGAGAGACTAAGATATTTTCATGGTGTGAATCTTTTCAAATAAATAGGTCTGAAATTTGTTCCATTTGTCCATTGATACGTCTCTCCCTGTGAGCACCTCCACCATTGATGCCAAGGCTTTTAGGGCCTTCATCATTAGTGTGAGGCTGGAAAGCATCCTCTGAACTCATGCAGCCACAGTTAGCTTGTTCTACCTCAAAGCAGTGGAGCACATGTCTGATTCTGCCCGTCCAAGGGTTTTAAGAAGGGCATTATGCTGCCCCACTGTTTTACAATAAAATCCGAATTTCCCTAGCTTTAGGGCACTGGAAATCAGAAAATGTATTAAAAACATTGAGGTGAGAATATTATTCCTCTTGCCCTTCCAAGTTAGTGATATTTGTTCTTATATTTGATGCTTCCAAGTTGTTTCACATTACAGTGTTCCTTTTCTTGCAGGTTTATCCTAACATACTTGTTTTAACTGAGAGAGAATTAATCTACTACTCTGCTGTGTCCTACTTCCTCCAGGACCTTGTCACAATTCTCTTATGTTTTGTCCACATTCTTTCCTGGGAATTCTGTTGCTATTCATCCTACATTTGTCCAGAATAAGGACGCTATATCTGTCTTGTTATTGGCTCTTGCAAGGGCCCACGTTAATGCCATAATACTGCCCTTAGATTATAGGTTATAGCTACTAGGAGTAGTAGTAAGGTTGTTTTGCATAGTATGCTTGTAGCATCGCCTTAGAAAAAATCTCTGATTTTCTGTGCCCGAAAGCTTGAAAAATTACTATTTTTCTACATCTTGACTGTAGGCTGCGGGAGACATTGGAAGACCCTGCCTCTTTCTAACTAGATCTACTGTAATTTTGCGTGTGCTGCTTTACTTGGACCATGGACTTTCCAGTGCCTTTACACATTTCGTTAGCACCTTTTACTAAATTATTCAGGACTGGAATGAAGTCTAGTATTCACTACTGAATGGTGCAGCTACCTTTGAGGCATGAGTCTTCTTGCTTAAACCTTGCTGATTTTGTCTTCTTCTACTATTGATAACATTGCTAGATGACTTATTGCCGTGACCTTCAATTTTTTCCATTTCTAAAACATCTTAAATTACTTAGGAAAGATATAATTTGGTTATGTAATTAGTTCTTCCACTGACAAATTCAACAATGGTGTAATTTCTTATTTTGAAATATTTTACAGGATTGTGTGTGAGCTTATGACTCTCTGTCCCGATAATGGTCCATATTATCGAATGTGCTAAGCTGGAAACGTTTATGTTCTTTGTTCTTGTGGTCTTATTTGCTGTGGATTACTTGATGGACATTCTTTTGTTCTTACTCCCTTTGTCTTTTCAACACAAGCATTTGAAACTTTACATTATATTTTATGAACTACACATTATGCATGTGCCTAAGTTCTGGTGCTTGTTAAAGAGAACATCATTATCATGCGTTATTTATGATTAAAGCCTATTTGTTTTCCGATCCTTTCTCTACATTGTTTCAATAATTATTATTGTAGTAATGTGTGTACTTTGTACTATCTACGTATCATCATTCAGTGTAAGGGATCTACGTATCAGCTGCACTACATTGAATGGATTTCACTATGAAATCATTTTGATATTAATTGTTGATACCTAGATTTTCCAGTGGAAATCACTCCGCCCTATATTTTAATTGTGTATATGTGATTACCTCTTTAAATTGATTTTAGGTTCTCCAAGGAGTCTTGTTCTCCAATTAATTTGTTATTTTGTTCTGTTTCTATGTATAGTAGTTTCCCAACACAGAGTAACTACTACTGATCAACATAAGCTCAAGCATTTATAGCTACCATAGTTTGCTTTTCTTATCTGGTCACCTTGGGTGTCAAGGTATGCCTAGACCCGGGTTTTGCAGCCCATCTTCTCACATTAACTCAAGCTCAAATACAGGGTGGCCAAACAGAGGTTCTATGTATTGACCTTTGGATGGGATATGGACTACCAGTTTCGTATGACCCGTCTCTTTTGGGGTAGAGTCAAGATCAGAGTAAAAATGGTTGGACCTGACAATTAGTGGCACATTAAGCTAACAAAATGGTGGAAAGGAATGAAGCTCGGAAATATTACCAGTTGCTTTGTGGAAAACCGCATTAAAATGTTTATTAATATACATGTTGATGTTTGTGGATGGTGTAGCCTTTTCAGTAGCCACCCTTTTCAGCTCCGCCCTGGGAAGGCCTAAATTCCCACCAATAATTCTTAACAGATGACTGTAAAATTATCCTGGTAAAAACCTCATAAACGGATGGAGATGATTAGTGTTTGGATGGTTTTGTAAGTTTGGTGGTGTTTATTAACCCCCATGTCTTCTACGGTCATCCCTGGCTGCCTCAGAAGTACTTCCTACAGCTGAAAGCTGCTGTGATAGGAAACAGCACTGTACACTTTTACTTTCCTGCTGCCTTGCTTGTTTGCAGAACAGCCTTGTTCCACCATGGATAGATATATACAGTTTGATGTCTTTGGAGGGGGGCAGTAGCACTCTTGTAACCCAGGCTTATCTCCAATAGCAGAGTCGGTGAACCATCTCAGGCACCTACCTAGGGTCATGATCTCAGCGCCTCCTCGTTGCGTGCATCAATGTAACCATTGTTGCATTGTATTCATTTGCAAGGCTCACACTTTCCTTGCACTGATACTTTGATCATTTGCCTGTTTTCCTTTGTCCACTGTTGAGAGCCGTGGTGTTTTTAATTTTGGTTTTAGGCCCATCACCTCCTTTTCTACTGAGTGGAAAATGAAGCGGAATGGCATCTGGAAAAAAAAAATGTATACATAAGTATGCTGGCCCTTCAATGATGTCTCAATGACGGGCGGAAGTCCCTGCATTTGTAAATATAACCTGTCCAGTTCTATGCTTTGTTACTATGCCATTTCAGTGTTTGGCCCAAGTCCAGAGTTTCAGATGAAATAATGTATCTAACACGGTGTTTGCATGTACTCCTCAAACTGTATTTGGGATAAATATCACAGCACCATTTCCCTCTAAAGAGAATGACCACAAAATGAACCATGGACACTAGCTCAAATGGTCGCTACTTTAACTCAGCTGATTTTCTATAATAACCCAAATTGTAGCCAGGTTTGGTGCTAACACTTTGTCTAAGTATCGCTTGCCAATCTAACCCTCTTGGTTGACATAGTGGCCAGGGTGATGTAGTGCTCAATCAATGAAATGGTGCTGAGATAATAAGCTTTTCCATTTTCAGGTCTGGTGAGAAACAGCACCTTTTGGCATGAACATAATGTGAAAGGTCACTAGGGCAGCACTTTTCTGGCATCGGTTTGATGGGGTCTGACTCCTTGTCTTTTACATTTTCGATCAACCCCTAGGAATATTGGACAGGTTAACATTTTGCAGTTGTGATTACTGACAAAGAATTCGAGCTGTCAACATCAACTTGCGTATACAGTCTCGCCATGATCTTGCCTGTATCTGAAAACCTTGGCAAAAGGGGATGAAACTATACACAAGGGTCTTCATTACCAGTTCAGGGTTAAATTGCGGCGATCCCTGTGCAACCCTGTATTTACACAGGGATCGGAATTACCAGTTGTGTGATGATTATCACACCCTTGTAGTTTTCCCCTGATACGTTCCGACAGGTCAAACCTGCTGAAATTTGTCAGAGGAAATGCCCAGTATTGGTCAGTACATTGGGTTTTTTGTGCTGTAAGCACCAAAATCTACGCTATTCCCCAAAAACCTGTAATCGTGTGATATTTAATGTACTGCTAAACTCTGACTTTGCAGAGTCGGATTTTATCAGGTACAATAAATATCACAAGATTTACGGGCCACTCGTAATAGGGGCCATTGAGTATTATAGATGTACAAGTTAGATTTCACCTGCAAGCTAGATATTTTAAATTTACCCATACACCTAGCTGTGACTGTCCACTGTTTTCTATTCCATATTTCAGAGTGCCTTTTACACCTAGATGCAGACTTACATGTCTTCACCCACTCAAATTAGGAGGTTTAGCACCCTACAAAAGAATTTATGAGTGTTAAGGTACTAATAAAAGTTACTAGTATTAACTTTTCACCTGATCATGGATATCTCTGTCATCGAATCAGAGATCTCCTTATGGGGATATACACAATATATTTGTCATAAACTATTATGTAAAATGCTTAACTACTATGCATATATAAATTAGTTCAAATATTTATTATTAACCTGGAGCAAATCAAATATTTTATTCCAGCAAAAAAAAAGAAATCAGCAAATTAAATGTGTTTCACTTAATTTATAAATACATATATTTATTACATTTATAAGTATTGCTTTTAAGTAATTAATGCAAACACTATCCATCCCTAACAGTTCTATTTTTATTTAATATTGGTTATACTTGGTTAAAATTAATGTATTTAATTATTGAAAAAAAATTCTAGTTATTTATTTTTACATTGTTTATTGTTACATTAAAAAAAAACTAATCATACATGTCTATCAAGCTATCTGTCACCTAGATGTCAGCCTTTTTTATTTCATGTAATGATGATTTGTATAGGGCAGTGGACCGCAAAGCCTCCTCAGGGGGTACGTAGCTGCTTAGAAAATTACATAATATTAGCACATTATTAAAGTGTACTTGACTTAAGTGGCTAAATGTACAATTTAACATTTTTTAAACATACTGTAAATATCAAGGAATTTCAAATTGGAGGCTAAAATTGAAATTAGCATCGTCATATTGGTTCATGGGAACAGTGCAGGTGCATCAGCCAGAATACAGTATGGGTGATGTGTGGCTTCAATTTAATTTAGAAAAGCTCTAACCTTCCTATTAAAATAAAAATTGTATTTTTAATTTATATTTGTTTGCACATTGAATAAAATATATCATGTATGTAGGTGTTTAATGGAATGATTGTTCCTATATTTTTTGTGTATTGTTTTGCAATTCAAATCATAGACAATGCTTCAGCCAGGGTCCCCGACTTCCAGTAATGACTCAGTGGGATTCCCCAGATTCCAATAATGATTCAGTGAAGGTCCGTGTTTCCAGTAATGATAAAATGGGGGTCCACAGAAGTCAAAAGGGTAACACTGCTATAGAGTGCTATTTTATTTCCTTGTCTCCAATATTTTCGATGAGAGTGTGTTGCATTACCAGTGGTTGGCAATGTGTGCAGTATCACTTACTCCAAGGCCTGCCTGGGGAACCTTATGAGACTGTTTTGACAATTTTAAGGCTATAGTAGAAGTGGATTTCGCAAATTAAAATAGTTTTACTCTATTGTGGGTGTATTTTTGTATGAGCATGTCCCTCCGAAATACCTCAATAAATTTTCCTAAACCTTGTCATTTTGTAGTTAATTAGCCCCATTTTTCCACCACTCCACGTGCTTCTTCCTACATTTCTTACTGAATCGTATACCCATGTTTGCGGTGATCTCCGCACAGAGAAGAAAAGGGAGGTAGAGGTCTACAGGTATGGGTTTATGAATTGCATTTTGTAATACGAGTTTATGCCTTTCACGTTCAATCCTCATTCATGTCTTTTGTGATTTCAATGTACTGTTGCCAACCTATGCCACAATTTTTCTGTCATGTCTCACCAGATACTTTTAATTGTATTTCCTGCATAAGCTTGCTAGTGGTAATACAACGCATTGCCTTGTTGTCACTTTCTGTATTCAATGCAATAGGGCAGAATTGGGTTTGAAAATGTATCTGCTTACATTGTTTTAGCGTGTGCCTTAATCAACTGCAGCTCTGTCAGGGTGCCCATAACATAGAACTATTACTACCAGCCTGCGCCCCCTGACATGAACAAAAATGACTGTGTCCAGTTTTACTAATATAGGCCCAGATTTAAGAGGGCCTAGCGCCATTCCAGCGCCACACTCGCATCATCTTCTTTACGCTAATGTGGCATTGCAAGGCCAAAAATGCTGCACCATATTTACAAAGTTCCGCAATGCATGCATTGCGCCACTTTGTAACCCTTTGCATCACATTATGGTATGCAAAGGGGGCGTTTCGGCACAAGTGGAGGGCCAAAAAAATGGTGCAAAGAAATTTAAAAGATTTCTTTGCACCATTTTTTCCAGGATTTTTAACGCCTGCTCAGAGCAGGAATTAAAAGCAGGCTCCAATTGGTTTCAGTGGATCTCTGGGTGCTTTGCAGGATTAGCATCAACATTTTTGACGCTAGTCCTGCAAAGCACCAAACTAGACTCAAAATTATGACACTAGTTCCCTAACTACTGCCATGGTGCGCTCTATTTTAAATACGGCGCATACATGGTGGCATTACTGGGGCGCTATGTGCACAAGAAAAGTAGCACTGCACTAAGTGCAGCGCCACTTTTTAGAATTCTGTCACCTAGTGTTTATTTTTTTTAAATGTTCATGCGCACACGTGCACCCTCTGCCTCCAAACACCCATACACACATGCGCACTTATCCGTTTATGTTACAATAAGTTCGATTTATATTTGAGTCTCTTTCTCTCGTCATCTCGTGCTCCTTTTCTTGCTTTGATATTTTTGTCAAACACCATTTCCTCATTTTGACTCTCTTCTCTCTCCATGTTGCAGTGCCCCATTCTGTCTTCATGAGGCTCTCTCCTCTCTATCACTCGTTCTTTGTGCGAGCGTCTCTCACTTCACTAGAATATGGTTTTAAGTTACTTTGGCCACAATAGTGACCTTCCTACAGGAGTGCGCCTTTTACCCACTACTGCAGTGGCGTAACAAAGGCCCCCACAGCCCCTGCGGTGCTGAGGGGCGAACTCCAGGGGACCCCCTCGGCTATCCACTGTCCTGAGTGAGTCTGGAGGGGGGCCCACTCCATGTTTTTTGCAGGAGGGTCCTCTCCAGTTTCCTGACGTCACTGCACTGCAACCAAATTATGGTTGTTACATACAACCTAATTAGGAAAGGGCTGAACATTTCCCGTGCTTGACTAAGGGTACAAGGCACAGTTGCTGTACTCCTGCCTTCTGCTCATAGTTCTGTGGATTACTGGTCCCTAACTTCTTGCGGGTATCCCTCGCAGCATATCCGAATCAGCTCTCATTAAGAATTACTCTTCTGCCTTACACTTCATAGTATTGCCATCAGTGCATGTGACGTCTTAATCTCGGACCAATGCCTAGAAAGGAAACAGTTGTTGGAGTAGTTAGAGAGAGGCGTGTGTGAAATGCAATTTCGCTTTCATATTGCGAATTCCAGTAGAAGCGTCTTTAAAGCATGGGAAAAAGACCCACCCAGGATTACAAAATTGGGGTGCTTCGGTGACATCACAAGCCGTTTTGCATGAATGAAGCATCGTTAGCTAAACTAGAAGCAGCAGGAAAGTGTCCTCCTGCACCTCCTTGGCGCTGTGTCCATGCTATGTTAATTACTTTGAAACAAGCACTGGAACTGTCTGGCTTGTTGCTAAAAATGCCTTTTGACTTATTGATGAGTTTTAGACTGATTTTTTGGATAGTTGAATAGGTCAATGGAGAAATGAGTCACAGCGTGGCTAAATGAACGCATGATACACGAGTGAGCCAGTAAACTCCACAAAAATTCAAAGGATGCACTTTCAGCGATATGTCAGACCTTATATTGAATATATATATATATATATATATATCATATATGTGTGTGTTTATGGTTTCTTAAAATATTCCAGTTAGGGTTTCGACATTAATACTGAGTTTTTGCTATATGTTAATCTAATGCCGGATTTTGTTTTTCTTCTTTTTAGACTGATGCCTTACATGCTTCACAAATGCATCCAGACTATGCCGGTGCCACATCAACTCCAAGGTACCGTATCATGTGATGTAGCAACAAGCTTGGTGTACATTTTACAAGTCGGCTACTTTTTGGGTGGTGATCCTTACATTTAGAAGACTTGTCACTTATCTGCACCTCCCACCTTCCATAGCCGGTCATCTGAAGTTTTAAAGAGCCATCTGTTATGCACATCTTATGCTTCGTAGGTCACAAAGCTACTCTGTCAGACTAGGTCATCAACTACGCCTTTGCCCCCTCTTCTGTGATGAAGCCAGACAGTGCTGTGAGCATGCCACAAGAGGGCATAATTGAATAAAAACGAATAAGCAGATGCAAGTGGTTATTAAAGTACCTATAGGCCCATCTATAGTCACGCAGCATCAGTGGTGAAGAAAGCAAAGCACAGGCTTCTAAATTCTGGACCTGTAAAAATTAAGGGAAATTTAAGAACCCCTTGTGCCATCTAGCAACACATAAGTGTCATTTTGTTTTACGCTAATGTGGCGTTAGATGGCCAAAAACGCAGCACCAGATTTACAAAGTGGCACAATGCATGCATTGCACCACTTTGCAACCTTTTGCGCTGCTTCATGCATGTGCCATGCATAATGAATGCAAAGGGGGCATTCCCCCCCTTAGGGGGGCAGAAATAAAGGCACAAAGAAACCTAAGAGATTTCTTTGATTCATTTTTTTCAGCCCTTTACCTCCTTCTCAGAATAGGCGTTAAAAGGAGGCACACCATTATTCATAATGGGCCTCAATGGGCTTTGCAGGATTAGAGTCACTTTTTTATGCTAGTCCTGCAAAGCTCCAAATTAGCATCAACATTTTTGATGCTAGTTCCCAAACTACTGCCGTGGTGCACCGTATCTTAGATAAGGCGCGCACATGGTGGCATTAGGGGGCCACTAAGGGGCACAAGAAAAGTGGTGCTGCACTGGTCCATTATATCATGTCCTCCGCTAAAAACATTGCCATTGGGGCCCCAATCCCCGAGTCTTGGAAAGGTGCTATTGTAATGCCTGTTCACAAAAAAGCAACCGATCACAACCTAACAATTATAGGCCAATAAGCCTAATTGATTGTGTTCAAAAAGTTTTCTGCCACTGTGTCCTTGTAAAGATTCAGGGGTGGATGCATGAGACGATATTCTCAGCCCTCTCCAAGAAGGTTTTCAGACCAAAGGGTCAACTATTGATCATGTTTTTCGTCTTTTAATGATTTATGGGTGCACCGTCACCATTGATAAAGGCAACCCCTATGTTACATTTGTCGACCTCATATCTGCTTTTGGTTTGGCCCCACGATCTAACTTATTACAGGTTTTTGGCTTAAAAGTAAATACCCTAGATTTTTTTGTCTTTGTTGATACGCCTCCATGAGATCAATTTTGCTCATATTAGATGGGGAGCGCAGGATGAGTTGACTGACAATATGCCTGTTCATAGAGGCATACACCAGGGTTGCGTCTTGGCTCCTATGCTTTTTTCTTTATACATTAATGATATTGCCTCTTCCCCAGCTCAGGTTGAAGCTGACGCCCCAGTATTGGCAGAAAACCTCAATTTCATTATTTGCCATCGACTTGCTGTCGATCTGAAATACCCCAAGCGAGCTGCAGATGCTCTTGCATTGTTCTGAGGTATTCTATCTCACTCAGGGTCTGGAGATCAATACTACTAAAACTAAATTGATGTTTAGCTTCTGTAAGCCTCTTAGGAAGAATATCATTTTAGGGGGGAACCTCCTAAGTCTCATGACGCTATTGATATACTCTGGAGGCTCTACTCCTTCAGAAAACATAGAGCCCCATTCTAAAGAATCGAAGCCCCCTTTTAACGCCTTGAGCCTGAGCAGGCTTTAAAAGTGCTGTGAAAAATTGCACAAGGAAATCTCATAGATTTCCTTACGCCATTTTTTCAGGCTCCCCTAACGGGGGTATGTCCCCTTTGAATTCATTATGCCTGCCGCATGCATAATGTAGCGCAAAGGGTTACAGAGTGGCATGCATTGCGCTACTCTGTAAATACAGCGCAGGGATTTCGGCCTTGGTGGGCCACATTAATGTGAAAAATAATGACGTTAATGTGGCACAAGGTGGCACTAGGGCATTATAAATATGCCCCTAAGTCCATCTAAGCCTGAACTTAGCTTAGAAGAGGTTGTGACACAGATCCGCCTCAAATACAGCTCCATTTGTAGTACTCAGTGTTGGAGCAATATTGGAGACACCCTCTAGCACTAGGTAGCAACCCTGCAGTGTTTAGGTTATTCTTGGAAAAAGTAAAACAGGGGAGAGCAATGACGGGCAGAAGTGCGACATACCCATCACAGTTAGCTCTGCTAGGAGTAGAGAGAGGGGACTATTGGACAAGGAATGCCTCCGGACATAGCTCCTCTCTGCAGTTGCAGAAATGATGGGCTGAGAGGCTGTCCAGAAGCAGCGAGTAAAGTGTGGAGCGGCCTGAAGCTCTCCAATGGTGGATGATATCAGTAACCTTTCAGGCTTTGTTGCTGTTGGAGGCTACAGTCCTCAGCAGGTGTGACTATTTTCATTAACATGGTAACCCCCATCTCAGCAAAGTTATAACGTTTTATTGGCAATGACTACAACAGGAAATATGATTAGTGGTTCAATTGGCAGCTGAGGGCAAGGGATTTGCCACCCTAAGTGGAAAGTCATGCATTGTGAACGAAGGATTGCTGCAGTGCCACTTCTCAGTTTGCTTTGGAAAGGGGTGGGTGCAGAGGGAGAAGTGAGCCCTTTTCCCAGCATCCCCTGGAGCACGTAGAGACGCCCTTGAGCCCTTATTTATACTTTTGTTCGTCGCATTTGCATCATTTTTGACGCTTAAGTGGAGCAGACTTACAAATTATAATTCTATTTTGTAAATTTGCTCTGCATTTGAGTTAGAAAATGACGCAAATCCGACACAAAAAAAGTATAAATATGGGCTGTGGGGGCAGATTTATGGAAAGTGGTGCTGCACCGAGTGCTGCGCCACTTTCCCTGCACCCCTTAGCATCCCCCTACTGCCACCATGTGTGCGCCGTATTTAAGATACGGCACATCCTGGTGCAGTGTAGGGGACAATAGCATCATTTCACATGACGCTATTGATGTACTCTGCAGGAGTAGTGCCAAAATATTGGCCCTACTCCTGCAGAGTGTATAGGACTCCATTCTAAAGAATTGAAACCCCCTTTTAACATCTGCTCTTGAGCAGGCGTTAAAAGTGCCATAAAAAATGGCGCAAGGAAATCTTATAGATTTCCTTGCCCAATTTTTCCGGCTCCCCTAATTGGGGAACACCACCTTTACATACATTATGCCTGGCGCAGGCATAATGTAGCGCAAAGGGTTACAGGGTGGCGCAATGCATTCATTGCACCTCCCTGTAAATACGGTGCAGGGATTTCCACCTTTTTGGGCCACATTATTGTCAAAAATAATTACGTTACTGTGGCACAAGGTGGCGCTAGGGCATTATAAAAATGCCCCTTTGGGAGTGTGACTGCTTCTTGCTCCAAAATAACCAGTGTTTCCATTCCATGTTGAGCACTAGTTTAACTAAAAATGTGTCTTATTAAAGATAAATGCCAAATGCTCTTCCAATAAATATGCAAATAGACAAACGTTATGTGTTTTCTAATATCTAAACACACAAATACACAAATCAAACACTGTTGAAATACCAGCACAGAAAAAATTTGCCTTGATATTTGTTACAATCAAAGTAGTCATGGTATGTTTTTCCTTGCCAGGTGAGCACTTATCCCTCTCCCGCAAGTAGTGTCCTTTTATTCTAAAAACAATCATAATGTAAAGAATGCGGGTGCAAAAGGGTGAAAGTTGGAAAAATGACCTGGACACTCACTGTGGACATTGAGCCCTTCCATCATTCCGCTCTTCTGTCGCAAAGCAGTAAAATCACCCTCGCCAAATGAGTTAACGCTTACAAAAACACACTAGATCTATTTCATTCATTCATTCAAATGCTTTATTTCGGCCACCAGGGACATAAAAGTGCAAAGAATATCTAAAATGCAGAATAATTATTTTAAAACTATAAATTCAATTGCGACATTGAAAGATCATAACTCTTGAACATTACATGAAGTACAGTGCAAACGCATAAAACGTTGCAATTCAGCACTAAAGTAGAAAAGAAAGAGTATGTTCGCAATGTGACAGTAGGACAGGAACCAGTGCATATTTAAAATAACAAAGCAAACAAAATCATCAGCTTGGTGTGGCAGAGTGAGTAAGTGCTTTTCTACGAAGCAACCGCATGGCGCCCAAAAATGTAGCCACTGGTATAGCAAATGTCAAAATACAATCAGACTTTAGAATGCAAAGAGCAACAAAATGTCTGCGAGTACCCAGGCGTCTACAAACAGGAGCTAGCCAGGTTTTACAAGGGTGAGCATAAGCTGGGTAGGCAGAGTCCGTGAGCTACACTCTCC
The DNA here is from genome assembly GCF_031143425.1 of Pleurodeles waltl. Taxonomy (NCBI): domain Eukaryota; kingdom Metazoa; phylum Chordata; class Amphibia; order Caudata; family Salamandridae; genus Pleurodeles; species Pleurodeles waltl. Next base: position 136,389,217 of record NC_090437.1, read on the forward strand.
GCTGTAGAGGGACAGATGGGGCATTCATCAATACCCCCACCAGTCCTTTTAGTTGTAAATGATTGCAACGGGAGAGTGTCCACTCTAAATTGGAAACATAGATTCCTTTCAATAGAAACAGTCACCTGATCCCAATGGAGTTCGCGCTTCATCGCAGTTTTAAAATCCAGGAAACCGCTAACCAATGAGGACTCAGCCTTTCTAAAATCGGTAGCTGCGACAGCTGGCCAGTATGCCAACTTCAGTGCGCGTACAGACGAGAATCTAGTAGTTGCAGGATATGCCCACAGGTCTCTCATCCCTAGGCGCCGCAGCGACTCGCTAACATTCACAAGTAAAGAGATTTTGTGAGTGATCATTGGCCATAATATCGAGAGCTTTCGCATAATGCACCAGTTCTGGAATACTCCAAAGCCTACACAAGAATAAAAGAGGCCATAACCTAGCTTTGTCAGCAAAACTTCTCAAACCCATGTCATGGCAAAGAGAATACAAAACGTTACTGGGGGGAGCGAGGCTAAATTGCGTAAACGTTTATTCTCACCATTAATAAGCAACTCAATACTGGAAAAATCCCATAACTCCTCCCCATGCAAAATGGACCTCAGATCCTTGGCCTCATCAATGCAAAGTGCTGGCGTAATTGGTTTGGTGAATGAGGAGCAATACTCTGTGTAATACCCCTGATATTTGTGTACATTTAAGAGCAGCTTTGGAGACATAAGATTTCCAGAGCCTACACCCAATGAACAACACTTGCAAATAGGTACAAGAATTCACCAGCTCAAGGCATTAAAAGGGGGCTTCTTTAGAATGGGGCTCTATGTTCTCTGAAGGGGTAGCACCTGCAGAGTAAATCAATACTGTCATGAGAAATGACACTATTGCCCCCTACCCTGCGCCATGGTGTGCTGTATTTTAAATATGGCGCATACATGGTGGCGGTAGGGAGATGCTAAGGGGTGCAGGGAAAGCGGCGCTGCACTCAGTGCTGCACCACTTTCCATAACTATGCCCTTAAGTGCTGCAGGAGGAGATACAGCCTGAACAGAAAACAAAGGCCCAGATTTAAGAAAAGTGGTGCTTCATGTCATGAAGCACCACTTTTCTTACAGCCCCTTGCTCCCCCCTAATGCCACAATGTGTGCCGTATCTAACGTACGACGCACCATGGCGCAGGTTAGGGACAATAGCGCCATCATTTTTTATGCCACTTTTGTACTTTGCCAGATTAGCTCCAAAAATGATGGCACTAATCCTGAAAAGTATATAGAGGCCCATTAAAAACAAGCATTTGCATTGCAATAGGTCTTGCATTTGCTTAAGTTAAAGCTATTGCCATTGTAAATTCATAACTGGACTTTTCTCGCCACATAAATTGGTCAACCCCTCCTCATCATCTCAACTTTTCCTGCCATATCATTTTAGTGGCCTAACATATAACTAAAGCAATGTACCATCTAGCATCCTAATTTAAATCTGCCATGCTAATTCCAATAGAATACCACTTTCACCACCACACCATCAGAGTTGCTGGCTGACTAACAATTCCGAAAGAAAAGACAAAAGACAGCCACAGAGGAGAAATAAACCAAAAGGGTCACCCAAACACATCGAGAGTGTTCAAACAGTCAACGTGTAATAAGGATATTGAGTTGGCATGAATTATGGTCATAATTGTAATAAGTAGAGATTATTAAAACATATACAATTATTATTCAAACCTGTATCAGAAATAAACATTTGGTGTTCGACTGTAATGCTCAAAACAGAACCTAGAGAGCACCATAACACAAATCTCATTTGTAAAAACATGGTCATGTAACCATATCATTAGCCCCTAGAGAACATATGCCCATGAATAAAACAGGAGAGGGTAATTGTCAGAGTCACCAGATCCTCGGGTCTGTGCACGTTCCCAACACTTCCACCACAAGACAGCTCCAATACTCTGATTAGATTTGTCAAAGAGTCTAAGAGAGTCCAAGTGGGGAAAGGGGATTAGGAAGGGAACAGCTGGGAAGGAGACCTGTAGGAAGCAAAAGGTTTAAACACACATCATCAAAATTACATCTCATGAAATCAATACTAGGCTATGACTTTAAGCATCATCATTCTGAAAATATGAACAACCTAAGAATAGACTGAAAATGACTAGGCTTCAAGATGACTGGATACCTGTGAGGGAATCAAGAAAGGTTAAATGAAACTTTCAAATTCAAGTACTTTCCATTGCATGAGAATCAGGAAAACAATCTGAATAAGTTCTGAATCATCTTATGAATCCTTTTTGAGAATACTTATTAGGAACACACAACATTACATCTAGAACACTGGCCTTTTGTTCTCTCAAAATGTTGGAACATGAATTGCGCACATTGCAGATTTTCACATAGGTAGTAAACACCATAGAAGGATTGTGCACCATGAATAACACAACGTAGATTCAAGGAATAAATCACGCGACTTGTCAACTCGAGTACTACCAAGTAAATGCCTTAGAATGGTAGCGCCCAATGAATAACATGAATTAAGCACGAGGAAAGAATTGCGCATCTTGCGGATTCGAATGCCACCATGTAACTCCCAAGGAATGGTAGCGTACAATGAATATCAAGGGTTAAATCACAAGAAAAGGAATTGCGCGTCTTGCTGATTCGAAGGCCACCATGTAACTATCAAGAAATGGTAGCGCACAATGAATAACAAGAATTAAGCACGAGGAAAGAATCGCGCGTCTTGCCGATTCGAATGCTACCATGTAAATGCCAAGGAATGGTAGCACACAATGAATAACACGAATTAAGCACGAGGAAAGAATCGAGCGTCTTGCCGATTCAAATGCTACCATGTAAATGCCAAGGAATGGTAGCGCACAATGAATAACATGAATTAAGCACGAGGAAAGAATTGCGCGTCTTGCCGATTCGAATAACAGCATGCAAATGCCAAAAAACACCCAAGCACACATTCACACGCGCAAGAGTAATTTGTTTATCATGCAAGAATTAGGCCCAAGAATTCGAGCGTCCTCGATAACAGGGTCGGGGGCCGAGCCCAACCTCCGTCTTACCGCCCTGATTAAGGATCACCAATGTATAATGAAGGGCAGAGGCCTGGAAGATCAAAGTAGGTACCAGAACAGGAGCTCAGGAAGTTGCTGCTGCTCTGCACCAGGACCTCTGAATAGTGAGAACTTGGAGCTGGGCTGGCTCCCCTTTATAGAGTTTTGGCCTAGCCCACAAACCACACCCAGGCATGCTGCAGGGAAAGCTTCTAGAAGGCTCTGGAAGGGGACCACACCCTGACACAGTATGGAAACCTGCAGCAGTACATAGCATGTGAACAGTATTTATATGCATGCTAAACATAAGTCTTTAAGATTAAACTCTGCAATGCAAAAGGTTAAACAACATCATATCATCACAATGCATAAATTATGTTAGCTTGAAACTGCTGGGTTTTTGCATTCTTGTCGCCAGTAGAGCAAGCACTGCCCTGATGTTGACAGTAATGCAGTGTAACTATATACTTAACCCCTAGAGGACATTTCTAGAGCTAGCAGACCTACTACAAAGACAAAACAAACAAGGCCTTTCAAACAAAACTTCTAGCTATATAAAACAAAAGTTCTGGCCAAAAGAAAGCTTAATTTACATTGAATGGTGGGAGGTGTTCTTATTTTGGTGTCCCCGCTAACATAGTGTGGGGACCCAGAGATGGTGCAGATAGAAAGAGCACATTGTGTTCAATGTTTTGAAGGTGGACCCATCGACCGAGGGCCACCAAAGGCTGAGGTATAGGCAAAAATGTTTTGTAAAAGTAATGCCCTTCAAAGCATTGTGGGACAAGTTTCCATTCCACAAATAGTTTAATATGTTAATATGACTATAATGCCTAGAACAGCCCCTGGTAGACACTACAATGAAAATAGCAATAAGAAACATAGACATTTAATTAACTATAAAGTTAGCCAGTAGAGAACTTACACACACAAAAATAAAATGGCAATAAATATTGCAAAGTGAACATATATATAGCTCCTAGAGACTATAGTGCATTACATATTTTCAAGAGTAACAGAACTATAGTAATGATATTACAAACAAAGCGCAAGCTATTCCCCACCTAGAAAACAAAAGTTCCAACCATTAGAATGCTTAAAAAGACTCTGAATGGTGGGAGGGGTTATTATTTTGGGTCCCCACTAACCTAGTGTGGGAACCCAGAGATGACGTAAACAGAAAAAGTGTGTCATGCTGAACGTTTTGGTCATGGTCCTATTGTCCTAAGACCACCACATGCTGAGTTATGGGCCCAAACGTTGTGAAAGAGAATGCTTGCAAAGCATTATGGGTCATTTTTCAGAGTGAGGGGAATATAGGAGTATCGGCTCTCCTGCTGTGCTGGGACGGCCGCTTTCGCTTTGAGGATTTCTGTTTTATGTAAAGCATTTTCTAATTTCAAGTGTTTTAACAGGAGAGCCACAAGAAATGACTCTGATTAGGTAACTGTGAACAATGTGACCAGCGCTTCAATGCCACCGATCAAGTTCACACTGTTGTGCCTGTTCGTGCTGTGAGTATATCAGCAATCGTGCAATTATCCATGCAACAGGGGCAGCCTGCAAGGCATGACAAAAACAGCCTCAAGGCGAGACAAACAAAGCAATTACCAATTACATCAACTGATTTTTGAAGGGCAAACCCACGAACGAGTGAAAGTGATGGCAGTGAAGTGGGTGTGGCTAAAAGCCCACAATCCTTACAACAGGTCAAAGCGCTTGCACTTGACCTAACAAAAACCAGAACATTGCACGAAAATAGAGCTACAATTTTTCATTAGCCGAGGGGAACAGAATGTGAGCGCTCATCAAACAGAAAAACAAGAGGCACTAGGACAAAAATAAATGCAATTTTTAAACCCACTAGCTCATCTGTTAACTAAATTGCTTTCTGATAGCAAATGCTAATACGTCCTACTTTAGAACACATAAAGACATGCCTCCCTCTGTTTTCAATTCACCCTCTCAGATGCTGAAAACCCAGGACTGATTTGACAAATCAGTGACACTTGTTCACCTTACTTTTAGGGAATGCAGGATTAAGGAAAATGTGAAATATAAACAGAACTAAATGGGTGACATGGATTGCCTTAACGCTTTTTACATTAATTGTTTAGAAATCATTCAGTGTTATTTGTCAGTAAAGTTAAGGTCATGAATATCGGGCCTGATGGGGACCTTCTCAATGTCCATTCTCAATTACTACCAAGTCTCCAACTGGGAGGGGCCCAGCCCACTTAAAGCTCTTCCTTGTGGTTGCTCCTATGCCTCCTGCCCACCCCACATTTTCTATGTGTAGGTCATGCCATTTATTCTGCTTCACGTACCTCTTAATGGCATCCATCTGTGCTTAGCAACAACTCCTAACCCCTCAGCTACCTCTTGAGGTGCTTCTAATCCTTCCTAGCAAGTCAATGTCCATCTTCTTCTGTGTACCTCAGTCCCTAAAAGTGTTAAAAATCGTGCAACCTTTACCTTTCAACAGCTTCACATTCAGCTGGTTGGAAGAGACCACTCAAAGATAGCAGTTGAGCTGCTTTATTGCAGTAAGCATCCCCCATGCTGGAAGCAGCAGCCATAGAAAAAGAGAGCAGTCTGTCATTCAACCTCTTATGACTTACAGACAACAGCTTGTTTTCTTTGTCGATGCACATGAACGTCTCCGTTCCTCCCAGCTAACCCTTGCAGCCATCCCCAAGATCTGGAAAAGTACAGAAGGAGGAAGATCCTTCTCCTACCTAGCAGCCTGGACATGGAACGCACTACCTCTCAAGCTCAGGCAGACCGCATCACTGAAGGAGTTTAGGAAGGACCTCAAGACCTGACTCTTCGACTGAGCAGCACACCCACATGCAGTGCCTTGAGACCCTATGGGTGATTAGCTGTGCTCTACAAATCCTTGTTTGATTGATTGATTGAATTCCAGTCCCTTTTCTCTGTCTCAGCCCTTCACAGCTTCACTGTACCTGCGCACTCACACATACGGAAGTACATCATTTTATGTTTTTACGCACATCAGTTACTGGAGTAGAGACTTTCTTTTCAAGGGTTAGCCAGTTTTAATTAGAGCTAAACTTTAAATCAGCATGAAAAATTAAAATGAAACTACACAGATACCTCATTTAGTCTACCGTTAAATAGCTTTCAGCCTGCTTCATCTCAGCAGCCAGCTACTCACGACTCATTATTATAAAGTGTAATTACCAACTTATGCCAGTGAACTAGCAGTCGAGACTCCAGGCATGCAATGATATGTTGTCTGAAAAACAAGAGTAAGCAACAAGTCAATTCAAAGCGTCATGAGCGTGAACGTGAAAGCGGGACACAAAAGGAAAAAATAAGTTCGCCCTCAGTCAAACATATTGGCAAACCTGCAATTATCTATGTAACAGGTTCGGTCCCTAAGGGGCTAACAAAACCTCCCCAAGGTGGGACAAATGTAAAGCATTTACCAATGTCATCAAAGGATTTTTGAAAGGCAAGCCCACGAACGAGTGAAAGTGATGGGCGTGGCTAAAAACCCTAATAGATAGCAACACATCGGAAAAGCAGGGCTTGCGCTCTTCTATGCTCGACCTAATAATGGTGTGCATCCTTTTAACGCCTTCTCTGTGCAGGCATGAAAAATGCCGCTAAAAATGGCACAGTGGAATATCATAGATTCCACTGCACCATTTTTGTGGGCCCTCTAACAGGGGAACACCCCCTTTGCATACATTATGCCTGATGCAGGCATGGTGTGGCGCAAGGGTTTAGAAAGTAGTGTATTGCGTGCATCGCACCATTTTGTAAATATGGGGCAGTGTTTTTGCCACACTAGCATGAAAAAAATGATGCTATTGTGGCGATAGTTGGCGCTAGGCCCTTGTTAAATGTGGGCCAAAGCGTCACGGGAGGTGATGCAGGAAGCCGGCATGCAGGCATCAAGGGCTGCTGTAAGCTCTGCCTCTTACCTAGAGAAGAACTCACTTCTCTCTCTGTACCCACCATTTTTCAAAGCAAACCGAGAAGTGTATCAACAACATTCCTTCATTCACAATACACGACTTTCCAAATTCCAAGTGGCTGTGTGGGTCCAACCAAATTATGAATGACTTTGATAACAAAGCTGATGGATGAAGAGGCTGACTCATTTCCCCACTCTGCGTATGCTGTGTGCTAAACCATATTGTGACTGATACTTCAAGTGAGTGGTGGCTGATGGCGGCTGACCAAAAGTCTCTATATGCAATAATGTGCATTTGTATATTTCTTTACTATTCAAGATGCCTGGGAGACAGCTAAGTTTGTCTCTAGGCCAGGCTTAAAAATGTGATTCTTACTTTAGTATTATGTCAGTTATTTTTGATCGACCATCACTTGCAAGTGAAGGTAAATATATTGATGGACAAATACAGAAACATCAAATGTCTGCACTTCATTTTCAACAAACCTTCCAGAACAAAAATGTGACAACTTTTCAAACTTCATGATTTTTGTTGAACTGAAGTATGTTGTTAGAGAGACGACTTGTGATACGTTTGCTTATTTTTTATGGTCAAATGACCAACATATACATTGTCTGAAGTTGAGAAAATAGTGCCTACTTGGAATCATTTCAACTGAAGAACTGGAAAAGTAATGAAGTTTACCTTAATTTGGAATATCCATCAAGTCATAAAACCCAAATTACTTAATCTTGCCTGTGAACATTTCCACAGCCCAGGGCAGCATTAAACATAGGTTACCCTCACACACAGCAGTATAAGAATAATAGAGTGGTCATACGCAACATGGCTATTTCTCATGTCTCCCAGGAAGACATTCTTTCTATTAGTCTGTGCAGAATGCTAATCTCTGCTTCCGAGATAGAACAGACTGAAAATAGAATTACAGATGGATAACTATGAATAATGGGAGCTTTATTTACTAAGGAGTAACATGAAGTAGGCACTGAGAGGAAAGTTCTAGTTGCCTGTTGTGCCACTTTGTACTCCTAAGTGAAAACAAATCCCCCATATCCACAGTGAGACTTGTAGACTTATTTTGTATATTGGCTCCAAACCAGCCCTCTATTAAAATAGGCTTTTCAAACTGAAATAAACATGTGTTGAGTGGGTGAGTGCTCAAGGATTAAGTATTGTTACGTCACAGCAGTGGAAAACAAGCTTTGTTTCTCACTTCTGTGACATAGGTGCAGTGATATGCAACTTTTTAAAAAGCCTGTTTAGGAAGGTGGATAGATATGGAGCCATATATCACATATGTGAGGAAATGGGTGTATGATATGGTGTGGTTGTGCGACCTCAACATGGTATACATTACCTAGCTCCTCTAGGACCAGAAGGTATCATTTGTTAAACCCTCTAGCTCCAGCTCTATCCTGGATGGCTGTGGCCCTGAGCATGACTTACCCAAAGGAACAAATGTAAAGCATTTACACAGCACCAAAACAATTGCAGAAGAAACAAACGAGGCACTCAAGAAATCAGATGCCAATTTTAAAAATAGACTGTATTTTTAGACACCACAATGGAAAAGATCCACTGAAGTGCACTGGAGATACAGATTTTACAGGGTGAAGTACATATGCACTTTTTCACTCACCTGCAAACAAATTCAACAAATTTGACTGAAACGTTTTCAAGAAAAACTTGGGTAAGCATCAATGCAGTTACTTTCAGTTACTTTGGGTGACCAACTCCAGCAGGGATCCAGTCAAGCGGACCAGCAAGGTCATCTGAAACAGTCACTCACAGGAAGAATCAGTCTTCAATCCTCTGCAGACACTTTTATCCTCTTGGTACAGGTTTCAATGGAAGTGGTCCTAATGCAAGGCATACAGGCTGCTGAAGATGCTCAAGGATGCTGAGGATGTGATGCGGTTTTCTGCGGCTACTCCTCGGTCCATGAACTGGGTCAGGTCGTCTGACCACATGGAACGATGTCCCCCAAACACCTCTATGCCTTGGAAGAAGTCCAGTGGCCTCTGCGCTACCAGTTGCCCTGGACTGCGATTACAGCCAACTATTTCCTTGGGTGTTAACTCGTCTCCTGGGTGACCAAAATGCACTTCAACAATTCTCCTGGGTTCAGCAGACTTGGGTGCAGCTACGAGCACTGGGGCAGGCCTCTGGTGTTGAACAGAGCCAGTTCATGGCAGTGCAAAGATCTAGGCTACCAACTTGCCCCAGCAGGCTTCTTCAGCTGTTGTGATCCTATGCTGCGAAGGGGAGGTCAGCAAACTGAACTTTAGAGTCTCTCTTGATGCGCCTGAGCTCTGAAGGTGACTTTTCCACAAGTTAGACACAACAGGCACAGTCACTTCTCCTTTGCTAGCCACCAGGTTCAGCAGGTGCAATCCACATCAGCACATTCTTTCTTCACTGCGTCCTTGGAGCAACAGAGTAGTCCTTCTTCAGTCCTTCTTCCAGTCTAGTCAAGATCTGAGTTCTGGGTGCCAGGTGTACCCTACTGAAGCTCAGAAAATACCCTTAGGATAGGATGTGGTTGGTAGCCAATAGGCTACCTGGTCCTCTCCCTCCTAATGACCACTTCCTGTGAAGTGTGGCATCTGGATATCCCAAGATGCACCATTTTGCCCACTTCCAATGGCAGAAAACCTCTCTTGATGTACAGAGGTCCCTAGCCCAACCCACAGGTGTGGCTACCGAAGAGGCTACACACCCAGAAAGAATGGTTTGGCAACTGGTTTCCCATCCTGCCCGAGTGCCATCCTGTCGATCCAAACAATAGGGCAGATCCCTCCTAAGTGTTCCCTATTTGCTCTTCAAAAGAGGCTACTCCTTTTAAGCTTGCCTTTTGGGCCAACACCTGGTGGCCTCGCGCCAGAGAGGTACAACTCTGTTCCACACAGGCAGTTATTGTCATTTGTACATCTCCCCCAGAAGGGCAGAAAGCTGTCTCAGGCACAAACCCCGTGTGTGACCATGGACAGGGATTTAGGGCAGAAAGATGTCTCAGGGACAGCCACCATGTGTGACTGTGGACAGGCACATGAATATATCGCAACAAAAGCGGCAACTATGTACAAGTTGTATACTGAAAGAAATTACATAAATTTTGAGGTGGGCATCAACTTGGGCTTAATGTAATAAGTGGTTTGATACCTTGGAGTATAAACTTTGGTCAGCACTATTCAGGAGTTAGCACAGCTGAGGTGTCATTGTGAAACCCTGTTCTCTCAAATGGGGTCACCAACTCTTTCCTAAGTGAAAACAACAGTCTGGCATTTTTACTGTCAGAACATACACCTATGATATGTTGCACCCTGCCCTAGGGCACATTAGGTCTGCCATAAGGGTGACTTACACATATTAAAAAGGGCAGTTTGGGTTTTACCATTTTGTAATGGCAAAGGCAGGCTAGCAGTGTCAGACCACACTTACAGTCTGCAGTGGCAGATTGGGAAACATATTTTACCTTTGTCATACCTAGAATAGCACAACCAGTGCTTTAATACCTTGGGCATCTAATTTACAGGCCCTTGGTACCATGTACTAAGGACTTATCGTTAAGTTATCTTATGCCAATTGTTTATAAGCCAGTTCCACAGGCACTTTTCATGGTCAGGGCATTTACACTGAGGTCTGGTTAGCAGGCCTCAGTGTACTACCAGAGTCGAAATACCAGCAGCATCAACCCAAAACATGACTATACAAAAAAGAGGTGTTTCCTTACAATACAGAATTATAGATGGGTAACAGTGAATTACGGGAATGTTTTTTTCACAGAGGGAGACTGAGTGGCATTGAATAGACAACAAAAGTGAAGCTTGAGTTGTTTATGGTGCCACTCAGAACCCTGAAGTGAAAAACATCCCCATAATGAACTTTCTTACCCATCTATAATTTTCTGTTAGGTAATGTTAGATATGGCCCCCTAAATCCTCATCTTCTGCTTTTAACTGTAACGCAGTGGCAAAGTAGTAACTCAGGAGCCCCATATAACATGGTCTCTGTTAAATTTCCCTTACCTAAAGGTTAAAAAAAAACTAAAGAATACCTTATCTGCCACCCGTGACCAGATCACCAGCATCTTCCCTGCAGTCTTTCCCCCTCCTGCAGCTCTGCTTTCTCCTTTCATCAAAGCAGACAGGCAGCACTGCGCTGACAGGCTCTAACAGAGCCCTGTCAGCCTGGCCAGGATGGACCTTATGACACAGCAACAATGGGCAATGAGTTTTGTTATCAATTGTTGCTACTTTTGTAACAGTGAGTTATCAGATTCAGAAACAGAAATAAATGAAAGAGGTTCTGGGAGGAAGGAGCTATTGAGAGCATGCCCACTTGCTGTGTGAGCTCAATGCATCTCTGAACCCTGGGGCTATTGTTCATCAGGTTGGGCCTCTCGCAGTCCTCCTCGTCAGCCACTGTGAATCCGCCATGGACCTGCGGAGCCCAGTTCACCTCAGCGTACTTCCAGGCAAGTCGCGGAAGCAAGGGGGCTTCAGCATACTGCGTGTGAGGCCTCCCCAGTGACCTAGCTGTTGGGGAGGTTGCAGGCAGGCAGAAAATCCTGCTGAAACAGCTGGCCAGGTCTTTGTGCGGTTTGCGGCTGTTGGTTTGCCTTTGTCACATGCTTTATTTTACTCAACCACTCATTTTGCATGTGTCCCCCTCAGTAGTGGTGGCCACAATTTATGAACAACTTTCTCCTGTGACACATGTGGGCCTATGTGGGTGTGAACGTGCCAAATCTTGCTCTCGCTGAAGTGCCAGAGTGAATGTCGAGCGAGTGTCTCCGGGGTGAGCCCCCTGGACTGAGCATTATCTGCAGCAGTTTGCTTGTTTCCTTTGTGGCCTTCCTCTACAGGTTAACCTGCTGCTGCATGGAGAAGGTGTAGAGGGGGAAAACCTGGGAGTTTGGAAAGTTTGTTAGCACAGACTTGGGCATAGACCAGAGCCCCGGGTTCTTAGACTCAAGTTGTGATTTTTGCCCCCTCCCCACATGACCTAAGCAAAGTAAGTGTCTGCATGTCCTCTGCATCTTTCACTTCCAACCCTCTTACTTTCACCTTCGATTAAAGGTCAAATTTGTAGTTTGTAGTTTACAGTGTGTGTTGGGGGGCCAAGGAGGGGGCTCTCGAATTGGGCCAGTGTAGCTCCCAGTAAGTCTCCTGATAGAGGTTCTCTACCAACGTCTTCTCCATTGTGTTGTGGACTTGGCAACCCAAATAGGAAAGTCTGGGTCAGCCTACTTGAAGCCATCTGCCTATATATACAGCTTGCATTTCTGAGCATTGTGAGTCGTACAATCCCCATCCTGTTTGCTTGTGTTGCATCCCCTGTCTAGCAATATGGGAAAGACACCTGTGAAGTGCACCTCAACTGATAGAATGTTGGAGAGAGCCTTGGGGTTATTGGAACTGGGATTGCTTTTACCAAGAGACGGTATTTATTGAATTTGGGCTCTGCATCAGACTCCTATATTAAAGAGGCTGTTACTGACTTTCATCCTAAGCCGACACCTGGGTTGACCCCACACACTGCTACACTGTATGGTGAAACTGCCTGAGCCACCAATTCTCTTGTGGAAGAGAATGATACCAATAGCCCTCATTATCAATTTCCACCCAGCAAGAATGCACACGATGGAAAGCGGGGGACCCATAAAAGGCATGGAGTGGCATCCTACTATATTGATCAGGCCACACAGAAAATAACTATAATTGTAGCACTTCAGGCCCTGTCCCCTTCTACTCCATCTTTCTTCCCCCTCTTCTTGTGGCAGAAGTGTAGGAGGCTGGCCTGGCTTATAGTGGGTACCTTGGGGCACTTACACCTTGTGCCAGGTCCAGTTATCCCTTATTAGTAGAGGTGTTCTATCAGCTTAGGCTGATAGAGGTAGCTATAGCAGAGCAGCTTAGGCTGAACTAGGAGACATGCAAAGCTCCTACTATACCACTTATATCACTTAGCACTATATCATAAAAAAACACAATACTCAGAGTTACTAAAAATAAAGGTACTTTATTTTAGTGACAATATGCCAAAAGTATCTCAGAGGATATACTCCCTTAGGAGGTAAGTAATATACACAAAATATACACACACACACCAAATCAGGTAAGTAAAACAGTTAGAAAAGTAGTGCAAACACTGTAGAACACAATAGAATGCAATAGGGAGAAATAGGCCTAGGGGCAACAAAAAACCATATACTCCAAAAGTGGAAGGCAAACCACGAACGACCCCAGGCCTAGTGTAGTGTGTAGAGGGTCGCTGGGAGTGTAAGAAAACACTAAAGGTGTCCAAGATACCCCACCCCAAGACCCTGAAAAGTAGGGGTAAAGTTACCCTACTACCCCAGAAAGACAGTAAAGTCGAGATAGGGGATTCTGCAAGGACAACAACTGACTGTACAACACTGAAGACGGATTCCTAGACCTGAAGAGCTGTAAAGGAAGGGGACCAAGTCCAAGAGTCACGCAAGTGTCCAGGAGGGGCAGGAGCCCACTAAACCCCGGATGAAGGTGCAAAAGGGGTGCCTCCGGGTGGAAGAAGCTGAAGATTCTGCAACAAGGGAAGGTGCCAGGAACTTCTCCTTTGGTCAGAAGATATACTACGGCGTGCTGGAGGATGCAGAGTTGTTTTCACGCAGAAAGACCACAAACAAGCCTTGCTAGCTGCAAGAGTCGCAGATGAGGATTCTGGGTGCTGCCAGGGCCCAGGAAGGACCAGGAGTTCGCCCCTTGGAGGAGGAGACAGAGGTGGCGCTCAGCAACACGGAGAGCCCATGCAGAAGCAGGCAGCACCCGCAGAAGCACCTGACTAGGCACTTAGAAGATCTGAGGACAACAGTCGACTCAGAGCAGCAAAAGAGGGTCCCACGACGTCGGAGTCCAACTCAGCGAGTTGGGCAATGCAAGACAGAGTGCTGAGGACCTGGGCTAGGCCGTGCCCAAAGGAAGTCTTCCAAAAGTGCACAGAAGCCCGAGCTGCTGCAGTTCACACAGTACACAGGATTACTGTTTAGCGTAGGGAGGCAAGGACTTATCTCCACCAAATTTGGACCGAAGGGCCACTGGACTGTCGAATACACTTGGACCCAGCTCCTGTGTTCCAGGGACCACGCTCATCAGGATGAGAGGGGACCCAGAGGACCGCTGATGCAGAAGTTTGGTGCCTGCGTTAGCAGGGGGAAGATTCTGTCGACCCACAGGAGATTTCTTCTTGGCTTCCAGTGCAGGGAGAAGGCAGACAGCCCTCAGAGCATGCACCACCAGGAAACAGTCAGGAAAGCCAGCAGGATGAGGCGCTACAATGTTGCTGGTAGTCTTCTTGCTACTTTGTTGCAGTTATGCAGGTATCCTGGAGCAGTCAGCGGTTGATCCTTGGCAGAAGTCAAAGAGGGAAGGGCAGAGGAACTCTGGTGAGCTCTTGCATTCGTTATCTGGTGAGATGCCCACAGGAGAGACCCTAAATAGCCCACAGAGGAGGACTGGCTACAGAGAAAGGTAAGCACCTATCAGGAGGGATCTCTGACGTCACCTGCTGGCACTGGCCACTCAAAGCTGTCCATTGCGCCCTCACACATCTGCATCCAAGATGGCAGAGGTCTGGGACACACTGGAGGAACTCTGGGCACCTCCCCTGGGAGGTGCTGGTCAGGGGAGTGGTCACTCCCCTTTCCTTTGTCCAGTTTCGTGCCAGAGCAGGGCTGGGGGGGGGATCCCTGAACCGGTGTAGACTGGCTTATGCAAGGAGGGCACCATCTGTGCCCTTGAAAGCATTTCCAGAGGCTAGGCGAGGCTACCCCTCCCAGGCCCTTCACACCTATTTCCAAAGGGAGAGGGTGTAACACCCTCTCTCAGAGGAAATCCTTTGTTCTGCCTTCCTGGGTCTGGGCTGCCCAGGCCCCAGGGAGGCAGAAACCTGTCTGAGGGGTTGGCAGCAGCGGTAGCTGCAGAGGAGACCCCGGAAAGTTAGTTTGGCAGTACCCAGGCTCTATGCTGGAGACCCGGGGATGCATGGAATTGTCCCCCCAATACCAGAATGGTATTGGGGTGACAATTCCATGATCCTAGACCTGTTACATGGCCATGTTCGGAGTTACCCATTGTGACGCTATACATAGGTAGTGACCTATGTATAGTGCATGCGTGTAATGGTGTCCCCGCACTCACAAAGTCAGTGGAATTTGCCCTGAACGATGTGGGGGCACCTTGGCTAGTGCCAGGGTGCCCACACACTAAGTAACTTTGCACCCAACCTTCACCAGGTGAAGGTTAGACATATAGGTGACTTATAAGTTACTTATGTGCGGTGGTAAATGGCTGTGAAATAACATGGACATTATTTCACGCAGGCTGCAGTGGCAGGCCTGTGTAAGAATTGTCAGAGCTCCCTATGGGTGGCAAAAGAAATGCTGCAGCTATAGGGATCTCCTGGAACCCCAATACCCTGGGTCCCTCAGTACCATATACAAGGGAATTATATGGGTGTACCAGTATGCCAATGTTAATTGGTAAATTTAGTCACTAGCCTGTTAGTGACAAATTTAGAAAGCAGAGAGAGCATAACCACTGAGGTTCTGGTTAGCAGAGCCTTAGTGATACAGTTAGGCACCACACAGGGAACACATATAGGCCACAAACTTATGAGCACTGGGGTCCTGGCTAGCAGGATCCCAGGGACACATATCAAACACACTGGCACCATAGGGTTTTCACTATGAGTATTGGGTCCTGGCTAGCAGGATCCCAGTGAGACAGTAAAGACACCCTGACATATACTCACAAACAGGCCAAAGGTGGGAGTAACAAGGCTAGAAAGAGGCTACCTTCCTACAGGATGTCTTGGGGGATTTAAGTTCCAGCCAGTCCCACACTAAGCAACTTATTGTGGAAAGTTTCCAAAGTCGTTGAAGTGGGATTGTGTAATTGTTAGTTTTAATCGCACCATGGTTGCTGTTTGCATCGTGGCCTTGGTCCACTGCCCAGGACCTGCACAGCCCCCAGCCTCTATTGAAGCTCTCTCTCTTGGCATCTTCTATAGATGTGATAGGGTGGGCCCAATTCCTTCCAAGTATGGTCCAGTAGCTCCTAGGGATTCAAAACGGGGCGGGCCTGTGACCCTACTGTTTATAGTATTGTGGCCACTGCTAACAGATTTGCCCCGTTATCTTCTTTAGACACTTGCGATTGACTTGTTGCGCCAGAGCTTCAACATCCCCCAGTTCTGTGGGAAGCTCCTCAGGCCAGCCCACAGACTGCAGTAAAAAAAACATGTTCCTTTTTATCGTGGAATCTAACAGGGATTAAGTCGAAATTATTTGATCCTGAGTGATTCATTGATGAGTATGATGTATGTGTTTTTCAAGAGACCTGGTCCCTTGAGCCCTGTTATTGATGTGTGTATATAAGCTTTTTTTGTCCTATTGTTGTGCAAAAAAAAAGGTGGCCCGGTATGGCGTTTGTTGATCTGGGTCAGAAATTCACTAACTTACAGTATTTTTATAGTAAAAGGCTCAACTGCTGACCTGTTAGGCCTCCTTGTGTGCATAGAAGGGGTTAGTATTTGCTTGCTTAATGTATACAATAGGCCCCAAGGAGTGAATAAGGAATCCCCAGTTCTTGAGACCCTGGACACTTTCCTGATTGCTTTATCTGATAATACTTCTGAACTAGCGGTGGGGGACTTTAATGTGACCTTTGAGCCATTAGACTGTTGAATTCTGTCCCGTTCAGAGGAGGAGGACGATACACAGGGTATTCCAAATCTAGGTTTTTAGAAGGGAAAGAAATGCTCGACCTTGGCTATGCAGTTGTTGGGTATCACCTTGAGAGCAGGGTTTAGAGCATGTAACGGGAGGAGTATGTCAGATCAAAGTGGTGCAATGACTTACAACCGTCTGACCTGCCGAAGTAGGATCAATTATATTTTTTATCTTTAGATCTATGGACCCGCTTGGGTGATATGTCATTTCTGAAAAAGAAGGACAGTGACCAGAATGCTCTTGAGTTGAAATTGGTGGGTCTGTATGAGCTGACTAGTTGTTGGGAAGGGTAGTGTAGGAGGGGATGATGTCCTTTCAAATAATACAAAAGCTATAAAATAGAGCCATGTCCAAGCCAATTCTAAAATTATGGAACAAGTGTATGATAGGGTGGGTAACGCTATAGCTATGATGAGGAAATTACTTGATGATGGTGCAGCCCCTAGCCTTATTGTGACCATCCATGAGGATATGTTAGGTAGTCTGAAAGAGTTATTCTCCAGGGAAGTACGGAACCCAGTAAAGTATGACCAAAAAACAGCTATCATGGTACAATGATAACTTTAGGGCTGCAAAAACGTTGTTGTTGGGGTATATCAAAGGTGAAGAGTAGAGTTCCTGAGGCTCAGAAGGTGAACAAGAATGAGCTGAAATTAGCCAAAAATACCTGGGAGATGGGAGTCTGGGCTGATCTAATCCAGGCAGCGAGAAAGGGAGATTCAAAAGCCTTTTGGGCCATTGCAGCTCATGGAGGCCTGGTTGCAACCTCCACTGTAGAGTTGTAGCTTTCCATGTTGAGCCATGCAAGTGGGTTAAACATTTTTCATAGCTGTACGCAGACAGAAATAGTACCTTAGCAAGCAAGGGAAGCATTGGTAATTGTATAATTAAATTGCAGGGGAATCAGAGGCTCTTGAATTTACCTGTGCTGACTCCCTGGAGGCACTGAAGTAAATTACTCCTAATAAGGCCCCTGGCCCATATTGTGTCTTGTCTAATCTATTTGCTTCCGAAACAGATGTTTGGATGGTTAATTTAAGGTAATCGTGAGAGGGGGGCATTGTAGGAAAGTAGCCTCTTTCTAGCCTTGTTACCCCGACTTTTGGCCTGTTTGTGAGTATATGTCAGGGTGTTTTCACTGTCTCACTGGGATCCTGCTAGCCAGGGCCCAGTGCTCATAGTGAAAACCCTATGTTGTCAGTGTGTTTGTTATGTGTCACTGGGATCCTGCTAGCCCGGACCCCAGTGCTCATAAGTTTGTGGCCTATATGTGTTCCCTGTGTGGTGCCTAACTGTCTCACTGAGGCTCTGCTAACCAGAACCTCAGTGGTTATGCTCTCTCTGCTTTCCAAATTTGTCACTAACAGGCTAGTGACTAAATTTACCAATTAACATTGGCATACTGGTACACCCATATAATTCCCTTGTATATGGTACTGAGGGACCCAGGGTATTGGGGTTACAGGAGATCCCTATGGGCTGCAGCATTTATTTTCCCACCCATAGGGAGCTCTGACAATTCTTACACAGGCCTGCCACTGCAGCCTGCGTGAAATAATGTCCACGTTATTTCACAGCCATTTACCCCTGCACATAAGTAACTTATAAGTCACCTATATGTCTAACCTTCACCTGGTGAAGGTTGGGTGCAAAGTTACTTAGCTTGTGGGCACCCTGACACTAGCCAAGGTGCCCCCACATCGTTCAGGGCAAATTCCCCGGGACTTTGTGAGTGCGGGGACACCACTACACGAGTGCACTATACATAGGTCACTACCTATGTATAGCGTCACAATGGGTAACTCCGAACATGGCCATGTAACATGTCTAGGATCATGGAATTGTCACAATTCCATGATCCCCCGGGTCTCTAGCACAGAACCCGGGTACTGCCAAACTGCCTTTCCGGGGTCTCCACTGCAGCAGCTGCTGCTGCCAACCCCTCAGACAGGTTTCTACCCTCCTGGGGTCCAGGCAGCCCTGGCCAAGGAAGGCAGAACAAAGGATTTCCTCTGAGAGAGTGTGTCACACCCTCTCCCTTTGGAAATAGGTGTGAAGGGCTGGGGAGGAGTAGCCTCCCACAGCCTCTGGAAATGCTTTGATGGGCACCGATGGTGCCCATCTCTGCATAAGCCACTCTACACTGGTTCAAGGATCCCCCGGCCCTGCTCTGGCGCAAAACTGGACAAAGGAAAGGGGAGTGACCACTCCCCTGACCAGTACCTCCCAGGGGAGGTGCCCAGAGCTCCTCCAGTGTGTCCCAGACCTCTGCCATCTTGGAAACAGAAGTGTTGGGGGCACACTGGACTGTTCGGAGTGGCCAGTGCCAGCAGGTGACGTCAGAGGTTCCTTCTGATAGGCTCTTACCTCTCTTGGTAGCCAATCCTCCTTCCTTAGTAGCCAAACCTCCTTTTCTGGCTGTTTAGGGTCTCTGCTTTGGGGAATTCTTCAGATAACGAATGCAAGAGCTCACCAGAGTTCCTCTGCATCTCCCTCTTCACCTTCTACCAAAGGATCGACCGCTGACTGCTCCAGGACGCCTGCAAAACCGCAACAAAGTAGCAAGACGACTACCAGCAACATTCTAGCGCCTAATCCTGCTGGCTTTCTCATCTGTTTCCAGGTGGTGCATGCTCTGGGGGTAGCCTGCCTTCACCTTGCACCAGAAGCTCCGAAGAAATCTCCTGTGGGTCGACGGAGTCTTCCCCCTGCTAACGCAGGCACCAAAAGACTGCATCACTGGTCCTCTGGGTCCCCTCTCATCCTGACAAGCGTGGTCCCTGGAACACAGCAACTCTGTCTAAGTGACTCCCACAGTCCTGTGACTCTTCAGTCCAAGTTTGGTGGAGTTAAGTCCTTGCCTCCCCACGCTAGACTGCAAAGCTGTGTACCGCGTGATTTGCAGCTGCTCTGGCTCCTGTGCACTCTTCCAGGATTTCCTTTGTGCACAGCCAAACCTGGGTCCCCAGCACTCCGTCATGCAGTGCACAACCTTCTGAATTGTCCGCCGACGTCGTGGGACTCCCCTTTGTATCTTTGCGTGGACTCTGTTTCACACTTCTTCTAAGTGCCTGTTGGGGTACTTCTGCTGGTGCTACCTGCTTCTGTGAGGGCTCTCTGAGTTGCTTAATGCCCCCTCTGTCTCCTCCTCCAAAAGCAACATCCTGGTCCTTCCTGGTCCTCAGCTGCACCCAAAAAACCTCTACCCGACCTTTGCAGCTAGCAAGGCTTGTTTGCGGTCTTTCTGCGTGGGAACACCTCTGCAAGCTTCATCACGACGTGGGACATCCGTCTTCCAAAGGAGAAGTCCCTAGTCCTCCTCTTTCTTGTAGAACTCCAAGCTTCTTCCAACCGGAGGCAGCTTCCTTGCACCTTCATCCAGGGTTTCCTGGGTTCCCCCCCGGACACTGTTGCGACTATTGGACTTGGTCCCCTTGTCTTATAGTCCCAGCGACCCTCCACAAGCTCACATAGGTCTGGGGTCCATTCGTTGTTCGCATTCCACTTTTGGAGTATATGGTTTGTGTTGTCCCTATACCCATGTGCTCCTATTGCAACCTATTGTAATTCTACACTGTTTGCATTACTTTTCTTGCTCTTACTTACCTAATTTTGGTTTGTGTACATATAACTTGTGTATATTACTTACCTTCTTACTGAGGATACTCACTGAGATACTTGTGGCATATTGTCATAAAAATAAAGTACCTTTATTTTTATTAACTCTGTGTATTGTGTTTTCTTATGATATTGTGCATATGATATAAGTGGTATAGTAGGAGCTTTGCATGTCTCCTAGTTCAGCCTAAGCTGCTTTGCCATAGCTACCTTCTATCAGCCTAAGCTGCTAGAAACACCTCTTCTACACTAATAAGGGATAACTGGTCCTGGCACAAGGTGTAGGTACCTCTGGTACCCACTACAAGCCAGGCCAGCCTCCTACAGGCATATACAGGAATCGTGGTCTCAGACAGTGATTTGTCCTGATATATAAAAAAGGTTAGCAGGATGACCCTGGTTCTGAGTAAACTCACTGACTGGGTGCAGCAAAATTGCATATTATCAGACCTTCAGGCAGGTGTTTGACCAAAGGTAAGCCCCCTTGATCAGATATTTAGGTTCATGCTAATCTATTGGAAGGTGACTCTTTTGGGGAGCGGCCATCTTTGTGTTATCTTTGTTGACCTTCAGTCAGCGTTTTAATCATTAACCAGACCCAAGCTTTGGAAAATTCTTGAGATTTTGGGAATACCGCCATCAATCTTGGATTTTCTTTATAAGATTGCATGAGAATAGCCGAGTCTGACTGATATTTGGGAGGAATGGGGAGCAGACTGAGAATTTAGGCATTGAGAGGGGAGTGAGAAAGGGCTGCACTCTAGCCCGACTGTCTTCTTCCTCTTTATTAATGATCTTGTCGATGTTCTTAACATTCCAAACAATGACGCTCCAAGGATTGGAGTGTTGAAAATATCTACCTTGCAATTTGCGGACCATACTCTCCTTATATCAAAAACCCTTAGAGGCTTGCAAGCAGTTTGGGACAACTTTTTATATTTTTGTGATGATCACAGTCTAGAGCTGAATGCAAGCAAAACCAAATATATGGTGTTTAATCTCTACAAAATGCTACTGCCCATGATTTGTGCCTACCACACGCCACTAGAGCAAGTCTTAAATTTTGTCTACTTGGGGGTAGCAGTTTCTACAAACTTCAGCTGGAAAGATGAAATAGTGAGAAGTGCATTGAAAGTACAACAGGAGACAGGGGCAATACTAAAGATGGCGAGGAAAACAAAGTCAGTTGGCCCACTGCCTGCATTTCAGGTTTATAGGGTGAAGGCGAAAAGTTAAGCTTTGTATGGACTGAGCATTGGGACCAACTGGCCACTGATGAACTTAACATGGTAGAGAGTAAGTTTATCAAGTATTTGACTAACCTGCCATTTAGTACTCCAATCCTCCCCTTGTTGTCTCCTTTGGGTTTGTTCCTGATGTCCATAACAGTACAGATGAGAACCCTGCTTTTCTGGCATAGACTGTGGGCTACACTAGAGCTTAGAGCTTCAAGATCCTCCCTTAGAGAAGTCCTGAGTTTTTCTAGTTATTCAACGATTGCATGGCTTTCCTATATTAAGGAAATAATGAAATCACTTGCCCTAGAAGATCTGTGGGTAGGCCTGGAAAATTCTTCTGTCTCGAGGCAGCTAATCAAGGATCGCTGCAGGGATTTTCTTTGTGGTGAGGTTATTAAGAATTGTAATAGGGGGAATCTAACTGATCTATTTTTCGACCATGAGGTCACACCAGCGTTTGAGCCCGCCTTTGATGACATACCAGGCTCTATCCCGAGACAATTATACCTGAAGTTCAGGTATGGGACCCTCCTTACTTTGGAGTTTGTGGCTAGATAGAGGGGCACTAATGTCTCCAGTAATGTTTGTTCATTGTGTGGCAGTTTCCCAGACACTCTCCTGCATTTTGTTTTCTTTTGTGTAGCACACAGGGCTGGTTGGAGGAAATCAGTTGCTCTATTTTGTAAGCTCCTGGGTGTAAAAAACCCTTGGCCCAATCCTTAGGCTGGTAAAAACCGATGCGCACAAGGTGGTCATTATTGGGCTTGCTAAATTCCTGCATGTGGCCTGGATTATTCACAGGAAGCCGCTCCTATTGTGTCCGTGCTGCTAATTTGCCAATTTGCTTAAGATGAGATGGGTAAGGGCTCATTGTGCCACTGGTACCAAGCTATACCTGGCTGAAGAACCTTAACTAAGGCAAAACCGGACCTAGGTTGCTTGTGTTCCGGTTCAAGAATGACCTTGCCTTGCAGTTTAGGCTGGAATGATCCCATGAGGAGCAGGGTCAAGGCAGATAAGCATATGGCTGGGTCCAAACATAATTGGCATGTTTCACAAAAACGACAGATTGGGATGCAGCCCCAGTCGATTACCAGAGGCTTATTAATTCAAACATTCCATCCATCACCTTGTTGTTTTTGCATCATAATAATTGACATCACTGAAGCCAAGTATATACCCCAGAGAGAAAATGTATGGCTAAATCACATGGACATGTACACAAAACGATATTTAAGAAATCTGTGAGGGTCAGGACCCTCTAGTACTAATTCCCAAGGACTACAAAATCCATATGAACTAAGTTACTTGCTTGATTTACCACTTTTTATTGGTAATACGTTTTAAAATATTTGCCTCTAAGGAACTATCACACTTGCAGAGCACAGAAGTTATGTTTCTCTTACAAACATATGGTTTAACATAGTCACCATAATGGACTGTGACTGTAGTATAAGTAGTGTGCATTTCACTTAAAGTGTAATCTTTCAGGGGGATCTGCCGAAAGTGAACTGTTCATCAGAATATTTAGTGCTTGATACTGCATTTGCCTGCTCTGAGGCTTAGGGTCGCAAATGCAGTGCTGGAGGTCACAAGAAGCAACCCCTAAATGTCATCCAAGGAAAGCGAGAGAGCATGCTCACATTGAAGGAGAGAAGGAAAAGAGGGAGGAGAGGACAGAAGTAGGGAGAGAGGATGGATGAGTGGAGGGAGAATGAGGGGATGTCAGGGAGCGAGAGCATAGAAAAATAACAATGTTGCAAGATAGAGAAGAGAGAGAGTCTGGAAAGAAAGAGTACAGAGGGGCAGTCTTGGGGGTAGTTTCTGAGTTGTCTTTGCTCAGTGGCTGCCACACAGGGAAGGGGATATTAAATACTAAAAAGTCATGGTCACTACCATGAAAACTGAGCCAGTGAGCCTCTAGTAAGCAAATGTGCATTCACACACAGCTGCCAATGGTAAAGAAGAGTCAGAGCTGCCCGTTGGTCAAACCACAAATTTAAGAAGATAAATGTAAATGTTGTCTTAAATTTTTTTTTTAAGTCTGGTTCCCAGTGCTTAATTTGAGACGGTGGTTTCCAGGGCTGGGCACCAGTACATAATTGACAACACTGACATTTACGACGCCTGCCATGTGGTGGCGCTGTTTGTGTAATTTAGAGATGAGCTGAACAACAGTTGTTTATTAATACGTTATGCATTAAAAATAACTTATACGTGCTAGCCAAGGCATTGTTAAAGCTTTCGGGCCTTGAACAACCTGAGTTTTCACACTTGTAGCATTGTGATTGTTAGTAGTTGTGTTGGTGTTGTCACTAGCAGTGCTACCAGCAGCAATGGGTGGTGCAACCTATGGTAACCTCCTGATGAGGGCCCTGGCCCTTATGTTTTTAACAACTGAAGCACTGCTGGTTCCCCAGTGCCTAGGACACGCATCAAGCTTTAGTTGTGTCACCTAACTAAAACAGGAGGGCAATAAAGACTTATTTTGTGTGAGCTAATAACAGTCTAAGGTATTCCTTCAGTACCATGTGTTTCTACATTCTC
This sequence comes from Pleurodeles waltl, assembly GCF_031143425.1. Lineage (NCBI taxonomy): Eukaryota > Metazoa > Chordata > Amphibia > Caudata > Salamandridae > Pleurodeles > Pleurodeles waltl. Next base: position 136,413,403 of record NC_090437.1, read on the forward strand.
TCCACATAAAAGAAAGATGCGAGCCAACCATGGATGCAATGACACTAACATAGAAACTGTAGAATTCTCTCCCAGGCCCCTTTGTTCGGTGCAATGCGGGGAGGATTAGACCATACTATCCAAGGCTGCATTAGATCCCCAGTTGGGCTCTTTCACCACTAATGTAATCAAAATGATAATACCTGTGATGCCATGTGTGAGGGCATGGTCTGCGCATTGCGGCATTATGGTTGCAATAGTCTCCATAACTAATTAAACCTTATTGGCTATTAGGATTTGGATAACAATCATTACTTCTTTTCCAGTGTTTTCAGGGAATATTTATTTTATAAATATATTTCTCTATAGATATCTACATATATTTCAATTAACAGAAAATACTGCAATTTGTATTACAGTCGAAGTGAATATGGAAGTCCAGGCATGGTGGCAACCTTACAACCGATGACAGTGCCAGACATACGCATATCAGAAGCACTTGATGAGTCGATGCCTTCATATGAATCAATCAGAGTCAATGATGAGCGCGAACTAAGCATGAGTTCTCCTTTGCAACTGATCTCAGTTCCAGGGAAGCGGTCATCAACTGTTATGGATGACTCAGTTCCAGGGAAGCGGTCATCAACTGTTATGGATGACTCACTCCCATTATATGATGAACTATCCGCAGTTGAATCAGATGAGGAACCCGATGAAACTTATATTCAAAGGAGGCGTTCTGAAGTAAGTGGGATATTTGTCTTTTACACATCTTGTGGCTGACTTGAGAATGCCATACGTATTTCCTTGAATGATCAAACAAAAAACAAAAATGTTTGTTTATCAAAATGTAAAATGTGTTAATATATTAGTTGTCAGAAGGGGGTGAAAATTAATTTTAGACTGAATAACATAGCCTAAGATCTAACATTTAACCTAAGAGAAAGCTTCATAAAAAAACTGCTATTTTGCTCTACCCGGTCTTGTATGAACGTACATCTTGGTTTTCTGCAGAATTGGCCCTTTTAAATTGCTGTTTCTGTTCTGCCTGTGACCTTCTGAATTTACTTCTTGTCTATCGGCAAACTTGGTACCATTAAACGTCTATTTTTGATCTACCTGTGACTGCATGAATGTCCCTCCTAATTTTTCACATATACTGCATTAAGCCTTCCCAACCCCTTACAAGGTTTTTAAAAAGGCTTAATTCACCTCAGTGGCTAACCAGAGTGTTTTTAGGAGACTGCTTAATCTGCTCTGTGGTTTAAACTGTGCTTGGAAAGTGTGTGCAGTACTCGCTTTTGGCTTGAAACAGTGATTAGTTTAAGTGTGCAAAAGGCAGTATTTCAGCGGTTTCAAGAGTGTCCCTTACCTGAAGAGTAGAATCTGGTAGCTCGAAATTGTGGCTTGTGCCTGTCTGTATCCAAGGAGATTCTGAATAAAGAAGCACCTCCCTGCCCCAGCAGCCTAGGCTTGGAGAATGTCTCTCTAACTCCCAGGCAACCCGAGCCCTCCTCTCACACCTGCACTGGCCCTTTAAGTTTGTGGTGGGAACCCCAAGACAGCCACCTCCATTTTGTGATCCCAGCTTCTCTCCCCCCCCCAAACAGCCCAGTGATTAAGAGTCAAAGAAGGTGATAAGATCACAGATGTTCTGTGTTTTCTTGTAATTTTTAGAAAAAGTGCTTTTTGCATACCCGTGACTTTTTACATTTGGCTCTCCGTTTTTCTACAAACTTGGTATTGGAAACTGCTATTTTGCTCCACCCGTGTTTGTATGGAATGAGATCTTGGTTTTCTGCAAACACGGTCCTTCTAAAATGCTGTTTCTGTTCTGCCTGTGACTCTCTGAATTTGCCTCTTATTTATCTGCAAACTTGGTACTATTAAACTGCTGTTTTAGGGCTACCCATGACTGTATGAATTTCCTTTCTAGTTTTTAACAAAGACTGCATTGAGCCTCTCCATACACAAGGTTTTTAAAAAGGCTAAATACACCTCAGTGGCTAACCAGAATTTGGTTAGGAGGCTGCTCACTCTGCAGTTTAAACTTTGCTTGGAAAGTGTGTGCAGCACTTGTTTTTGGTTTGAAAAAGTGATTAGTTTGAGCGTGTAAAAAGTAGTTTTTCAGTGGTTTCAAATTTGTCCCTTGCCTGTTAGTATCCAAAGAGATTCTGAACAGAGGAACATCTCCCTGCCCCAGCAGCCTGAGCTTAAGGTCACTTGCCCCCATATATAAGTTTCTATTGGTTGCTGTATCTGTTGCTATGATTGGTGGTTGCTAGGGCTAGTATTTCTATTGGATTAAGGGTTTACGGTTACAGTTCTGATTGGTTGTTTGGGTTACGGTTCTGATTGGCCACTAGGGCTAGGGTTTCCACTGGGCTCAGGGTTTAGGGCTACAGTTCTGATTGGCTGTCAGGGCTAGGGTTCTGATTGGCTACTAGGGCTAGGGTTTCTACTAGACTAAGGGATTAGGGTTACAGTTATAATTGTCTGTCAGGGCTACGGTTCTGATTGGTTAGTAGCAATTGGGTTCCTATTTGAATTATGGCTTAGGGATAAATTCCAGCAAAACAGACAACATCGCCATACCAGGATGTGAAGCCCACATCAGCAGATGTAACCCTACACCAGCTTCCTCTTTTAACTTCCTCCTCCTTCACAGACCACCACCTAACATTTCATCATTCCCAGACACGTTCCTAGACACAGTTTCAAACCTTTTAACGCTATATTGCAACCTATGCATTCTTAGGGACCTAAACATTTGGTTTGACAAACCCAATATCCCCATCCAAAAGCTATTATCACTGGCCTAGTCACATTGAACCTACTCAGATTGTACACAATCCCGCATACATCACTGCACACATCGTAGACGTCATTTTTGCAAACCCAGAACTAATTACTGTTCAAAGCATCATACCAGCCACATAGTCAAACCCCCATTTGGTAACTTCCACCATAAAACACAGCAAATCAACACACCCAAAAACTCCTTACATACATCAACCTATCGACCATGGAGCAAACTCAAATTTTAAATATTTAGAAACACAACTAATAGCCAACACAGGTCTCGACACAATAAATTCTGTTCAACTTTGCAATGCCACTCAGAAAAACAATAAATCAAAAGGCTGCAATGAACTTGGCTCAAAACAAACAACATTCAAAACATACTTCACCTACGCAAACTTAACAAAATATGCAAATCATCAATTGAAAAAGCTAAAAAATGGTACTACTCAGGCAGATTTCAAAATATTATATCTGCAAATAATTTTTATAAAATTCTCAACTAATGTTGAAAACCTAAATGAAGGAATGAACTCATCCCATTACTCAGAATTCACAAACAAACTGACAAATCAGTATACAGCCAAGGCAGACATACTGGACTTCTATTTAAAACAGAGGAAAACCACCAGTACCAACCTGTTTCCAAAACTCTTCTCCAAGAGTAAGCCAACTCAGCCTCAGCACTCCTGCAAACAAATATTACAAAGTTAATTTATTGATCTGGTCAAAGCGAGCAGGCCTTCCGGCTGCCCTTCTGACCCTTGTGCACCACACATCTTCAATAACATTCTTTTATCTACCTCTGCTGCCCTATCAGTAAGAATCATCATCAATAATTCTTTAACTATAGGAATCTTTCATGAAGACCTTAAATAAGGCATACATATGCCCGTTATTAAAGAAAACAAACCTGGACCCACATGACCCTAACAACTACAAACCAATTACAAATGGACCTTTTCTCGCAAACTGATAAAAAGCACAGCTTTCGTCCAGATGTTAGAATTCATTGAAGATAACTTCATACTTTCAGGCTACCAAACTGGATTTCGCACAGGAAGAGGCACTGATTCTGCCCTCATTGCCATCTTTAATGATCTTTAAAAAACAATAGACTACAATGGAGTTGCTGCACTTCTTCTCCTAAACCTCTCAGCTGCCTTTGACACAGCTGACCATGACACCCTAATACAAAGACTCTACGAAGTTGGCTTAGAGGAGACTGCTCTCGATTGGATCATATCCTACCTTCAAAACAGACAAAGGGGGTCATTACGACCGCCAGGGGTAATGTGGCGTCCGTACCGCCAACAGGCTGGCGGTACGGAGACCCGTATTACGTTGCACCGCCAGGGCCGGCGGTTTCCCGCTGTTTTAGCCCCGGCGCTGCCCTGGGGATTATGACTCCCCTACCGCCAGCCTGTTTCTGGCGGTTTGCACCGCCAGGAAGAGGCTGGCGGTAAGGGGAGTCCTGGGGCCCCTGCACTGCCCATGCCACTGGCCTGGGCAGTGCAGGGGCCCCCTAACAGGGCCCCGTGCAGCTTTTTACTGTCTGCATAGCAGACAGTGAAGAGCGCGACGGGTGATACTGCACCCGTCGTACGGCCGCAACACCGCCGGCTCCATTAGGAGCCGGCTCCTATGTTGCGGCCTCATCCCCGCTGGGCCGGCGGGCGTAAACTAGGTTTGCGCCCGCCGGCCCAGTGGGGATGTTGTAATGGGGTCCGCGGGAGTGCGGCTGCATTGGCGGCCGCACGGCGGTTACCGCGCGCCAAGCTTGTAATGACCCCCAAAATGTCATCTGTACTCTCCCTTTCTCGTTGTTGGACCTGCCTCTTTTTATAGGGTCATTGCCAAGCTTTTTGCATTCCTCCTATTTTTTCTGACCTCTTTTTGTTGGCTTTAGGACTCTGAGCACTGTATCACTGCTGATCAGTGCTAAAGTGCATGTGCTCTCCCTTCTAAACTTGGAATGATTGGCTTGCACCTAATTGACACATTTAATTTACCTGTAAGTTCCTTGCACAGTGGCATTCCTGTACCCAGGGCCTGTAAATTAAATGCTACTAGTGGGCCTGCAGTGCAGCTTGTGTGACTCCCAGAAATAGCCTTTCAAACCGGTCTCAGGCCTGCTACCACATGGCCTGTGTGTGTGCAGTTTCCTGCCATGGGGACCTAGCATCTGAATTTACTTGCCAGGCCTAGAACTCCCTTTTTACTGCATATAAGTTACCCCTAAGGTAGACCCTAGCTAGCTATGGGCAGGGAGCTGTGTGGGTAAAATGCAGTGCATGTGCCTGGTTTTGTGGCCTGTCCTGGTAGTGACAAACAGCCTATTTGGTTTCTCACTGCTGTGAGTGCTGCCTTTCTCATAGGATTTCATTGGAAATGCCTTAATATATGTCTACGTGGTATTGTCTAATCTATGAGGAGTAGCGTAGGCATGTTTTGTATGGTTGTAATGGCAGTGAGAAATGCTGCTTACTGGTGTAGGTGGATTTTTTATTACCATTATAGAAATGCCACTTTTAGAAAGTGTCCATTTCTCTGTGCTAATGACTCTGGTGTTTTGCAGCGTGACTCCAATCCAAGTCTGGGGCATAGTGACAGCAGGGCTTTGTGCTTACCTTTCAGACAGCCAGTACACAGGGAGGGTGGAGGTGTTACAAGAGTGCATTTGTATATTGAATGGTCTTCCTGGGATGGGAGAGGGAGAGGCGGGGCACAACTGCATTTGCAGAGGCTGTGCCATGGCCTCATATAAAGGGCTTGTTTACCCCCCACTGATGACTGGAGCCAGTGTTGGAAGATAAAAGGGACATTCCTGGAAACAGCTAGTACTGGTTGGAACCCCTTCTCCCACATGTGACAAATGGAAAAATGATGACCCACTCTGCACCTGGCCTGATGATCTGGGGCCATCTCCTAAAGTATCTAAGGAAGTTAAAAACTTTTGAATTACCATGGATTCCAAGTTAACAATAAATGCTCACATGGACAAATTAGCAAGATAAACGTCATCACGATGAATACTCTGCGACGCATCTGCCTCCGCCGTGGATTTTCACAAAAGGTGCTGGCTACTATCTCTCTTGCACTATTTAAAATGGATTATGCTAATGGCCTCTACCATGGATCATCCCTATCTACTATGAAAAAACTACAACACATTCAGAACTCGGCTGACAGACTCCTCCTACATGTAAAGCCATAAGCACACATCTACCTTACCTAAAGAGCCCTACATTGGTTATCGAATTCCAGAAGATCCACCTTCAAGCTGCTTTGTTTCACCCACAATGCAGTACTTGGAACAAGACCACTTTTCATTGGGAATAAAATCACAAAATGCATTAAAAAAAGAAACCCCCACTCAAAATTGACACCCCGCCTCAAAACACCAACATACTAGGAAAAGACAATAGGTGGTACATCTTTCTCTGTGCAAGCAGCCAAACTATGAAATTCATTACCTCCAAATATAAGATCCATGGATAACTATCTTAACTTCAGAAAACTACTCAAGAGTTAGCTCTTTCCTACATAACCACCATACTCAAACAGCAATGGACTACATATTCCTCTAGATGTAAACATTTATAATTTCATGTTATGTATATATCTAGATATGTGTATTTCTTTGTACAAATAGGTGTAATAATAAGTATTTTATCTTAAAATATATACATACTATCTATGCCTGTTTTACCAAATCTATATTTTACTTACATTTAAATGTATATGTGTATGTGTAGATGAATGTATGAATGCATATATAATGTATCTGTGTACGTATGTGCGTATGTATAGATATGTGTATAATATTCTATGCTTAACAGGTTCATATTTCATTGCATAGTCGCTATATAAGTTGTTTGATTGGTGTAGGAGTCTGGCCTGGCCTACAGTGGGTACCTGATGGTACACGTTGTGTCAAGTCCATTTATCCCTTATTAGTAGATTAGTAGTGTTTTAGCAGCTTAGGCTGATAGAGGTAGCTATAGCAGAGCAGCTTAGGCTGAACTAGGAGACATGCAAAGCTCCTACTATACCACTTATATCATATAGGTACTACTACCATAAGAAAATCAAGGTACTTTATTTTAGTGACAATGTGTCAAACATATCTCAGAGGATATACTCCCTTAGGAGGTAAGTAAAATACACAAAATATACACACAAACCAAAATCAGGTACAGTCAGAAAGTAGTGCAAACACTGTAGAATACAATGGGATGCAATAGCCCTAGGGGCAACACAAACCATACACTAAGAAAGTGGAATGCGAACCACGAATGGACCCCTAGGCTAGTGTAGTGTGTAGGGGGTCACTGGGAGTGTAAGAAAACACTAAGGGTGTCCAAGATAACCCACCCCAAGACCCTGGAAAGTAGGAATAAAGTACTACTATTTCCCCAGAAACACACTAAAGTCGTGATAGAGGATTTTGCAAAGACCACAACAGACTGCAAAGCACTGAAGACGGATTCCTGGACCCGAGGACCTGCAAAGGAAGGGGACCAAGTCCAAGAGTCACAAAAGTGTCTGGGGCGGCAGGAGCCCACTAAACCCCAGATGAAGGTGCAAACTGGCTCCCTCTGGATGGGAGAAGCTGAAGATTCTGCAATAATGAAAGGTGCTAGGAACTTCTCCTTTGTGCAGAAGATGTCCCACGAAGTGCTGGAGGATGCAGCGTTGTTTTCTTGGCAAAAGACCACGAATAAGCCTTGCTAGCTGCAAGAGTTGCAGTTAAAGAAAAAGGGTGCTGCCCGGGCCCAGGAAGGCCCAGGATGTCTCCACTTGGGTGAGAAGACAGAGGGGGCCCTCAGCAACCTATATAGCCCATGCACAAGAAGGTAGCACCCGCAGGAGTCCTTGAACACAGGTTCAAGAAGTCTGAACATGGCGGTCATATCAACACTGCAAAAGAGGGTCCCACGACACCGGAGATCAACTCAGGGAGCTGAGCATCGCAGGACAGAGTGCTGGGGACCCAGGCTTGGCTGTGCATGAAGGATGTTGTGGAAATGTGCACAGAAGCCCTTGTAGCTGCAGTTCACATGGTGCACAGGATTACTATCTGGAGAGGGGAGGCAAGGACTTACCTCCTCCAAATTTGGACAGTTGGACCACTGGACAGTCTGGGTCACTTGGGTCTACCAACTGTGTTCCAGGAGCCACACTCATCAGGATGAGAGGGGTCCCAGAATACCAGTGACACTGCAGTTTGGTGCCTGCTGAAGCAGGGGGAAGATTCCATCAATCCACAGGAGATTTCTTCGTGGCGTCCAGTGCAGGATGAAGGCAGGCAGCCCCCAAAGCATGCACAACCAGGAAACAGTTGAGAAAGCTGGCAGGATTAGGTGCTACAATGTTGCTGTAGTCTTCTTGCTACTTTGTTGCAGTTTTGCAGGCGTCCTGGAGCAGTCAGCGGTCATTTCTTGGCAGAAGTCGAAGAGAAGAGGGCAGAGGAACTCTTGCAAGTCGTTATCTGAGGAAAAGCCCACAGGAAAGACCCTAAAAAGCCCTGAGGAGGACTGGCCACCTAGTCAGGTAAGCACCTATCAGGAGGGGTCTCTGATGTCACTTGCTGGCACTGGCCACTCAGAGGCCTCCAGAGTGCCCTCATACCTCTGGATCCAAGATGGCAGAGGTCTGGGACACACTGGAGGAGCTCTGGGCACCACCCTTGGGGTGGTGATGGACAGGGGAGTAGTCACTCCCCTTTACTTTGTCCACTTTCGCACCAGAGCAGGGACTGGGGGTCCCTAAACTGGTGTAGACTGGCTTATGCAAGAAGTGCACCATCTGTGCCCTCAAGGCATTTCCAGAGGCTGGGAGAGGCTACCCCCCCCAGCCTTTAACACCTATTTCCAAAGGGAGGGGGTGTAACACCCTCTCTCAGAGGAAATTCTTTGTTCTGCCTTCCTGGGACTGGGCGGCTCAGACCCCACGAGGGCAGAACCCTGTCTGTGGGGTGGTAGCAGCGGTAGCTGCAGAGAAAACCCCAGAGAGCTGGTTTGGCAGTACCCGGGGTCCATAGTGGAGCCCCCTAGGATGCATGGAATTGGCACCTCATTACCAGATTTGGCCCGGGGGGACAATTCCATGATCTTAGACATGTTACATGGCCATATTCGGAGTTACCATTGTGAAGCTACATATAGGTATTGACCTATATGTAGTGTACGCGTGTAATGGTGTCCCCACACTCACAAAGTCTGGGAAAATTGCCCTGAACTATGTGGGGGCACATTTGCTAGTGCAAGGGGGCCCTCACACTTAGTAACTTTGCACCTAACCTTGAGCAAGTGAAGGTTAGACATATAGGTGACTTATAAGTTACTTAAGTGCAGTGAAATTGGCTGTGAAATAATGTGTGTGTTATTTCACTTGGGCTGCAGTGGCAGTCCTGTGTAGCCCATAGGGATCTCCTGGAATTCCAATACCCTGGGTACCTAGGTACCATATACTAGGGAATTATAAGGGTGTTCCAGTGTGCCAATAGAAATTGGTAAAAGTGGTCACTAGCCTATAGTGACAAACGTATAGGCGGAGAGAGCTTAAGCACTGAGGTTCTGGTTAGTAGAGCCTCAGTGACACAGTTAGTCATTACACAGGTATACACATTCAGGCCACAAACTATGAGCACTGGCGTCCTAGCTAGCAGGATCCCAGTGAGACAGGCAAAAACAAACTTACATACATGTAAAAACGGGGGTTGCATGCCAGGCAAGATGGTACTTTCCTACAATTAGATGCTTATTTATCTACAACAGTTCACTATTGAAATATTGAGAAAGGATAAAGTAATGATAAAAGTACACAAATAAATTACCTTCAAATACTGCAACTCTTAAAAGTCAGTTTTATACAATATGACTTAAATCTCAAAATATTATATTCCTTACACATATATTCCTTTACCATGTAATCATGTATCCATATATTTATTACTTAAGTCCTACTGTACAAGAGTAAAACAAATACTCTCTCGAAAGCTTTACTCTGTCTCATCATCACACTATACCTCTATCAATCTATTCTCTATCTCCACTCTCTGACTCATCCCAAATCTATTCTACTACTATGCTCTCCAAAATTACCCTTCTAGACTCTTCCCTCCTCTACCCCTCCTTGTTTACTCCAAACCTCAGTTTACTACTGTGATCTCCCAAACAACAGTACTAAGTTTCCCCCTCATTTATCTCTCCGTTAACTAATCCCAAACCTCATCTTGCTACTATGATCCCCCAATTAACACTTCTGGGTTCTTCTCTCCTCTATACCGCCAGTATTCTATTAAGTCCAACTAACAGACTCACGTTCTCCACTCAAATTAAATCATACCTCCCTATACTAATACAAACACTGTAATCATATTCCCCTAAGCCAGGCGTCCTTAATGAGTAGCTTGGAGCTACTGGTACCTCCCCAGCTCCCTGTGAGTAGCTCTTCTGTGTGCCGCCCAGCCTACTACTATAGAAGTTTTTGCATGGTTGAATCATATGTATGCTAGAAATTAAAAAGCATACATTAAAAATGAAAATGTGTGTATTTTTAGTACTCATAACCTGTTTGGAGAAAAATGGTTGAAACTTCAAAATGTATTTGAAACTATTATTTGAGTTGGAGAGATGCATTATTGACATTATTACTCTTAGCCAGGGGTGTACAACTATGGCTGTTATGTATTAGCTATTTAGAAGCAGTCAGCCCTTCCTAATGCTCAGATTTGATCACTGCTGACAGTCTTGGATGGGGTGGTCACTACTTCATCACTAATATTAGAACTCGTGATGATTTTTATTGAACATAATTAGCTCTTGTTACAGAAAAGGTTGGAGACCCCAGCCCTATACTAATCCACCACTAACCTTTTTGGGTTCAGGAGTAGCGTCCTGCCCAACAAAAAGATACACTTGTAATTACAATTATTAATGCTTTGTCACATGTTTCTTTTTATATGGGATAAGGTATACCCGGCTGTACATTATAAAGGGTATTGCATGTTGTTCCTTCCTGCACAAAAGCATCTCTGATGACAATGCAGACACCCTTGCACCATGGTGCAAGGGTGTCCTCGCTGGAGCTAGCCATTAATTTGTTTGCCAGTGCAGGGGGAAAGGACAGAAATGCACTGTATCTTGTAAACACAGTGCATTTTTGCCCTTTCGAATTGGCATAGGGTAACTCAGCAGACAGGCTTGTGGTACCTTCCTATGCCAATTCCTAGTAAATATGCCCACAATCTCTAGTGCTAAGTTAAAAAAATCTAAGAAGCTGTTAGATATCTGTTGCAAAAAGCTATTAGTATCAGTTTAATACAAGTCAGGTTGTTTGCTCGGAATTTTTACAAACAGGAAGAATCTATATTTTCTATAATTACTGAAAACGTGCACAAAATTAACATCTTGCCATACCTATCTCCTTTATGCTTGTCGCTATACAGCTACAAAAACAGAGGAGAAGAAAGAAAAGCAACAATTTGTTTTTGTTCTTTAAAATGCTGTTTTAATTAGGCTTCCTAACCTGCTCAGTTTTTCTCCTTGGCTTCTTGCAGCAGGCATATGAAGTCAGAACTCTACTTTAATAATTTATTACAGTTGAGCTGGGACATCATTTCTTAAAAATTGTTGACTGGGTGCTTCAGAAATCACCTATTTTTCATTAGATAAAACACTAGTCGGAAGGTGCCCTTTTTGTATGTTAATTTCCACAATTTTTTCTCCATTGCTCATGATTATGACTCTGAAAGTGCACTGGAGCCTGCTAACCAGGCCCCAGTGCCAGTGCTCCCTCTATAAAGTATGATGCACTGAATTGGTATCCCCAATTGGCTGGGACGTTGACCCCCTTATAGGTCCCTCGTAAGTACTACTAGTGATACCAAGGGCATGGGAGTTAAAGGGGTGACCAGGGCTCACAGCACTGATTGTGCCAACCTGAGTGGCCCAAGTAAAAAGATGACAGCAGTTTTGCCATTGCAGGCTGTATAAGCAGTGCAAACTGCCTAAACCCAACTTTGCCTTCATCATCAACAGAAAGGTCACAGCACTATATTTAATATATGCCAGTCACTCCTAAGGCAGGCCTCCTGAGCCCAGGAGGCAGGGTGAATTATATTAAAGGTGTGAACATGTAAGTGTAACCGTACATGTCCCTCTAGTAGTCTCTTTACATTAAGGGCTACTTTAAGTGCTCAGAGGGCCATAGGATAACATGGGCTGGCACCTGGGCATCCCAAGGTTGCCAGCTCCATTATGGTCCCACTGAAAGGTGTCACGTTTGATATCAAACAACTTGTCTCATCAAACCTGACTTGTTTCCCAAGTCAGATTTAATGTGACATGCACCCAGGTGACTACCTTAGAGTTTGCCCACCTGGTTGCCCCAGCCTTCCTGTGTCCTGGCTGAAAGCCTACAAGCTGCTGCCACCAAAACAGGAGTCTGGCCCCCTTCCAGAGGTGAGAACACTCCCAGGAGTCAGAAACAAAGGCCTTCCTCGGTGGAAGGTATCACCTTCCTCCCTGGCAGGATAGATTGTGAAGTGACACATCAAGGTGGTGAGCTTCAAAGCCCACACTGCCTTTTATACTCAATTAGGTAGCTTCCCAGGGGCAGATAAAGTCACCCCCTTGCAAACCAGGCAGGCACCTTTGCATCCCAGCCAGGTGGGAAAATTAATTAAAAGGCGTTCACCCCAGAAGTCTAGCCACACCTCTAGGGTTGGAAACCTGGTCTGTACAGCTGAGGAGGAGTTCTGCCATTTTGAAAAGTGGCTGAATAGAGGCTTCTGGTAGAAAAGGTACCACCCTCCACAGGAAGAGGTCACCTCAGGGGTGGATTAGTTGCTGGAGCTAGTAGCCCATTGACTACCAGCACCCACACTCCTAACAACCCTAAATCTAGGATTTAAGGAACTGCCCTGGCACCAGAATCTGATGAACTTGCAACAAAGGACAAAGACAAGACCCGTGACTGTGACTTCAGGACATATACAAGACAAAAGTGTGATAACCTGCACCTGTGGCAACCATCGTGCAACTGCACAGCAATGGCTTGCCCTGGCCAGAGACTGGCTCCAAAGGAAAGAGGAACTTCCTGCAAGCCAAAGACAACCCCAGAACTCCCTTAGACTAGAAGTACCAGTCCTCTGCAGTCCACAGGTAAATTGCACTCCCGGAATCAAAGAATCAATAACCACCACGCCCTCTGAGGGATCACCCCAAAGTACATTTTCCAGTGCATTGTGGGAAATGTAGTCCTGACCTCTGGCAAGTTTCAGGTGCCTACTGTTTTCACTCGGATTCCAGGATGTTGAAGTAACCAAAAGCTGCATTTGCCATTACCAATGTTGTTGATGGCCAGTAGGGCTACCACTAAATGTGTTCAGCGCTGTGCTTGAGGGATCCCCTCAGCATCCTCAATCCAGTGCCTCCGTGGCCCTGCTGTTGAGATTTTGCATCTACTTCCTCACCAGCACCATTCCAACTGCAAACCCAGGACCCGTGGCTTCTGTGTTCGGCACCAGGGACAGCCAGGCCAATTCTTCACCAGGGCCCTATGAGCCAGGTAAAATAAACTGACTGTCTGAGCTTGGTCCTGGGACCCGCACCACCTTTATCCTCAGTGAGTTCCACTGACCTTGACCTGCAAGGGTAGAGCATTGAGGGAGTGACATGACGGACAGATGTGTGGCATACAGAGTAATGTGGACACCCCTATTTTAGAGACAGACTGAGACAGATGCTAAAAACAGGTGCAGAATGGAGGCCAGAACAAAAGTAAGGCAGGCAAACCCTTCCAGTGGCAGGTCAGGGAGGCTAGGCTATTGGCTTCAAGGTAGTGTGGGTCACCTGAGCTGGTGAGCCACCAGCTTTATTGCTTTGTCAGATGGTGATCTCTTCAACAGCTGCCAGGATTCGAAATGAGGAGGAAACATAGCTTCAAAGTTCCAGGTTGTAAAGTATGATCTCTGTACAGTCTATGAAAATGCTTATGAAACAATAAACACTTTGAGTGTCATCTGACTCAGGGTAGTGCCCAGAGCAGCACTAGTCAAACAGAAAGCTATCTTCGAGGTAGAGTTACTTGTGAGCAGTGCATTGTAAATATAATTCTGGTGTTTTCAAGGAATCATGTCTTGGTACCATGCTGCTACAAGCAGAGTACCGTACTAAGTGAGCAGTGCTGTGGAGACATGATATAGTTACCCTCAAAGATATTTCCTCGTGATCAGCCAGGATCATTGGATGCTTCATGAGCAGTACAGTACAGACACAATGGTGGTGTCTTCAGGGTAGGGCCCTTAGAAGTGGGAGCTCGTCTGACCTTATTTGGTCTTTTGTAATTTATTCATAAGGGGATGCATTAGCGGTTCGATGGGCCTTTTGACCATGCTTAGAGGAATCTCCTCATCCCTTCTCAATAATGCCCCTAATCAGATTCAAGTGACAATACCATATACAATAATCAGTTTGTTCGAAGTTGTGTGTCAGTAAGCTTCACTCACCATGACCCATGTGGCCATGAATAACCACACCTTTTAGTAAAAGTTAGAACGTTTCTTTCCCTATATTAACAATGCTAACATCACATATATTAGTCTCAATACCAAATGATACACTTATATGAATAACACTGGCTGACCAAATCTTCTGAAGAATCTCAATTTAACTAATGCATTTGCAATTAAGCATTCAAGAGTCACAGTACAAATCGATAGTAACAATAGATGAGCAATAGAAATGACATACATGTGATTTCAGCAGGTGAATAAAATCAATCCTTAGTTAATAGCATTTGTCAACATTGGGATTACTAACTAACCCTCCAATTAGAATAGCATGTTTGGACTTCATGCAAGAGCAATTCAGTCAAAATTAGTTTGGAAAACATCTAACTGGGCTCTTTCGAAATAGCGGTCAGTAACTAGAAAGCAAAGAACAAAAATCTATAACAACCAATAGCATTTTGTTATACCTCTCCTCAGTGGATCAGCAAACTGCGATTCTCTTCGTCTGGTCAGCTTCAGCAACGAGACAGTGAAAGGGTATAACTAGGCCATGGTGGGCTCTAAGCTATCTGACCCATTTAGGAAGCAATTACTAAGGGATCAGCATTTACCATTAGCAAACTAAGATAAAAAGTTAAAGTAAGAAATAAAAGTCATCAAGAACTGTTCAGCTCCTCAACTTGAATCGCTACAGAGAAAATCAGAATAAGAAAGGGTGCCTTCTCTGTGCAGTCAAGCTGAGTTAAAACTCAATAAAAAATTTCCCACACTGTCACTGGTCAGGAAATCGTACGCTTACAGAAAGCCCAATGAAAATTACAACCAAATCTAAGATATAACCAAACTGCCTTTTACATGTCAATGATTGGCTCCTCTTCTCATGTTCCCTTTGTCAGGCTCGCCAGGTAACTCTTGTTGCAATTCATACTCCAGTCAGTGCATCCATTGTCCGCTCCTGAGAACATTTCTCTCATGCATCAGGTCTATATTGTTACATTTTCTAGTACAGCATGGTTCTACAAGCAGTTCTTATGAGAAAGTTGAAGATATTTACAAATCATTTGGTCAACGCGGTTTAAACAGAGAAAGCTTTAATTCTCTAGGCTTACAATACATTTTCGACCATTTATTTAACATTGCAGCTTGACATGAGGTTTTCAAACTAGGCCCAAACCTCGCCATCTTATGGCCTAAAGTTAATAATGTTAGGCATTTACTAATAACATTACATATTCAATGGCGGCCAATCAAGAGGGCACTTTTCCAAATCGCACTTTATTTTCTATGTTAGCCTAATGCCCTTTAAATTCTTAAGCAATAATAAATGCAAAATCATTAGTAATTAATTCAGCTTTCACAGAGGTATGCTGTGCTGGTATCTGAGGGAAATGCATTTTTAGTGGTACTGTGCATATACCAGTGTCCATATCTAGAGCTATTCAGATGAAATATCAAGTGATAGCTCAGGCTTATTGGACCTGTTCTTGGGTTCTTCAGGTTTCCTGCATGCTACTTGCATGTTTTTCCTCAAGCCTGCTGGGCAGACATTTCACAGGTGAAGGATTCCACGCGGCTTGTTCCAATGTCATCATCTCTGGAATAGCTGCCCCACACCTTATTTATTACAGCCCGTGCTTTTTAAAGACCCACTTTGTTTTAAGTTTTTGCTCTTTGTATTCAAATTGTTGGTGGTCCTCACTTTTGCTGTTTTTCATGGACTCCAGGCCTCCTGGATAGAGTGAAGACTTTAGTTACAAAACAGCCCAGCACAGAGGATATAGGCCCTGATTTAGAGTTTGGCAGATGGGTCACTCCTTCACAAACGTGACAGACATCCCGTCTGCCTTATTACGATTCCCCAAGGATATAATGAGATTATAAATGAGGGATGAGCTATCTGTCAAGTAACCCCATCCACTAAACTCTGAATCAGGACTTAGGCACCAGGGATTGGTGTTTGTGTATGTGTGTGTTTTGCTTGGGCAAGGGTCACTCCCCATGGGGGGGCACATTACTGTTGGCCATATCTACTCCCCCTGGGGGTAGATCGGCCTATGTTTGGAAGGCCCAGAAAGCCCACCATAGACCTGGGAAGATTTGTTTTTTCCAAAATAAGAGGGTGGGCCATACCCCCACCCCAAATAAATGGGTCCAAAGTTGTTCTGCCCATGGGGAAATTACCCCAAATCTACTCTCCGGGGGCGGTAGAAAGCAACCAGGGAATTAAAAAGATATATAAAATAGTGGGATGTTGGCTACCAACCAGTATAGGCCTGGTTATGCCCCCACCCCAACTGAAGGGGGTAACAGTCCTTCAGCTCTCCCTCTGCACACTAAAACATCTTAGCCCACAGCAACCAAGAGGACTTTTGATTATTTTGGGGTTTGGTTTTACATTTGGACCAAGAGAGCTTGGCTAACTCAAAATCGACCCACTTGGAATGGTGAGGGCTGCACTTTTTGGACTTTGGGACGCTGCCATGTAGAAAAATCCACAAGACTTAGACATATCTGAAAACTAAACGTCTGGATGATTCCAGGGTGGTGTACTTCACATGCACCCGCACCATTTTCTTACCCATAATGTCCTGCAAACCTCCAACTTTGCTGGAAATCACACATTTGTCCCACATTTTTGTGATGGAACCTTCCGGAATCTGCAGGAATCCACAAAATTCCTACCACAGCACTGTCTCATCTATACTGATAAAAATTCTGCTGCACTTGTCAGCATAAAATGTTTTTTTTTTTCAAACTGCCCTTTTGGACCTGCTTTGGTTCCCCCTCAATTTTGACATGTTTTTGGCTCTTCCCTGTCACAGGCCCCTGGCCCACCTACACAAGTGAGGTATCATTTGTACCAGGAGACTGAGGGGAAAGTTACGTGGTAGGAAATTTGTCCCGGTCCGGTGTTCCCACACAGAAATGTAGGAAAAATTTGATTTTTAAGCTAAATTTGAGGTTTGCTGAGGATTCTGGGTAAGAAAACATTGGGGGATCCACGCAAGTTACACCTCCTTGGACTCCCTCGGGTGTCTAGTTTTCAGAAATGTCTGGGTTTGGTAAGTTTCCCTAGGTGGCTGCAGCCCAGGACCAAAAACGCAGGCGCCCCCCACCCCGCAAGAACAGGTCGTTTTGAATTTGATCATTTTGATGTGTCCAGATAGTGTTTGGGGCATTTCCTTTCGCTGGCACTTGGCCTTCTCACACACAAGTGAGGTACAGTTTTTATCAGGAGACTTGGGGGAACGCTGGGTGAAGGAAATTTGTGCCTTCTCTCAGATTTCAGCACTTTGCATCACCGAAATGTGAGGAAAAAGTGTTTTTTTATCCACATTTTGAGGTTTGCAAAGGATTCTGGGTAACAGAACTTAGTCAGAGCCGAACATGTCACCACAACTTGGATTCCCCTGTGTGTCTATTTTTTAAAAATGCACAGGTTTGGTAGGTTACTCTAGGTGCCGGCTGAGCTAGAGGCCAAAATCCACAGCAATGCACTTTGCAAAAAAACAGGTCTGTTTTCTTTGGGAGAATGTGATGTGTCCACGTTGTGTTTTGGGGCATTTCTTATCGTGGGCGCTAGGCCTACCCACACAAGTGAGGTACCATTTGTATCAGGAGACTTGGGGGAACGCTGGGTGGAAGGAAATGTGTGACTCCTCTCCGATTCCAGAACTTTGTGTCACTGAAATGTAAGGAAAAAGATTTTTTTAGCCAAATTTTGAGGTTTGCAAAGGATTCTGGGTAACAGAACCTGGCGAGAGCCCCACAAATCATCCCATCCTGGATTCCACCTAGGTGTCTAGTTTTCAAATATGCACAGGTTTTGTAGGTTTCCTTAGGTGCCGGCTGAGCTAGAGGCCAAAATCCACAGCTAGACACTTTCCAAAAAACAGCAATTTTCTTTGGAAGAATGTGATGTGTCCATGTTGTGTTTTGGGGCATTTCCTGTTGCGGGCACTAGGCCTACCCACACAAGTGAGGTAATATTTTTATTAGGAGACTTGGGGGAACGCAGGGTGGAAGGAAATTTGTGGCTCCTCTCAGATTCCAGAACTTTCTGTCACCGAAATGTGAAGAAAAAGTGTTTTTTGGCCCAATTTTGAGGTTTGCAAAGGATTCTGGGTAACAGAACCTGGTGAGAGCCCCACAAGTCACCCCATCTTGGATTCCTCTAGGTGTCTAGTTTTCAGAAATGTGTTGGTTTGATAGGTTTCCCTGGGTGCTGGCCGAGTTAGAGGCCAAAATCCACAGCTAGGCACTTTGCAAAAAACAGGTCTGTTTTCTTAGGGAGAATGTGATGTGTCCACGTTGTTTTTTGGTACAATTCCTTTCAGAGGTGCTAGGTCTACCCACACAAGTGAGACACCATTTTTATCGGGAGACTTAGGGGAATGCTGGGTGGAAGGAAATTTGTGGCTCCTCCCAGATTCCAGAACTTTGTGTCACCGAAATGTAAGCAAAAAAGTTTTTTTTTAGCCAAATTTTGAGGTTTGCAAAGGATTCTGGGTAGCAGAACCTGGTGAGAGCCCAACAAGTTCCCCGCTCATGGATTCCCCTAGGTGTCTAGTTTTCAAATATGTGAAGGTTTGGTAGGTGTCCCTAGGTGCTGGCTGAACTAGAGGCCAAAATCCACAGCTAGGCAATTTGCAAAAAATAGGTCTGTTTTCTTTGGGAGAATGTGATGTGTCCAGGTTGTGCTTTGGGGCATTTCCTTTTGCGGGCACAAGGCCTAACCACACAAGTGAGGTACCATTTTAAATCAGGAGACTTGAGGAAACGCTGGGTGGAAGGAAATTTGTGGCTCCTCTCAGATTCCAGAACTTTGTGTCACCGAAATCTGAGGAAAAAGTGTTTTTGCAGCCACATTTTGAAGTTTGGAAAGGATTCTGAGTAACAGAACCTGATGAGAGCCCCACAAGTCACCCCATCGTGGATCCCCCAGTGTCTAGTTTTGAAAAATGTGCAGGTTTGGTAGGCTTCCCTCGGTGCCGGCTGAGCTAGAGGCCAAAATCTACAGCTAGGAACTTTGCAAAAAACAGGTCTGTTTTATTTGGAAGAATGTGATGTGTCCACGTTGTGTTTTGGGGCATTTCCTTTTTCAAGCGCTAGGCCTACCCACACAAGTGAGGTACCATTTTTATCGGGAGACTAGGAGGAACGCTAGGACGAGGGAACTTTGTGGCTCCTCTCAGATTGCAGAACTTTGTGTCACCGAAATGTGAGGAAATAGTGTTTGTTTAGTCAAATTTTGAAGTTTGCAAAGAATTCTGGGTAACAGAACCTGATGAGAGCCCCACAAGTCACCCCATCTTGGATTCCCCTAGGTGGCTAGTTTTCAAAAATGTGCAGGTTTGGTAGGTTTTCCTAGGTGCCGGCTGTGCTAGAGGCCAAAATCTACAGCTAAGCACTTTGCAAAAAAGCATCAGATTTCAATGTAAAAATGTGATGTGTCCATGTTGTGTTACCTGTCGCGAGCATTAGGCCTACCCACGCTAGTGAGGTGCCATTTTTATCGAGAGACTTGGGGGAACACAGAATAGCATAATAAGTGCTAGTGCCCCTTGTCTTTCTCTACATTTTTTCCTTCCAAATGTAAGACACTGTGTAAAAAAAGAAGTCTGTTTGAGAAACGCCCTGTAATTCACATGCTAGTATGGGCATCCCGAAATTCAGCGATGTGCAAATAACCACTGCTACTCAACACCTTATCTTGTGTCCATTTTGGAAACACAAAGGTTTTCTTGATACCTATTTTTCACTCTTTATATTTCAGCAAATTAATTGCTGTATACCCAGTATAGGATGAAAACCCATTGCAAGGTGCAAATCATTTATTGGCTCTGGGTACCTAGAGTTCTTGATGAACCTACAAGCTATATAGATCCCTGCTACCAGAAGAGTCCAGCAGACGTAACGGTATTTTGCTTTCAAAACATTGCAGGAAAAAGTTACAGAATAAATCGTTGAGAAAAATGGCTGTTTTTTTACTTCAATTTCAATTTTTTTTTTCAGCTGTTATTTTCTGTAGTAAAACCTTGTAGGATCTACACAAATTACCCCTTGCTGAATTCAGAATTTAGTCTACTTTTCAGAAATGTTTACCTGTCTGGGATCCAGCATTGGTTTCATACCCGTTTCTATCACTAACTGGAAGGAGGCTGAAAGCACAAAAAATAGTAAAAATGGGGTCTGTTACAGTAAAATGCCACAATTGTGTTGAAAAATGGGGTTTTCTGATTCAAGTCCATCTGTTCCTGACAGCTGGGAAGCTGGTGATTTTAGCACTGCAAACCCTTTGTTGATGCCATTTTCAGGGAAAAAAACACAAGCCTTCTTCTGTAGCCCTTTTTTCCCATTTTTTCGAAAAAATCTAAATTTTCACTGTATTTTGGCTAAGTTCTTGTCTGCTTCAGGGGAACCCACAAAGTCTGGGTACTTATAGAATCCCTAGGATGTTGGAAAAAAACGACATAAATTTGGCATGGGTAGCTTATGTGGACAAAACGTTATGAGTGCCTAAGCGCGAACTGCCCCAATTAGCCAAAAAAAGGCCTAGTGAAGGGATTAATTCTGTCCTAAATTTGAGGAGTGTTGAAACTGTCCTGATGAATATAGGATGCTACTTCAAATCCTGGGTGTATAGATAGAAATGTCTGCTGCCTTGTTTTTTTCTCTTTTACATTTCTTAGTCTGTAGTCTGATGCTGTCCCTACTGCAGATGTGCCAGGAATCAGTAAAGATGGCAAGTGTTAGACCTTGCTTCCTTGACATGGTTTCCCCCAACCTTTTGTCTTCAGACCTCCTGTTTTTGCTGACTTCATTTTTGCTGGCCTTAGGATTCTGCACACTTAGCCACTGCTAACCAGTGCTAAAGAGCTTATGCTCTTTCCCTAAGACATGATAACATTGGCTTATGCCCAATTAGCATACTTAATTTAATTATAAGTCCCTAGTAAGGAGTAAAACATGTGTCCATACCCTGTAAATTGAATGCTACTAGTGGGCCTGCAGCACTGATTGTGCCACCCACTTAAGTAGCATTTACACATGACTCAGGCCTGCCGTTGCAGAGCCTGTGTGTGCAGTTTTGAACTGCCATTTCAACCTGGCAAAATAAACATGCCAGACCCAACCCTTCCTTCTTCATACGTATTCGTCCCCGTAGGGTAGGCCCTGGACAGCCCAGTGGGCAGAGTGCGATGCATTTAAAAAGGAGGACGTGCACTTTTAGTTGAGATGGCTGTTAGAAATGGGGTCTCTGTTTGGCAGTCAGTTTGCACTCTGTCCAAGCACTGACCCTCACTCTACAGTAGTCAGGGCAATGGAGATACACACTTAAGATAACCCCTGCTCACCCCCTTGGTAGCTTGGCACAAGGAATCAGGCTTATCTCAAAGGCAACGTGTAAAGTATTTCTACCAAAACACAGTAATACAGTGAAGACACTACAAAATGTACACCACACTAGTTTAGAAAAATTGGCAATATTTATCTAAATCAAACAGCAAGACCAAAATGACAAAAATCCAACATAGACAAGTAAGTTTATGAAGTTTTAAATTAAAGAGTCTTATTCCATAGAAAACAATAGATGCGTTGATGTTACACAAAGTACCCCCTGCTCACCCCCTTGGTAGCTTGGCACAAGCAATCAGGCTTATCTCAAAGGCAACTTGTAAAGTATTTCTACCAAAACACAGTAATACAGTGAAGACACTACAAAATGTACACCACACCAGTTTAGAAAAATTGGCAATATTTATCTAAATCAAACAGCAAGACCAAAATGACAAAAATCCAACATAAACAAGTAAGTTTATGAAGTTTTAAATTAAAGAGTCTTATTCCATAGAAAACAATAGATGCGTTGATGTTACACAAAGTACCTGGTTTGCATAAAAAATAAAGCCGCACAGGTGAGCATTGGAAAAGTCAGCGATGCGGTGATCCCTTACTCGCAAGTGAGGCTGTGCGTTATTTCTTCTTCAGTCAGGTAGGCGATGCATAATTTTTTTCTCCTGCAAGAGAGCGATGCATCGATTACCGGACGGGCACCTTGGATTCGGACATGTTCACATTAATTTTGACTCCCAGTCACTCTGGGCCCCATTATTGACGCAGGTGTTACGCGCCTGTTGCTCTACAGTTTTCATCTCGACCTGGGCCGAGTCTATAATAATCCCAATCTTCAAAAAGGGAGATCGTCAAAATCCTGCATGCTATCGCCCAATCTCTCTGCTCGATACACTTGCAAAGATTGCGGGACGAATTGTTTTAAATAGGCTGCAAGATTGGACAGAGGACAACCATATCCTCTCGGACTTGCAATATGGGTTTAGGGCTGGGATAGGGACGACGGAGCAAGCTCTTAACCTAGATATCATACTTGGTAAATATACAATGGCCAAGGCCGGAGCCCTATACGTTGTGTTCGTCGATTTGACCTCTGCATTTGACTGTGTAGTGCATTCTAAACTGTGGTCCATCTTATTGTATATGGGGGTTGATACTGTCATAGTACATTTCACCAGGGAATCGTATGTCGGATCCAATGCCAGGGTTCGCTATGGGCTCCAGGGGGAATGTACCTCATCCTTCCCCATTGAACGAGGGGTACGTCAAGGCTGTGTGCAAGCTCCCCTGTTGTTTGCCTTATATATCAACAAATTAGAGGGGGTGCTATCCGATGCCTGCAGCGATCCCCCACAAGTAGGTCCTCGAAAGATCCCAGCGCTTCTGTATGCGGACAATGCCGTTTTGATGGCCCGTACTCGAGTAGCCTTGCAACGGCTAATAACAACTTTTGATAATTATATGGATGCTCTGGGTAAAACTTTCTCAATTACATATAGCAGAAGTTCCATAAAGAAATGTCAGATCATGTTAAAAGGCGTGAAACTAGCTGATATAGGAACATTCTCGTATCTAGGTATTACGTTTGGCAATAAAGGTACATGGGCACAAGCCATAAAAGTAAGGAAACTGTTATTCACAAAAACCATTATGGCCATAAAAAAAAAAATCTAAAAAGGTTGGGAGAGTGACTCCTAAGGATATGATGTCACTGTACAATGTGAAATGCGTTTCGGTCGCACTGTACGGGGCAGGACTTTGGGGACACCGGGACTGTAACACTTTACAGTTAGCTGAAAATGCTCTTTTAAAGACAACTTTAAGTGTCCCGAAATGTACCTCAACATCAGTATGCCATTTAGAAATGGGAGTAACATATCTCACATATCTTATTCGCGTTCAAACGATTTTACTCTGGCATAAAGTATGGACCTCTGATCCTGCCAGGCTGAACAGGGCCATTATAGAAGATGCAATAGCATTAACTCACTCGCTTAAAATTCCATGGCTAAACTATATAAAGAATTTTCGCGTGGAGGTGGGCCATCCTGAGTTGTATTTCACTCCAGATAAAATGAAAACTATTTCCAGGAAAGATTTGAAAAACATTTGTCTCACTCACCTGGCCGACTTGAGATGGGATATAGAGGCAAACAAACATAGCGTTAGGAGAAATCGTATGCTACAACAAACAGATGGCATGGAATGGTGGTCCAGGGCAGAGCTTCAGGTCCTTAGGGCTGAGGAGGCGAGGGGGGTCCTTCAGACCCCAATCGCGGCGGAGTGGGAAAACCTAGTGTCTAACTGGGAAGACTTAACAAAGAGTCCGATGGAGCCTGAGGGAGTGGGATGAGCTAATGGACACGGTCAGAAGATCCCAACATAGGGGAAGTTCACTGTAACTAAGACTGAATGACTACTAAGAATCAGTTTGATCCGGATGCGGTATGAGTGTGAGGGGGAGAGCGGGATGGTATAATAAAAAGGATAAGGGAGGGTAATGACGGAACGCAGGGCAATAAAACACGACAAGCAATACCCGGGCAAGCTATCTCCCTTTTTAGTAATTCAGCAATTAAACAGTTCCTCCCACATAGGCCTAAAAGTTCATATACAGTTTGAAGTTGAGTTAAGTCTGTTAACAGGTCACAGAATACAACAGTAACGTAGGATAATGAAAATGTGAATGCCATTATAAAGTTTCAATTGGGCGAAGAAATAACTGTTGATAAGTTAAGTAAATGCATGGTAAAGGCTAACCAAATGCGTAACGTAATGCATGGACCGCAAAGCCCGGAAATGGTATAATTAGCAGAAATGTATAATCACGACAATACGTTACTGTAAGAAGAATTACACTTGTAAAAACAGCAAGTAGTTGATAACAATAAAAACAAATTAAAAAAAAAAAAAAAAACAGATGGCATGGAACCTTACCTAAGTAATGTATTGAAGCCAAGACACCGGTTTGTCCTCACACGTTTAAGATTAGAGATTTTCCATCGCCCTGTCAGCTTTCCTCTGACTAATGATTGGTCCTTAGCTTTGGAAAAATGTCCTTGTGACACAGTTTCTGATCCAAACACAATGCACACACTTTTCTTCTGTAAATTTTACTCAGGTCTGAGGAAAACGTTTGTGACACCACTTTTACAACCAATGCACTTTAAACAATGTTGACCAGCTTTTCTGTACCTCTTGTCCCTTCCATCAATTATGGTTTGTAATGGATTAGCCTTATACCTGTGTGCAGTGATTAAGGCCAGACTACACTATGCGGCAAACGAGTGAGGTCTTCTAAGCTTCACAAGTATTTCATCAAAGAGTATACTTCCTGTTTTAACTAAATTGTTTTATTGACTTTTTTACTATTTTTATTTTTTTACTTGGTCATATTTATATTTATATATTCATTTTGTACTTGCCTGTTTCTTGAATATTGTTTTTTGTATGTATAATTGCTTTTATGATTGTTAAATTCAATCGAATAAAGTATTTTTGATGATGATGATGACTCCCAGGGTGGATATGCCGGCTACACCCGAGTCTTTGTTTCACTGTCTAGTGGAGATTCAAAAATAGCCCAACTGTCAGGCTGACCCTAGACAGTGAATACACAAGCAGGCAGAGTCACAAAATGGTTTCAGCAAAAAATGCCTGCTTTCTAAAGGTGGCATTTTCAAACTGGCAATTTAAAAACCAACTTTACCAAAAAATGTATTTTTAAATTGTGAGTTCAGAGACCCCAAACGCCAAGTCTCTATCTGCTCCCAAAGGGAAACTGCACTTAAAAGTTATTTGAAGGCAGTCCCCATGTTAACCTATGAGAGATATAGGCCTTGCAACAGTGAAAAACAAATTAGGCAGTATTTCACTGTTAGGACATGTAAAAACACACCAGTACATGTCCTACTTTTAACTGACACTGCACCCTGTCCATGGGGCTACCTAGGGCCTACCTTAGGGGTGCCTTACATGTATAAAAAGGGAAGGTTTTGGCCTGCCAATTGGGTACACTTGCTAGGTTGAATTTTCAGTTTACAACTGCACACACAGACACTGCAGTGGCAAGTCTGAGCCATGATTGCAGGGCTACTTATGTGGGTGGCACAATCAGTGCTGCAGGCCCACTAGTAGAATTTGATTTACAGGCCCTGGGCACTTCTAGTGCACTTTACTAGGGACTTACTAGTAAATCAAATATGCTAATCATGGAAAAGCCAATTACACATACAATTTACACAGAAAGCACTTGCACTTTAGCACTGGTCAGCAGTGGCAAATTGCCCAGAGTACCAAAACCAGCAAAAAAAAGTCCAGCACACAGACAAAACATAAGAAGCAGAGGCAAAAAAGACAGGGGAGACCACACCAAGGATGCCAAGTCTAACACGTGTCCCCCCAGCTGAAAGTGGGGAGAAAAACCCACCCTCATGGGAGTTCTCATCACTAAGGCAGAAAAATCTGATCAGACCATCATCATTGGCGTGTTCTGTTCCAGGGTGGTGTTCAACCGTAAAGTCCATTTCTTGTAGGGAGATGGACCACCTTTTGGGTTCACATCCTCATCTGCATTAACCATCGGAGGGGCCTTTGGTCTGTCTGAACCCGGAAGTGAGTCACAGACAAGTAGGGTTTTAGTTTCTTCAGCGGCCAGACCACAGCAAAAGCTTCTAGCTCGATTGCATTCCACTTACATTCCCGGGGAAGTAACCTCCTGCTAATGAAGGCTAAAGGCTGGTCTAGGGCCTCATTTAGCTGTGCAAGTACTGCTCCCACACTATGCTCTGAAGCATCAGTCTGCACAACAAACTTCTTGGAGAAGTCAGGCACCATCAGCACGGGTGCCGTGTGCATGGCTGCCTTCAGGGCATCAAAAGCTGTCTGGCAAGCCTCAGTCCAGATCACCTTTTTGGATTGTTTCATAGAAGTTAACTCAGTCAAGGGGGCAGCAACAGTGTCAAACTCCTTGACAAACTACCTGTAGTATCCTGTGAGACCTACAAAGTCTCTCACCTCTGTCTGGATCTTGAGAGGCACCCAAGCCAGAACGGTATTAATCTCTGGTTACAGGGGTGCTACCTGGCAACTCCCTACCTGGTATCCCAGGTAAACTACAGAACCCTGCCCTATTTGGCACTTACTAGTCTTTATAGTGAGGCCTACCTTCTGCACAGCCTTCAACACTTTGCAGAGGTGCTGCAGGTGTTCCTCCCAGCTGGAGCTGAACACTACAATGTCATCCAGGTAGCCCGCACCGAAATCTTCCAACCCAGCCAAAACCTGGTTAACCAACTTCTGAAAGGTGTCAGGGGCATTTTTCATCCCAAAGGGCAAAACCCTGAACTGGTAGTGCCCATCTGGTGAGGGGAATGCTGACCTCTCATTTGCCCCCTCAGTGAGAGCAATCTGCCAATACCCAGATGCTAGATCAAAGGTGCTGAGAAACTTGGCAGCTCCCAACTGATCAATGAGCTCATCAGCTCTGGGTATGGGGTGCTCATCAGTCTCTGTGACGCTGTTGAGCCCTCGGTAGTCCACACAGAACCTGAGCTCTGGGATCGCAACGGGGGCAGCAGCCTTTGGTACCAAGACCACTAGGCTGGCCCAAGGACTACTGGAAAACTCAATAGCCCCTAACGCTAACATCTTGGGCGCCTCATCCTTAATGCTAGCCCTGACTTTGTCAGTCACTCTGTAAATTTTGAACTTTACAGGTGGACTTTCCCCAGTGTCCTCATCATGTGTACACAGATGAGTGACCCCGGGGGTCAAAGAGAACATGGAGGCGAACTGTCCCAACACCTGCAACAGTCCCTCTGTTGCTCAGGGGTCAGTGAGGGGGAGAGGTTCACACCCTCCACAGACCCATCCTTCTCCTGGGCAGACAGTAGGTCAGAAAGAGGCTTATTCTTTTCCTCCACCCCATCTTATGTTGCTAGGAGCATTGTCAACTCAGACCTCTCAAAGTGAGGTTTGAGGCGGTTCACATGCAGGACCTTCAGAGGGTTCCTTGGAGTCCGCAAGTTCACCAGATAGGTGACCTCACTCTTGCGCTCCACCACCTCAAAAGTCCCAGTCTACATGTCTTGGAGAGCACAAGGCTCCACTGGGGCCATGACCCACACTTTCTGGCAAGGCTAAAGCTCAACCAGAGTGGCATTCTGGTCGTACCAGGGTTTCATGTTTTCCTGGCTTGCTTCCAGGTTCTCCTGAGAGAGCTTCCTGAAGTGTGCTGTCTGGTTTCCAGACACGTCCTGAAGGGGCTTACTGGAGTCCTTCGCCAAGCCATCCGTCACCGGACTCAGAGGTCCCCTCACAAGATAGCCATACAACAACTCAAAGGGGCTAAACCAAGTCCTTTCTGTGGCATCTCCCTGTAAGCAAACAGAAGGCATGGCAAGAGGACGTCCCACTTACGTCTTATGGGCTCTGACAGGCCCATAATCATGCCCTTCAGGGTTTGGTTGAATCTCTCAACCAAACCATTTCCTTCAGGGAGGTAAGTAGTGGTGAACTTGTAGGTCACCCCACAATCCTTCCACAGAGACTTCCTATAAGTAGATATGAAGTTGGTACCCCTGTCAGATACCACCTCCTTCTGGAATCCCATGCGGGCAAAAACCGCACCAGTGCATGGCCCACCACAGGGGCTGTGATTGATCTAAGAGGGATAGCTTCTGGGTACCGGGTGGCATGGTCCACCAAGACCAGGCTAAACCTGTTGCCCACGGCTGTCTTGGGATCCAGAGAATAGAGAACTTCCCCTGTTTGCCCTTACCCCCCCCCCTTACTTCTTCTGATGGGGATCCTGCCCCCCCTTGGCAGAGTTTCCCCCATACCTCATTTGGACCCTTGTGCTCTCCCACCGGTTTGTTTCCTGAGCAAGTTTCCTGAGGTCAGTCAGCTTGCTTTCAATTAGAAGCTGGCACAGCTCTGGACAACAAAGGTCTAACAATGTATTAGTAAATAATGCAGCTGGTTTTGAAGATGGTGTGGGATAACAAAGGGGTGTGATTGAAGTTCAGTCAGATGGGGGCTACGTGATCATAGTTCTGAAGGCCCTGAGTGAGACATACTATGGTGTGTAGCATGCCCTTAAGGGATACCAGTGTGTAGTCTGGGAGGCCATGGAGCATCGTGTTGCTACTGTCCAGATGTGACAGTATGAGGACTTCAACCTCAATTCTGAAGTCGCTTTCATCAAGAAACAGTTTCATTGTCTTTAGACACAAGAGCTGGTAGTAGACCGTCATTACATTTTTGCCAATGTGCTCTTTGAAAGTGAGATTGATGTCCAAGGTGAATCCAACTTTCGTGGCATTTGGTGAAAGCTGGTGTTTTAAACCATCAACGTTTATGTTACTTAGCCAGTTTGTACAGTTTCTTGTTAGTTGTTATTGACAAATAGCCGGATTTCTCTCTGGGTAGAGTTTCAGGAGAGTGATGGACACCCAAGTCCTGTTGATGTGCATGAAGTGTTTGCGGCTTTGGATATCTGAAGCAGAGGAAACTTTTATGTAAAGTTGTGATTCTCCAACATATTGGTTCATCTTGATGCTGTTATCTGTGAGTTGAGCACCAAATGGCTCCATGAAGAGGCTGAAGATGACAGGAGACAGTATGGAACCATGGGGAACTCTGCACATGATAGGGATCTCTTGGGATCTGGAGGTTCCCATGTAAACAAACTGGTGTTATTTTTAAAGATAGGAAAGAATTGTGAGTTGCATTGTTCGGAAATCTCATTCGAGACTTCAGGATGAGGATGGGGTAGTCAACTGTGTCAAAGGCAGCTGAGAGAT
This sequence comes from Pleurodeles waltl, assembly GCF_031143425.1. NCBI lineage: Eukaryota > Metazoa > Chordata > Amphibia > Caudata > Salamandridae > Pleurodeles > Pleurodeles waltl. Next base: position 136,442,866 of record NC_090437.1, read on the forward strand.
GCAGCATTATCAAAAGGCAGAGGTCATCTTCATCTGTGGTCAAGAGCACATTGTCTATGATGTGTAATGGTAGCGTTCTGCATGCTTCAGTGTGATCTGAAGCCAGATCGGTAGTCATGCAGGAGACTATTAGCATTGATGTGATCTTGGAATTGATGATTCAATGATGTTGCCGATGAATAGTAGGAAGCTGATGAGGTCATCAGGGTCTAGTGTAGATTTTTTTGGAGTGGGAGGATTTGGTCTGTCTTCAGAGCTTCTGGTAAGATGCCGTGAGTGAGGAAAGCTTTGACAATGGTGAGTAGGGATGAGACAGCATCCCCAAAGAGATCATTGATGAAGGACATAGGTACGACATAATCATCATAAAAAGTGGCTTTGAGAGAGGTGAGCATAATGTATTCTTATTCAGTTGGCTAGAACTAAAATCAATTGCCAGAATGCTAGCTGATTTTGGTATTATTATATAGCATGGATAGCATATGGTGCGATTAATGTAGGCATGGATTTACTTTCTGTCAGCAGCAGGGACAAACAGCCTAACATAAGCAACATCCCAAAGTCATGATTAACTCATGTGTACCCGTGGGCTGGGCTTTAGCAGAAAACACCCATGATACCTGGCTTAGTGGCTCTGGGCCTGATTTAGAGTTTCACAGATGGGTTACTCAATCAAAAGCATAATGGATATTCCTTCTGCCGTATTATAAGTGCATTTTATCCTATGACACTTGTAATACTATGCGTAGGATATTCGTCACGTTTGTGATTAAGTATCATCTGCTGAACTCCGAAGCAGACCTACTTTTAGCTCTACTTTACTCCCATGCTCTGCACTTTGTGCTAAAGCTAGGCCCAGGGATTTGTATGACCATGTCATTTTATCACAACAGTTCCATGGACACATGCACACTGACACCCGAATGTGCCTAGTACCCTGACTGCCTGACCACTGTTCAAAGGGACAGACAGTCAGGGACCGATATAGCAAAACGAAACTTAAAAAGAGTGTTTTTACTGGACTGGATGAAACCGATTCCAACAGATAAAGGCATTCATGAAAGATGCAAGATAGTGCCCCAACACCCCAATCTACCAGCTACCACTGCTCTAAACAACACCATCAGCCTTGCAAAAGTACACAACCATGATGAAATTACCACAGTTGGTAAGATGTGCACTTTCTTAATTCCAGGTTTCAACAATCATGGTTACACACCAGTCAGTCTCATAGACCTTTCCTCTAATTTTCTCACTTGAATCCCTCATTCAGCTTGGTACCGCAAAGTCAGCAATGTGATCTGCACTCTTGAATCATACACCCCCATAAAGTAGACACACATCTAAAGGAAGCACAATCTAGATGAGGCCAACATTTTTAAGCCAGCCATTCAGCATTTACAACAAAGACTATGCTTGCTTTAAGGTGAGTTTCGCCTCATGAGTAGTCTTACGGTAACCAATTCTCCCTGAACTTGAATCACCCATTTTGGGTGTATCAATATTATACAAGACTTCAAGGAAGGTAAAGTGGTGGCCTAACTTTTGCATTACTGTGCAGTCGGAGAAAGGCATGGAGGTGAATATTTACATTAGGAATCTTATTTTCACAGATTAAAACAAATGTTGTTAACCAGTAGGGATATCAGGTAAGCTATCTGTGAGGAAATGGGTGTTATTATATGGTGTGGTTGTGCAACAGCGCCATGTAATACACTTTAACAACCTCTTTAGGACCCTTAGATTTTGTTTGTCAAACCTTCAGCTCAGCACTGAGTAGCTGTGACTCTGAGCAGCAAGCCGTACACAAAAGATCAAGTGAAAAACATTTAAACAGCATTAAATCAATTGAATAAGTAATTGACAAGGCTATAGAAATCCAACACCATTTTTAAAAAATAGAATGTATTTTTATGTAATTTTAGACACAACAACAAAAAAGATACACCTAAGGTTTCCATAGATATAGCATGTACAACGTATAGCAAATTAGAGCATTTCATTCAACCACAAACAAGCACTGGCAAATTCAACAAATGTATCACAGTAACTTTTTTTTTATCAAAAAGTTGGACAGTCTCTTATAGTCACTTTAGTCAACCAACTTGAGTAGGGAGCCAGCCAAGGGGACCAGCAAGTTCCTCACAATAAGTTATCTTTACAGGTGAAGCAGTCTTCAGGCAATTTCAGGCACTTTATCCCTATAGCAATGGATTTCTATTGTCCTGATTCAAGGGATAAATGATGCTGAAGATGTTCAAGGATGCTGTTGATGCAATGCAGTTGAAGCAGTTTTCAGGCACTTTATCCCTATAGCAATGGATTTCTATTGTCCTGATTCAAGGGATAAATGATGCTGAAGATCTTCAAGGATGCTGTTGATGCAATGCAGTTGATGGGGGTCTTCCTGTAGCTACCATTAGTCCACTATGGGTGTAAGCTGGGCTTGGTCACAGAGTTGATGTCCATCAGTCCTGTCAGTGCTGGTAGACGTCCAGTTGCCACTAGGCTATCAGTTGCCCAGTATTGCGGTCATAGCCAAATCCTTCCCTGGCTGATAACTCTGCTTCTGTGCAACCAAGCTTCACTTGGAAGATTCTCCTGGGCTCAGCGAGCTCAGGTGCAACTTTGAGCATCAGGTCTTGGCCTATGATGCTGCTGGTAGCAGTGGGAAGCGGCCTGAAAATTCTAGGCTACCAACTTGCCCAGCAGGCTTCTCAGCTGCTGTGTCCCTATACTGTGTACAGGAGGTCATCTAACTGACCCTTGGAGTCTCTTAGCTTTGGCTGGGCTCTAGAAACAATTTCTCCTTGAACAGGACACAGCAGGCACAGTGCCTCTCCTCTGCTAGCCACCAGGTTTAGCAACTGCCATCTGCACCAGTGCAATCTTTTTGACAGTTCCACTGTGCAGCAGGGCAGTCCTTCTTCCAGTCCAGATGAGATCTGACTTCTGGGTGCCCAGAGTGCCCTATTTAACACCTTCAAGGTGGGATGTGGTTGGTAGCCAATTGGCTACAGCTTTCCCCCAGATTACCACTTTCTGAAAAGTGTAGAATCTGGCTATTCCAGGATGCACCATTTTCCCCACTCTCAAGATGGCATAGCACCTATCTTGTCATTCAGAACTCCCTAGCCCAACACAGAGGTGTGGCTACCAAGGGGGTTACACAATCCTGAAATAACAGATTGACAACAAGTGCCCCCCTCTCCTTCCTGGGAGCCAGCTAGTCTGCATAAACAACGGGGCTGCCCTTCTCCCAAGTGTTCCCCATTTGCTCTTCAAAGGTGGCTTCAGCTTTGAAGCTTACCTTTTGGACCAACTCCTGTGCAGTTTCCTGCAGGAGGGAGCTAAAACCTCTCTCCAGTGCAGGCCTGTAGGAGGCTGGCCTGGCTTGTAGTGGGTACCAGAGGTACTTACACCTTGTGCCAGGTCCAGTTATCCCTTATTAGTGTAGAAGAGGTGTTGCTAGCAGCTTAGGCTGATAGAAGGTAGCTATGGCAAAGCAGCTTAGGCTGAACTAGGAGACATGTAAAGCTCCTACTATACCACTGGTGTCATATGCACAATATCATAAGAAAACACAATACACAGAATTACTAAAAATAAAGGTTCTTTATTTTTATGACAATATGCCAAAAGTATCTCAGTGAGTACCCTCAGTATGAGGATAACATATATACACAAGATATATGTACACAAACCAAAGTTATGCAGGTAATAGCAAGAAAAGTAATGCAAGCAGTGTATAATTACAGTAGATTGCAATAGGTGCACATAGGTGTAGGGGCAACATAAACCATATACTCCAAAAGTGGAATGTGAACCACAAATGGACCCCAAACCTATGTGAGCTTGTAGAGGGTCGCTGGGACTGTAAGAAAACAGTGAGGGTTAGAAAAATAGCCCACCCCGAGGCCCTGAAAGGTAGGTGTAAAGTGCACCTACTACCCCCAGAGAGCACAGAAGTTGTGATAGGGGGATTCTGCAGGACGAACAAACACCAGCAATGCAACAACAGTGGATTTCCGGACCTGAGTACCTGTAAGAAAAGGGGACCAAGTCCAATAGTCGCAACAGTGTTGAGAGTGGGCAGGAGCCCAGGAAATGCCAGCTGAGGGTGCAAGGAAGCTGCCACCTGTTGGAAGAAGCTTGGAGTTCTGCAAGAAAGAAGAGAGCTAGAACTTCTCCTTTGGAGGATGGATGTCTCACGTCGCGATGAAGCTTGCAGAGGTGTTCCCACGCAGAAAGACCGCAAACAAGCCTTGCTACCTGCAAGGGTCGTGGTAGAGTTTTTTGGGTGCTGCTGTGGCCCAGGAGGGATCAGGATGTCACTACTTGGAGGAGGAGACAGAGGGGGTGCCCAGCAACTTAGGGAGCCCTCACAGAAGCAGGCAGCACCCGCAGAAGTACCTGAACAGGCACTTAGAAGAAAAGTGAGCCAGAGTCCACCCGAAGTCACAAAAGGGAGTCCCACGACTTCCGGAGGACAACGCAGAAGGTTGTGCACTGCAGGAAGGAGTGTCGGGGACCCAGGCCTGGCTGTGCATGAAGGAAATCCTGGAAGTGTGCACAGGAGCCGGAGCAGCTGCAAATCACGCAGTAACCAGCAATGCAGTCTAGCGTGGGGAGGCAAGGACTTACCTCCACCCAACTTGGACTGAAGAGTCACTGGACTGTAGGAGTCACTTGGACAGAGATGCTGAGTTCCAGGAACCACTGACGTCGTGCTGAGAGGGGACCCAGAGGACCAGTGATGCAGTCTTTTGGTGCCTGCGGTTGCAGGGGGAAGGTTCCGTCGACCCACAGGAGATTTCTTCAGAGCTCCTGGTGCAGAGAGGAGGCAGGCTACCCCCAGAGCATGCACCACCTGGAAACAGTCGAGAAAGCCGTCAGGATGAAGCGATACAAGGTTGCTAGTAGTCGTCTTGCTACTTTGTTGCGGTTTTGCAGGCATCCTGAGCAGTCATCGGTCGATCCTTTGGCAGAAGGTGAAGAGGGAGATGCAGAGGAACTCTGATGAGCTCTTGCATTCGTTATCTGGTGAGATCCCCAAAGCTGAGACCCTAAATAGCCAGAAAAGGAGGTTTGGCTACCTAGGAAGGAGGATTGGCTACCAAGAGAGGTAAGAGCCTATCAGAAGGAGCCTCTGACGTCACCTGCTGGCACTGGCCACTCAGAGCAGTCCAGTGTGCCATAGACACCTCTGTTTCCAAGATGGCAGAGGTCTGGGACACACTGGAGGAGCTCTGGGCACCTCCCCTGGGAGGTGCAGGTCCCGGTAGTGGTCACTCCCCTTTCCTTTGTCCAGTTTCGTGCCAGAACATGGCTGTGAGATCCCTGAACCGGTGTAGACTGGCTTATGCAGAGATGTGCACCATCTGTGCCCATCAAAGCATTTCCAGAGGCTGGGGGAGGCTACTCCTCCCCAGCCTTCACACCTATTTCCAAAGGGAGAGGGTGTTACCCCTCTCTCAGAGGAAATCCTTTGTTCTGCCTTCCTGGGCCAGGGCTGCCTGGACCCCAGGAGGGCAGAAACCTGTCTGAGGGGTTGGCAGCAGCAGCAGCTGCAGTGGAGACCCCGGAAAGGCAGTTTGGCAGTACCCGGGTACAATGCTAGAGCCTCGGGAGATCATGGAATTGTCCCCCCAATGCCAGAATGGCATTGGGATGACAATTCCATGAACTTAGAAATGTTACATCGCCATGTTTGGAGTTACCATTGTGACGCTGTACATAGGTAGTGACCTATGTTTAGTGCACACGTGTAATGGTGTCCCCGCACTCACAAAGTCCGGGGAATTTGCCCTGAACGATGTGGGGGCACCTTGACTAGTGCCAGGGTGCCCACACACTAAGTAATTTTGCACCTAGCCTTCACCAGGTGAAGGTTAGACATATAGGTGACCTATAAGTTACTTAAGTGCAGTGGTAAATGGCTGTGAAATAACATGGACGTTATTTCACTCAGGCTGCAGTGGCAGGCCTGTGTAAGAATTGTCAGAGCTCCCTATGGGTGGCAAAAGAAATGCTGCAGCCCATAGGGATCTCCTGGAACCCCAATATCTGGGTACCTCAGTACCATATACTAGGGAATTATATGGGTGTACCAGTATGCCAATGTGTATTGGTAAATTTAGTCACTAGCCTGTTAGTGACAAATTTGGAAAGCAGAGAGAGCATAACCACTGAGGTTCTGGTTAGCAGAGCCTCAGTGAGACAGTTAGGCATCACACAGGGAACACATACAGGGCACATACTTATGAGCACTGGGGCCCTGCCTGGCAGGGTCCCAGTGACACATAGACTAAAACAACATATATACAGTGAAATATGGGGGTAACATGCCAGACAAGGTGGTACTTTCCTACAAGGCCCCTATTGTCTTTCCTGGGAGTTGTTAGCATGCGTCCCCGGGAGGTCCAAAAGCAATTTCGGGTTCAAGCTCCATGTGCAAGTGTTAAGGACAGAAGAGAATAAAGGCAACAAAGTGGCCACTGTGTAAAAGTTACCCACTGTACTTTGCTACATTAATTTCAACTCAAGAACCAATTGTGGGTTTAATGTGACATGTTGTAGATACTTGGGAGTATCATTGTGACAAGTTGTAGAGACTTTGGAGTATCAACTTTGGTTGCACCGTTCAAGATTTAGCACAGCTGCAGTGTCAGCATGTAATCTTGCACTCAGCAATGGGGCAACCCATTCTTTCCCCGTACAAATGTCCATGGCCTTCAGTGCTAAGCTGGACTAGGCGTTTGAAACTGCTCTTCCGGTCTGCAGTGGCAGACTGGGATATTTATTTTCCCTTTGTCACACCCAGAGAGCCACAACCAGTGCTGCAGTCCCTGGAGTGACTCTCTAACTTTCAGACTGTGGTTACCCTTGATAATACCATATGCTAGAGACTTGCAACTAAGCTAGCCTATGCTAATTGGGTATAGTCAATGTAAAATTTACTAGAGTACTGGCACTGTGTTCTGGTTAACAGGCCACAGTGCATTCTCAAATTTGAAAAGCCAACAGCATCAGTCAAAAAACATGGGTGACCATACAAAAAGTGGCATTTCCTTACACTATCATTTAACAGCTTGCCATGAGGGTTATACGCCACCATGCAAGGCATTTTGGTCCAGGACAGAGAAATCAGTTAATAGCCATGTTAAGTAGAGTGAAAATCCCCTGTACATGAGGGCCATTGTTTTCATTTTTTTAAACAAACTCCAAGCAGGAATGTGGTTTAAGAAAAACAGGAACATTTTGTGTGCAGGATTAACAAGACTGTTCTGTTAACTTATATTTTTATGTGGATTCACCATATATGCACACACACAAATGAATTCCCTGACAGACAGGCAGAAAAACTCTTAATACGGTAGGCAGTTCTCTGCCAGGGAAAGCAATCCCAACTTACCTGAGGGCCTGGCAGACTGGTGCCGCTGCCAAGATCTAACTAGCGTCCATAGTTTTCCAGTAGCATAAGTCAGCGAAAATGACTCTGTGCCCTAGTATCCAAGCTTCATGCAGTCAAAAACTGTTAAAATTTGCTGAGAAATGTAGAAAAATTTATCAAACAAACGCCTTTGACTGTAACGTGAGAAGTCAGTAGCATCAAAAACATCTGGCTTTGGCAATGTACATGCTGGAGGGCTGAGGATTTCAGAAATTAATGTTTGAATCACCAGTTGCTGCGTTGCCTTACACTGCATCAGAGAGAAGTTCCATGGGCTTTGTGGTGGGTTTTGATATATTCCCAAATTTACAGAATCTATAAACCTGGAAATGGGTTGAAATCTTACGTCTCCCCAGGGGAGGCACAATGAGAAGAAATATTTTTATTTGCCCTCGTGCTTTCCTCTTTCTATGTGTGCTGCATTCTTCTGCAGCTTATTTTTATGTGGGAGGTTGTCCCTTCCTGCACAGGAGCAATGCTGTATGCAACACAGGCATCCTCGCACCATGGCACAAGGGTGCCAGCGTCAGTGCTAGGCAGCCCATTGTGCACTAGCGCATGGGGAGAGGACAGAAATGTGCTGTATCTTGTAAATACAACCAATTTCTGCCCTTTCCATGTGGCACAGGTCAGCGCAGCTAGGTCACTTGCTATACTGCCCTGCGCCATGGGGCTTGTAAATAAGCCCCAAATTCCAAATATAGGGGAGGAAGTCAATGGACACACTTCTTTTGCAGCTTCCTAACGTGCTCAGTTGCTCATAGAGATGCCTCATTCCATTTTTGGGAATATTGTTCCCAAAGCATCCTTGTATACCAAACCATCTCAGAACAAGCTACCATTTAAAACTATCAATACCACTCCAGCATAAGGACCAAAACCAGCTCTAAGGTCAACAGGCTCTCCCTGAAGATGATATTTAAATCTCAAGTTGTTGGATAGAGTTGTGTAGCACTGAAATGGCACAGAGCAAGTCAAACATACATAATATAGGAAGACAACTGAATTATATTCAAACTGTTTTACAGAGCAGGTAGAGGGCGGATTCACACAGGGTTGACTGCAAGGCCTGGCCTTCAGCCAGGCCGTGGCTCCCACGCTCTGTGAGCAGTGAACTTTTGCTGTGCACAAATTCTGGCCAGGCTCTGCTTTTTAAAAATGTGTTATAGGGTTTGGGGATATCAACATTGGATCTGCTGTCCCCAGCAACTCCCGGCATAATCTTAAGTGTGTGTTATCATGACCTAAGAGCAAACTTCATGGACCTTTACTGAACACACCATTCTGGGACCAGATCTGCAAATCCAATTATAGTTCAGCATGTGTCCATGAAGCTTGCCCTGGATTTGTGGTCCGTTGCCAATGAGACCTGTGTTAGTTTCACAGTTCCCAGCCATGATTCGTGGAACTGGGTTTGGAGGGTTCAGTGCTTGCTGTACAACATAACCGGTGATACTATCGGCAAACAAATTAACTTTTTTTCAAACTCTGTGGGCCCCTTGCACGTGGGGCTTGCAGTAAGGGTGCATTCAACCTGCTCCCTTAGATGCCCAATCACATTTTTTTCAGGACACCGGGACTTGATCCTCACGTATTGTAATGGTAGTCACATGTTTTCCTGCCAAATTCAAGACTCTTTTAAAAATGCTAATTTATCAAAAACTACTCAATAGATTTACACCAGCAGAAAAAGTCACTTCCTTGTGTAATGTGCTACCTTCATGCCAAATTTTGTGTGATTCTGTTCAGCTGTTTTTATGGCCAGGCTTAACTGCACAGCTATTACCAGTCAATTATGTGAGTATCATTAGAGAGAGACTTTGACTCCGCCCACATGTTTGAAACCAGAAGTACATGTCTTGATTGCGCATATGTTGTGTGCTTCCACAAAAAAGTACTTGTCCTCCACTCAGCTGTGATCATTTTGTGTATTTATCAAGCTTCCTCAGCTCGAACTTTCACAGGCACACACATGACACTTCAATGCTATAAAATTATTGTAGACAACTGATAATTTATGTTTTTTTTTCCCCCTGGCTGCAACAAAAAGGAGAGTCGGGCATCATTAGCTACATGGTTGTTGAGGTCTGGCATGAAAGCACAAATGTCACCTGACCTTTTACTTGTTTAATCTTTATTATTGTACAGTTATTTATTTGCTTTCACACAAATACATATCTGTTAGAAATGGGGTTTCTGGTTGGCTAGGGTATGCACCTCAGTCAGGCAGAACCCACCCACTCTAGTCAGGGCAAGGGAGTTACACGTCCAAGATAACCCCTGCTCACCCCCTTGGTAGCTTGGCACGAGCAGTCAGGCTTAACCCGGAGGCAATGTGCATTTCTAATGCAATCCTATGAGAAGGCAGCACTCAGAGCAGTGAGACACCAAGTTAGGCTGTTTGTCACTACTAGGACAGGCCTTGCAATATGGCACATGTCCTGCCTTTCTACATACATGGCACCCTGCCCATAGGGCTAGCTACGCCATACCTTAGGGGTGACTTACATGTAGTAAAAGGGGAGTTCTGGGCCTGGCAAGTAAATTTAGATGCCAGGTCCCTGTGGCAGAAAACTGCGCACACAGGCCCTGCGCTAGCAGGCCTGAGACAGGTTTGAAAGTCTACTTCAGTGGGTGGCGCAAGCAGCGCTGCAGGCCCACTAGTAGTATTTCATTTACAGGCCCTGGGTATAGAGATACCACTGTACAAGGGACTTATAGGTAAATTAAATATGCTAATTAGGTATAAGCCAATCATACCTTTAGATGGGAGAGCACATGCAGTTTAGCACTGGTCAGCAGTGATAAAGTGCTCAGAGTCCTAGAGCCAACAGCGAGGGGTCACAAAAACCAGGAGGAAGGAGGCAAAAAGACTGGGGATGAACCTGCATAAGGCAAAAAGTCCAACACAACCCCCTACCAACCAAAAGCCAGGGGAGAACAATCAATACCTTGATGTACTTCCCTGATTAGGGAGATCGAACAAGGACCCAGGCCCACAACAGCTGGGGCATGTTTCAGTTCTACGCCTTCCTGACTCCACTTGGATCTCTCTGTCAATGCTTTGCAGGCAGCCTATACCAACCCATGGGGATTAACTAGCTGCCAATGGCCAGAACCAGGCCCCAGGCCATCTAGGAGCCTCCTGCGCTCTACCAGAGCCCTCTCATATTCCTTTAACCACTGACGTATATCACCCCCCTCTTGGAACCTAGGTACCAGATCTATGGGTACGTGAGGAAAATCTTTGCTACAGCACTCTACATTGCTGCCACCACTGTACTCCACCTGCAGCGCTGGTGAGTCCAGAACCTTCAGACTGCACTCTTGAGCGAGTCTTTCTCTGGCAAAGGCCCTCTCCGCCTCTGCCATCCTCTCCTGTACTAAGGCCTTCTCTACCTCAGCCCTTCTCTCCTCAACAGCTAGGCGCGCTAACTGTAACTTCGGGTCCCTCTCTTCCCGCCTATCTTTTAGCTCATCAGGTGTCAAGGAATGAGAGGTAGCCCTGCTTCTTACACTGGAACCAGCAAGGGACTCTCTATCACTGGGCCTTCCCTGTCAACTGGCGTCCCCACCCGGTCATTCTCACCCTCCTGACCAGTCTCTCTACCACTCTCTAGGGATGAGGTCTGGGAGCCCTCCCATTGGGAACCCTCGCTACACTCAGGATCCTCTGGGTACCCCCTAAGCACACTCCCTCCCTGGGTATATGTCACAAACCTTTCAAAGAAATTCAGAGATCTCCTGAGGTCTCCTTCTACAGGCAGCCCTCTCTCTCTACAGAACCCGTCTAATTCCTGCTGCGTGTAAAACGGCAGGTCCTCTAAATCAAAGGTAAGCCCCATCTTGAAAAGGTACATATAACTCAAATGTGACAACCACAATACCCAAGCGTGAGAACTGAAAACAGGAAAAATTACCAAAGAGAGAAAGTTAAGAGAAGCCAAACATGTGATGGTCTAAATGCAATCCTTGTAGTGAAATAATGAGTCACAATGGTGTTGTGCAAGCGCAAGTCCTATCCTCACCGCTGACAACCAATATTAGAAATGGGGTTTCTGGTTGGCTAGGGTATGCACCTCAGCCAGGCAGAACCCACCCACTCTAGTCAGGGCAAGGGAGTTACACGTCCAAGATAACCCCTGCTCACCCCCTTGGTAGCTTGGCACGAGCAGTCAGGCTTAACCCGGAGGCAATGTGTAAAGCGTTTGCACAACACACACACACACATGTGACGCAAAATCCCCACCACAAAGGAAACACAACACCAGATTATATGAAAATATACTGTATTGTACACAACGCAATAACAGACCAAACATCACATATCAGTACTATCCTGCTACCTTAGCAGTTGTCAGAACGTTACACATTAGTTACTCTGCAACCTAGCAGTAGTCACACATAACACACAGGTTACTCAGTATTCTGCAACATAAGCAGTAGTCAGGAAAACACGTTATTACATCACAGCACTTGTCATAAGAATATCATAAAATGCCCATAGTAGTAACATTAGAAAACACATGGCAAGTTAGAAAAACATATTAGCAAGCATGTCCATAAAAGGAACATTTGCATACACATATGTAAAAACATCAAATGCAGTTAGGTAATATATGAATCAAACAAAAGTCTGTAGAAAGAACTTTGGATTGCAACTGTATTGGTCCTTTAAACAGTACCTGGTTGGATGAAGGCACCTCCAGTGCCTAGAAGGTGAACAATGGGGCCCCCGGTGCTCCTATGCGCAAAACGGGGGCCTCCCTTATACTCTGGGGTCAGAGGAGGGCGACATGCACCTCCTCTCTTTTATAGACAGGCCCCTCCGGGGACCGTGATTACCTGGGGCCCCCCAGGGCCTCAACCGGCCCTCACGAGGGGGCCAAAGCCAGCAAAAACAACTTAGGGCAGGAGGGGGGCACCACGCACCCCCTCCGGTTTAATGACAGGCCCCTCCCGGGACCCGCGATCTCTGGGGGCCCCCCGGGCCTCCACTGGCCCTTCCACCAAGGGGGGGCCCACAATAATGCCCGTTTTACCTAACAGCAGAAAAGGAGCATCCTGCTCCTAACGCAGAGACCAGGGGGAAGGGGGCACTCCCCACGCCTTCCCCTGGTCCTGCCGTGAAGCCACAAGAAGATCGGACCCCTCATGGGGCCCGAGCAGACACTTGTCTGCACCCGATGCAGTGCGCGAGTGTTCTTCCAGCTTCCCGGGCCGCTGCGGTGATCTCATTTAAAGGGGCACAATGCAGCAAGGAGCCTACGCGCTCCCAAGGCTCCATAAGTGCGCTGCAATCAGCGCTATGGCAGCCGCAACCACGGAGAAGCACCCCTCGTGAAGAAATGGATGCAGGGGTCAGGGGCCACAGCACCCTGCCCCTGGGGAGCAGAATTTTAAGACAAGGTCCTCAGGTGGAGGGCCCAGCAACAGGCCAGCACAAGGGAAAGGCAGCAAGTGGCAAGTCCTTCACAGTGACCAGGCAGGTCACAGGTCAGCACAGCAGTCCATGGCGGTTCCTGGTGAGTCCTTTCAGCCTTTGGTGTCCAGTTCCAAGATGATTCAAAGAGTCTCCAAATTGGGGGGAAAATTCCCCTGTACTTAGTCAGTTCTTACAGTGTTTTACAATGGTAGGGAGAGGAGGTTCCAGCCAGTTACAACTGGTTCTGGGAGTGCCCCTTCTCTCCTTTCAGCACAGGCTCCAAACATAAGTGGGGGGTTAACAACCCTATTGTGTGAGGCCAGGGCACAGTCTTTACAAATGCAGGTGTGCCCCGCCTCTCCCTTCTCTCAGCCCAGGAAGACTATTCAGTATGCAGATGCACCTCTGTGACACCTCCACCCTCCCTGTGTACAGGCTGTCTGAAAAGTATGCACAAAGCCCCAACTGTCACTCTGCCCAGACGTGGATTGGAGTCAAGCTGCAAAACACCAGAGTCATAAGCACAGATAAATGCGCACTTTCTAGAAGTGGCATTTCTGTGATAGTAATAACAAATACAACCACACCAGTAAGCAGCATTTATTATCACCATCACAACCATACCAAACACGCCTACGCTACCCCTCATAAATCAGACAATACCCCTTACACATAAGGCAGGGCATTTCTAATGCAATCCTATGAGAAGGCAGCACTCCCAGCAGTGAGACACCAAGTTAGGCTGTTTGTCACTACTAGGTCAGGCCATGCAATATGGCACATGTCCTGCCTTTCTACATACATGGCACCCTGCCCATGGGGCGAGCTACGGCATACCTTAGGGGTGACTTACATGTAGTAAAAGGGGAGTTCTGGGCCTGGCAAGTAAATTTAGATGCCAGGTCCCTGTGGCAGAAAACTGCGCACACAGGCCCTGCGCTAGCAGGCCTGAGACAGGTTTGAAAGTCTACTTCGGTGGGTGGCGCAAGCAGCGCTGCAGGCCCACTAGTAGTATTTAATTTACAGGCCCTGGGTATAGAGATACCAATGTACAATGGACTTTTAGGTAAATTAAATTTGCCAATTAGGTATAAGCCAATCATACCTTTAGATGGGAGAGCACCTGCACTTTGGCACTGGTCAGCAGTGATAAAGTGCTCAGAGTCCTAGAGCCAACAGCGAGGGGTCAGAAAAACCAGGAGGAAGGAGGCAAAAAGACTGGGGATGAACCTGCGTAAGGCAAAAAGTCCAACAATATCCATTTCCATGCTGTTTACTTGTAATGCTTCACATTGCCATACAACATTCATTTAAAGCCAGACCTATTGACATTTTAAATGTCTTCTTCTGTACTGAGAAGCAAAGAATCCTATGGGAATTAAACTGGGAAGCCACACCTTTGGAATCTCTGTCATCCTCTTTTTCATGAACCTCCTCCCCCAAACCCCTCAATGAATCTGCATCAATGTGCCAGTAAGAACTCAATGCTGTAGTTTTTTGGGAGGTTTTATGCAGATTCGTCGAATATTGCCAAAATAATGAAGAAAACAAACCTTTATCAATGTTATCTGTCTTACTTCACCACATTTACGAAGGTGTTAAAGATGCAGATAATTATTATATATAATAATATATTAACAGAAGACTTGAAATGTCAATTTAATGTTTGTGACCTAGAAATGCAGGGCACACATGGGCAGTTGTAAATACCTAATAGAAGTACATGCTTGAAAAAAGTACATAATTGTTTCAAAACATGTAAAGAGAGAACTAAAGGATTCCTGGCCGGATATGAGACTATTTGTTTCAGTAAGAAATGCCTGCTGACAAAGATTTGTGTGAATAGATCACACTTAGTCCAAGGAATGTACGTCAGTGTTTCAAACCTAGAGGCCTAAGGCTGTAGACCCTCATTGGTGCGGGAGGGAGTGGGAATGGCGAGTGCCCTCAATGTCCCAGGATGGAGATACAATGACTCTTTGTGTTGCTACTTGGCTGGTTGTAGAAGAGAGCAACATAGAAATGTCTTGTTATGTCACTTCTTCATAATATGCTGCTGGTAAGAGTCCGAAGACTTGGACTGATGATAATGGTCCTATGCCTTCTCATGGCTATATTTCTCAGATTATACTTTTATGATGGGCTCTGTTCATGCCTCATTCGACAACAAGCTGCAGTGCTTTGTGAAACTAACCAGGTTATCATCCTCGGTGGTGAGTGGAACATAGTGCTGGATCCACTGCTGGACAAGTAAGGAGGCCCTGAGACTCAACGAATGTGGTATAGAGCACTCCTAAGTGATGTTATGGTCGATTTTTCTCTCGTTGAGCCATGGAGCTTGTTGAACACTACAGAAAGAAACTATGCATACATATCTCCAGTCAACGGCATGGTGTCACATCTGAACTTTTTTTTAATAAATACATTTGCATTGCCAAAATTCCAGACATACGCCATCCAAGTGAGAAGCATTTCTGATCATTCCCTGACTCCTATATCCCTGGATCTTTGCACGGTATCGCCCAAGTTCCGCTTATTGCACCGAGACATCTCTAATTCATTCTGCCAGGCCAGAAATGGAATGGAAGCTTCTTTCCTGGCTCACGGAATACATGGATCTCAAAGGTCCAACTGCTCTATCGAAACAAATATTATGGGTGGCGGACAAATCGTACCTTAGAGGATTGCTTACGAGGGACACTAATGTTGCAAGAAAGACAGCCAATCACAAAAGATCAGTTCTGGAAGGCGAAATCAGATCCCTGCAGGTGACCTATAGGAAGTAACCTATGCCAACTTTGTTATGCTCCCATCTCAATAAAAAATATGAGCGGAATATGAATTACACATTGATTGCTGAGAAAGTGCTCATGAGGATTAAACAGAAAAACTATGAGCAGGGCGAGAAAGCGGGTTGCTACTTGAACTACAACTCTGATGAAGAGAGGCAAAGACAGCAATTCCAGCAGTTTATGATGGCTCTGGCTCCTTGCTCTCCCGCTCTGACCTCATTGCATGTGTCTTTTCCACCTTTTACTCAGATCTTTACTCATCAGACTACATGGAGAGTACCAGCAGGGGAAATCTCCTTCTTATTGTAGATTCAACTTCCTGAGCTCCACCACATCTCGGAGAGAAGATGGAACAGTACATTACAGAAGAAGTGTGAGAGGCTTTTAAATGGGTGGCAATGGGCAAGGTTCCCGAAGAAGATGGATTTGCTATACAGTTTTTCAAAATCATACAGTTGGTCACGGTTCCCCTCCTCACTGCGATGTCTCAAGGGACCAAACCCACAGGCTCATTGCTTGAGGAATTCAACCAAGCTCATATTGCTCTTATCCCTAAGCCAGATAGAGATTTGTTTTTTTGTGCTTACTACCATCCGACCGAACTCCTGAGTTGAAACATGTAAATCTTGGTCAAGGTCCTGACTCAGACTAGGAAAGTGATACATCTTATTGTTCATCAAAAACAGGTAGGATTTGTGCCAGGCCACTCTTCCCGCCACTATGTGCGCATTCTGCTGAATGTCCTATGGCAGACCAGGGCAAAGATGCAGACCTGCTGCTTTCTTTGGATGCCGAGAAGGCATCTGATTGGGTGGAGTGTCCCTATCTTTTCATATTTTTCAGCATAGGTCCCTGCTTCATAGGGATGGTACAGTGTCTGTATACAGCTCCAACAGTCTAGCTCCCGTTTCGATGCGGAATGAGACTGGGTTGCCCTCTATCGTCATTGCTTTTCCTGTTAACCCTGGAACCGTTGGCAATCACCATATGATCATCCACATCAATATCTGAAATAACTACCCCTGCGGGAGATCTCAAACTGCTATTGTACATGAACGATGTGCTCTTGGTGCTCTGACTTTGAGTAATTCTGAACATTCAGTACTAGCTTTGATAGCACTTAATGAGGATTTCTCAGTTTTCTCTGGGTACAAGATCAATTGGACCAAAACTGGGGTGATGCCCATGACATCCACAACCCCACGTTCTTCACTACAAAAGCCGCTGGTGAAATAGATTTCCATGGGCTAAAGTATTTGGGGATACGGATTAGCAATGACTTTCCCACCATGGTCAAAGATAATATCCTCCAACTTATACAGAAGAAGAAGGCAGACTTCAAAACATGGAAGTCCCTCCAACTCTCCAAGTTACTTGAGACAGATTGATACAACTATCCGGCAGTTTGTTTGGGATTCTAATACACTTAGGTTGATGACAAGTAACTTGATGCGCCCATGACATCTGGTGACTCTCACCTGCTACACCTCTGATTTTACTACAGGGCTCTTGTAGCCCAGATGGCTTACCACTTGAACACTCACATGTACACTCCATTTTAGGTTAGGCTAGACTGTAGTTTATATCAGAGGGTGAATTGTACATAACTTCTTTCTGCCAACCCCAAAATGCCATCTGACCCCCATAACCCTATCCTGCTGGAAATGTACAATATCTGGAAATCAACGCATGAGCTCCTCCAAGAGGATGGACTTACCCACCCCAAAGCACTGCTATGGCATTATGCAGCTGAGACCATTGATTCGGAGACCTTCAAATGGCAAGATTGGTTCCTTAAAAGCATTCTTACAGTGGATCATGTCATAACTTATGGTTTTGTGATGCCGTTTACAGTCCTCTCAACCACATACAGCCTTCCCAAGTCCCATTTTTGGAAATACCTCCAGACGCGACATTGTTTTCAATCGATGTTTAAGACATGTAAATAGCTCAATACAGCGTCTTCAATACATTCTGAATTGGTTTGTTGGGGGCATTACAAGAAACTGATCACAGAACTCTATGACCTGCATATCAACAGAGTATTTCAGTCCCACTGGAGCGCCTCCTCTCAGTATGGTGGCAACAACAACTTGGTATTTCTTATTATGCGTCACAATGGGCACGCCTAATAGCTGACCTTGACAGAGAGCTTATTTATGTTACATGGTCATTGAATTTGCTAACCACAAAGAAAATTATTGCTGCACTGTCAGAAGGCTCAGTCACCGTAGCCAGTGCAACTCAATCACTGGCAAACTAAGAGAGTGGATTGATGCATCTGACATCAAGAAACTACCCGAGATCACCAGGGAGGAGCCTGAGCACCGCAAAACTTTGCTCTGACTCCAAGCTACGGAGACTGGGGCATCTCAGGACTACTGATGTGCTGCCGGAGACCACATGATGTTTTGAATTTGGTAAGCCACCTCTAAATCCATATCATGAGTCCCTTTATCACTAATGCCCTTCACCCCTTCTCCTTCCCTTCTGGTCCACCCAGACAAACCCTCTCATCCCGGACCCTCCTGCATTCCAATATGTTCCCCACAACTCATAGGTCACCACCAAAACCAGACCTTGAACACCCCTCCCAAAGACCAGTTCCACGCCATTCCTTTCCGCCTCCAACAACCCTTTATCTCCCCATATGGTGTTCCCTTTTTCTCTACCCCACACGCTGCACTGTTCCTCTACAACCTCCCACAAACCATTATCTTCCCCTACAGTGTCTCCTCCACCCTTTTCTTAAACTCACTGTCAGCCCATAAGCCTCCCCCTCTCTCCTCACCTTTATCACCCCCACCACAATATCTCCCATCACCAGATACCTACAACTCAAGCCTCCCCCAATCATAATTGATGAATATAATTGGCCTCCATTCAACAAGCTCCTTTCCTCATTCTCACACCTCTTTTAAAGAATGGACATTCTCTCATCGTCTCTATTCCATCTAAGCGACTCTCTGTCTTCGTGTTGCTGCTCACTTCATCACCCCGTGCAGACCTTCTCCCACAGCCCTCCAGCATACCAAGATAAAGTGTCTACCCAGAACTAAAAGGAGTCAATTTCCCCTCGACAACTCAAACCTATCCTATTTTCTACAGCGTTATGCAACTTCAGATTCTGCTACCCCTCCTCCTCTCTTCCAGCACTGGGCTGCCCAATTTCCACCATCATTTCAGACTGCAGCGAAAATCAGACACACCAGCTTCCAGTGTATGATCAACCCCTCCTAACTTGATAGCAGTCTCAACTTTGCTGCCTGAATGTCAACAGCTTCTCACTGAACTGCATGCTACATAATTGTTGGTCTGCAGTCAAACACTGTCTGGAAATATCAGACTCGATCTTGGCCCATAATCACAACATCCTGATCCTCACTAAAACATGGCTCAATGACTCATCTAACCACTCTCTAGACCATCTACTTCCCCTCAATTACTCCAACTTGTGTCACAAATGAGAAGATAGACAAGGTCGGGGTCTCACACTCATCCACAGAAACTCACTGAGACACAGGATCCTCCCAACAACCCATTTTCAATCTTTTTAATGCATGTAATTCAGAATGTGTACTTCCACTACGTCCAACATCAGAATTAATGTGATTTACCATCCACTGGGTCAAAACAATAGTTTCATTGAGGAGTGCATGGATCTCTTCACGTCTCAACTTATCAGCTCGGACAACACTATCTTCCTTGGTGACTTCAACATGCACTGAGGTAACAGCGAGGTGGACACTTTTACCTCCTTTCTCAAAGACAATAATATCCAACAACACTGCCATAAACCAAACACCACAAAGGCCGCATTCTGGACCTGTTAATCTCCAATTCACTCAACCGACAGTCATTTGACCCCCATGCCAGTTGACTGGCCGGGCCACATGCAGATCCTGTTCTCCCTATCCTTACATCTCATCTTGATATTAATAAGGCCACCAACAAGTTCAACTCCTGCATGGAATCCCTTATTGACAAATGTACACCCCTGAAGTGCAAATTATCCAGACCAAAAACCTCTTCCTTGCTTCTCAAAAGAACTTTATGAAGAACGAAAGCTTATCAGAAAATGTGAGAAAGAAAGGAGACTACCGCTCTCTCACTAGAGTATGATCAAGCTTTGCAAAGCAAGAAAACAAAACAAAGATTGCATACTCAGAGCCAAATCCTCCCATACCAGAGTCCTTGTGAATTCTGAAAATAACAGACTGAAGCGCCTGTTTGAGGTTATCACACAGAATACAAACCCCACCACCACTCCAGCTCCTAAGTCATCAGTGACCTGCTGCAATATTTTTTGTGGAATTTCTTTTTTGAGACAAATGTTAGAGACATCCATATCTCGCTATCCACCACCAACTCCCTAGAAACTGAAGAGATTCTACCATGTAAGGCACTGCGTTCATGGTCATCTTTCTCCCCCGTTTCCAAAAGGGACACACAGCGAACAATCTCCAAAGTAAAACCTTCGAACCACCTCCAGGACGTCATTCAAGGTTCTATTACCAAATCTCTTGCCACTCCCCACATGGAGCAATATGATCAATGCCACGCTCAAACAGTGCATATTTCCAGAACTACTAAAAGTGGGTCAAGTCTCTCCCCCCTTGGAAAACACAACCTCTTGATCCAGAGAACATGAACAACTACTGCCCAGTCTCCACACTCCCATTCCTAGGCAAAGTCATCAAACGTAGAGTAGTGTCCCAACTATCGTCACACATTTGAACAACCAACCTCCTAGACACTCTCCAATCAGGTTTCCGCCAGGGGGACAGTACAGAAAATGTGATCCTCCAATAAGTTAAATGACTCCCTTAGAATCCTCAACTCAGGAAACTCCTGTCTCCTGGCACTCTTTAATTTATCCACTGCATTCAACACTGTCAACCATCTTGGCCTCCTTCACAATCTAGAACAATGGATGGGTTGTGGAGGCAGAGTTCTTAACTGGTTCTCCTCATACCTATCCAACTGTTCCCAAATCACGAAAATGGGTAACTCATTCTCAGAACCTGTCAGCGTACATAAAGGGGTCCTTCAAGGACCAATCCTCTCCCCTATTCTCTTTAACCTCTAGCTAGAACCACTATGTGTGATTCTCAGAAACGTTTGGGATTCTTTTTCACCTCTACGCCGCTTAGACCCAAATTTACATGAAAATATCACCCCCAGAAGACATTGCCCTGCTTTCATTCACACTCTCAATGATTCAAAACTGGATGTCTAACCACCAGTTCAAACTCAACCCAACTAAAGGAAAATTTCTTTTGATTTCACCTCTGAAAGCAAAAACTCCAGTACAGGAATGGATGGCTAACTTTCCTGTTCTGGACGGCTGCCCTCTCATTGTCCAGAGTCTAAGGTCAATTGATATCACCCTTGACAATCATCTCAATCTTCACAGCCACGAAGCAGCAATGGCCAAAAGCACACAACACCAACTTAGGCAGCTCTGGGGCATCAGACAATTGATCCCGGAACAAGAACTCAAAAGATGCAGTCCCTGTTCTCTCCAGACTAGATTATGGAATTGCCCTTCTCTCAGGTATTCCAGAAATTCACCTAGGCCCACTAAGAGCAACACTACATGCAACAGTGCACTTTGTTTTAGGTCCCAGGAAATGTGACCACAGTTCCTCTGCTAGCCCTTCAATGGGTTCCCATTGAAGCTTGGGCCCAATTCAAAACCACCTGCATTACTTATAGAGCTCTGTACTCCTCTTTAGCCTCCTAACTAATTGAGAAACTGAAAATCTCTGGAGCAAATATGGGTTCCAGAAATTCCCAATTCCTGCTCTTGGAACTCCTCCACTACAATTGCGAATAATACATGAGCCATTACTCTGGTAGTGCCACACAAATATGGAGCTCTCTACATCCCTCCCTCTGCCTAACCTCCTGCCTAGCCACCTTGAAAAAGGACTTCAAGATCTTCCTATTTGACAGACATCTTTGTCAACATCCCTTGAACATACTTAAGTACTCTCTTCACCAGGATCAAAACTGCCTTCATCATCTGACCTCACCATCTAAATAGATATGTTAACTGTGCACGATCTCTAACTGCTGTAACTATCTCATGTGGTATCTTCTGCACACATATTTTGATGTAAAACTCAGAGTTAACGGGAACGCTCTGTAATCCATATATCCTGCTACTGCTGTAAAGCACTCTGATGCCATCGGGTCATGTCCACGCTATACAAAATTGTGAAAATAAACAAATAAGTAAATAAGGGCCAGATGTAGGAAGAATAGATTTTGCGACTCGGAAATTGCGAGTCGGTGCGACTCACAATTTCCGAGTCGCAAAATCATATGCAGAATGGGGTTCATGACATATTCTGCGAATCGCAAGGGGGTCGCAATGACCCACCTCATTAATATTAATGGGGTGGGTCGCAATTTGCGACCCCCTTGCGATTCCCTGCACTCACAGGGATGGTGGCCTGCTGGAGACAGCAGACCTCCATGTCTGTGACTGCTTTTTTAATAAAGTCGTTTTTTTTCGTATTGCAGCCCGTTTTCCTTAAAGGAAAACGAGTTGCAATACAAAAGAAAAAATGAAACCATTTGGTTACGTTTTTTCAGAGTAGGCAGTGGTCTATTGGACCACTGCCTGCTCTTAAAAAATATTTATGGTGACATTCACAAAGGGGAAGGGGTCCCTTAGGGACCCCTTCCCTTTTGCGAATGAGTTAGCACCCACTTGACATGGGTGCTAACAGCAAATTGCTTTGCGACCGCTTTCGCGGTCACAAAGCAATTTTGAATCACGGTGCGAATCGCAAATGGGAATGTGCATTGCGATGCGCATTTTGCATGGCGCAAACTGCGAAATTCGCAGTTTGCGCCATGCAAAACGCTTTCTACATCTGGCCCTAAATGAGCTCCGGGAACCTCGGAGGAAATTCAGCTACTTTAAAACTCTCCGTGATTGGCACTAGTCACTGGAAAGACTTTTTCAGGTGAAATTGGCACCCTCTTCTGAATGCTATAGATGTGCCTTTTCCAACAACAACATTCTTTACATTTTGTAGTCCTGCCTGCGACTTCTGAGCTTTTAGACACTGATATGGCAAATACTCATGGACACGTGTGCCTTGGGACTGGTGCCTTCGGCTGCTTCGTCCTGCTACATGATATTCAGGGAATCCTCCCAGTAATCAGGAAAGAGAAAAGATGGCTTTCTATGGCTTCTGCACAGCAAAACTGTGCATTCTCCGTCATTGGTCCAAGCCCTGAGTTCCCACCCTGGAGGATTGCATGGCACAGACGGCGGCATATGAACACCTAATGTACAGGTTGGATGACCTGGGACAGCTTTTTTTGGACATCTGGGGCGGTGTTTTAGATCCCACTCATTGAAGATAGCTGGGGTTGAAGGGCCAGTGTTGGCTGAACACTTATCCCTGACATCTATGGAGGTGAACTGTCTCCAAAATACCCAACTCTTATTACTAAGTTCATTTCCTCTCCATCGCCTGTGAGACTGTGTTCTGCTCCACTGCTTATATACATGTTTTGTTTTGCCACCTTAATCCGAGGCTCTGCTGGGACCAGATGCTCCAACTGGGCAGAACGGCTGGTTGGCGGGGAAATGTCTTAAGTGAATACAGATCTGCTTCATTATCGTCACACTGAAATTGTATTGTCTTTTTATTTCCCTTTTGCGTAACAGAAAATTATGGGGCAGATTTAAGAGCCCCTTGCATCACTTTAGTGCTGTCTTAACGCTCTTTTTATACACTAAGTCAGCCTTTTCCTGGCGCCATATTCACAAAGTGGCGCAATGCATGCATTGCGCCACTTTGTAACCCCATGCACCACAAAATGCCTGTGCTAGGCATAATTTATGCAAGAGGGTTGTTCCCCCATTAGGAGGCCCTAAACAATGGTGCAGTGAAATTTAACAGATTTCACTGAGCCATTTTTTCTATCATTTTTAACTCCTGCTCGGAGCAGGTGTTAAAATGACGCACCCATTTAAACCAATGGGCCTCCTTACACTTTGCTACTCTAGCGTCAAAATGTTTGATGCTAGTGTAGCAAAGCACCACAATAGCATCAAAAATGTTGACACTATTGTTCTAACTACCGCCATGATGTGCTGTATCTTAAATATGGTGCACACATGATGGCGTTGGGGGGGAAGCAAGAAAAGTGGCCCCTGATTGCACGCAGCGACACTTTTCTTAAATTCGGCTCTATCTGTGTTGTACAGGATACCTTATTCTCTCCAGTCGGTAATAAAAATGTTTCAGACATATGGACGGGAAAGGTGGGGCAACTTCGTGTAGGGGGCAGGATTTCCCTTATTCCAGCTGTTCCTTGCAACAATGAAGAAACACAGCGGCGGGACTGGAAGGTCACCTCATATAGCTCATGAGAATGCAAAATGGGGAATGGGAGAGTAGTCAAGAGAAGGTACTTCCTGTAAAAGGGGAAAACTCCGTGGAGGAGAACCTGATAAGCTGACCTGGCCCATCTCTCCTTCCTACAGGGTGAACTGGAACCCATCTTTGAATAAGGAACTGAGATTCAACCCATCTTTCTCTATCCTGCCGAAGCCAAGGCAAGCACACTATCGGATTGTGATCAACTGATACCCTTATATAGTTACTGTGGAGCACAATGCGTGTTCCTTTGTGGCAACGCAAATACAAATAATCAAAAATCACTTATGTAAAAATATACCATTCACTGTTCTTAAAAAAATGTTAAAATGTGGAGGTTTGCTTGTCACCTTCGCTCCACCTGTCAAACGAGTCTAGTTTCATGTAATACGTCAATCTGCATTGCAGCAATATATGAGTTTCAAGATGTAAATCTGTGCACACTTACACGTATACAAGGCTTTAATTCCACAAATGAGTACTTATCACACAGGATAAATTAGAGTAGATGCTTTCCATCTCCCATAGATTTCTTGCAGCTGGCAGTGTCTCCAAGGCCATTGTTTAATTATTGTTTGTGGGCTTATGCATGTGCCATGCTTGGGTCATTCCCTCCACCTTGTGGTTATGCGTTTCAACCCAACTTCTGCAAACTTATGGAGGTGTTATTTACTCAGAAGATAAGTTCTTAGGCCTATAAATTATACATTACCTGAAATGAATTGGCTATAATGTGCGACATCAAAATTTGCAATGCTGCCTACTGAAAGCTCCATTACGACCAGCTCAAGTTCTAGATTGTATTTGTTGGTTTACCTTTCGGTGCAGTGACATTTCAATAAAGCATCTATTCTTTAGTTGTTAGTGAACAATTAAAACTTTGACAGATAAACTAAATATGTTTTACTTTAAAAGACATAATATACTATACTACTAATAAAAACCAACTATTCCACTGAAGGGACCTCAGTTAACAGATGGCCAACAGGGAATGCAAATCCTTAGAGCCCTTGAAATTTGCCAGTTATTGTAGTCTTTGCTTTTGTGTCAGTTAATTTCAGTAACTTTTTTGAATTATATTTAAAGTGGAAGTGCTCTTTGCGCCACAACGTTTGTTTAAATCTAAGCATTGTTGTGAACACATCTTCGTGCTGACTACTAAGAAATAGCTGCAGTTTCTGTAGAAAGCTTTTTTGCCACCTTTTGCTGGCTGCTCAGCTGGGCCCTGTGAAGATTAATCGAGTCTGTGGGGGTGGGGGGTGTAAAGTTTGGAAGTTACACTCATTGTCGGCTTCAATATCAAACCTTTCAGTCCATCTATTTCTAGTTTTGCAGGTGTTCTGGTGTTTGGTGACTCTTTGCACTTTTGATTCTTGGCGGCTTCTCTGTCAGAGCCTTCAATCAGTGAGGCTTTCTCCACCGTTAGTATTCTGGGGTGGAAGGAAGTTTACTAGTTCTTTCTTTTGGTAGCTTCACCATACGGTCTTTCAGTCCAGGAATCTTGGCTCAATGCTGGTGTTCCAGGTGGGTTAGAGCTTGGTTTGTTCCACCTTTTGGGTGTTTCCAAGCTGGGGCCCTCTTTCCATGAAGCTTGCTCTGCACATGTCTTCTAGGATTTGGCGGACCTTAGCACATCCACTGGGACCACCACCCACCATTCCACCAACCTTGCCCTGGTGCTAGAGTAGAGAGAAACTTGGCAGCTCTGCCCTCTGGTGTCTTCAACCCTGGGCCCTTCGGTCTTTGATACATGTCTCAGAGCACCTGTTCTGAAGTGGGGGAAGAAATATGCCAGCTCCACCATTTGACATGTTCACTACTGGACAATTTAGTCCAAAAAGCTTTCCCACACCTGGTGTTCCAGGATAGGAAGAGCTTGATGGTTGAGATGGGCCCTTCAGTCAATAAATCTAGCCCTTGCACTGGTGGTCTAGGGTGGGGGGGGAGTGCTGTGCAGTGGTGTAGCGTGGGAGGTGCAGGGGGGGCCGGCCGCACCGGGCGCAACATCTGGAAGGGGCGCGCTCGCAGCTCTTAGGGGGAGCAAATTACTTGCCTTGCCCCGGATGCTGACAACCCACGCTACGCCACTGGTGTTGTGGCTTCATCATCAGGCTCTTCTACTCATGAACCTTGTCCCGGTGATGGTGTTCTGGGATTGGGGGAGCTTGGCGATTCTGATTTTGACAGCTTTGCCACTGGGACCTTCAGTCTGTGAAACTCGTCCTGGGGCTTGTGTTTTAGGGTAGTAGAAGTTTGGAAATACCACCCCTTGGTTGATTCGCTCCTGGGCACTTCTGTCTGTGAAGCTTGCAAAGCTGCTAGTATTCTGACATGGGGGGAAACTTGGAGGTCCGTGGAGATTGACCAGGTGATGGTTTTCTGGGATGGAACTTGGTCATTCCAGGCTTTTCTCTCCTTGAAACTTGCCCCAGTGCTAGTGTTCAAGGGTATGGGACTTGGCACTTCCACCTTTTTGTGGTATGCCGCTGGAACCTTTGTCGTGTAAAACTTGCCTCAAGTAGAGTTGTGTGGTTGGGGATCTTGGCATCTTTTCCTTCAGGCTTTTCTATCAGTGAGGTTTGCCCCATCAATGATATTCCAAGGTGGAGAGAAGATTGGTGGTTTCATTTTTTGGCAGCTTCTCCACCAGGCCTTTCAATCTGCAAACCTTGCCGCAATGCTGGTATTCTGGAGTCGGGAAAGCTTGACGGTCCTGACATTTGGATGCTTCACTGTCAGGCCCATCAGCCAATGAAGCTTTCCCTGGCATTGATGTTTTTGGATGGGGGTTGTTTGGGGGTTACACCTCTTGGAGTCTTTGCAGCTGGGCACTTTAGTCCAAGAAGTTTGCTTTGGTGCTGCTGTTTCTGGGCGGGGCAATTTCACAGATTCACCTTTTGACAGCTTTACCTTCTGCCTTGCACGGGTATTCCAGGGTAGGTGGGAGTTTGGTGGATCTGCCTTTTGCCAGCTTTGCCACCAGGTATTTCAGTCTATTAAGATTCCCTTGGTGCTAGTGTTCTGGAGTGGGTGAGAGCTTTGGTTTCTGAGGGGCCCTTTAATCTGTGAAGCTTGCCCTGCCACTGGTGTTCTGGGATGAGGAGGAGCTTTCTAGTTCCACCTTATGGTGGCTTTTCGCTGGGCCCTTCATTCCATGAAGCTTGCCCGAGTGCTGGCGTTCTGGGTTGAGAGGGATCTTTATAAGTCCCTCTTTTGGTAGTTTTGCCACCAGTCCTTTTGCTCCATGGAGCTTGCAGAGGCACAGGGGTTATGGGTTGGGGAGGAGCTTGGTAAACACAAAAAAATGATGGGGAACAGAGTCTTTCCCTATAGCTTACAGAAGAGAATGACTGTAAGTAATAAGTAAACATTATACTGGATAAGGAAGCCTCACCCACATCTTGTGGCATGTTTCATCATCAGCTTCCTTATTCCACCCTGGTAAGATGGTACTTCATCTTAAGGGATACTGGACAAATGAGGAATCAAGATACAACTTGCTGAAAATACCTAAAGGTAAGCCCAAGGGATTTCCTTTATTGGTGTTTTTTTTATATCGTTAAAATGAATGGTGGAGGGTAATCCAGTGAAATGGCTGGTTCATCCAGTTCAGGCAAACATGTTTCTGTCCTTGCTTGTGCCAAAGATGGTCAAGGGCATTTGTCAGGGCTTCTATTAGCCCTATTGCTTGGTCTGTTTGGTCCGCATGCAATTTCCAGTGGAATAACACTAAATTTGGCAGAAAGCTAGATCTTTATCCAGAAAATGTGCTTTTTGTGATTTTGTATAAATCCTTTCAGTAGTTTTGGGGAAATTAAGATTCCTAATTTACATATCTATAGCAATGTGATACTGCCACCTAAGTACAGTTGAGTACCAGGGTGTCGCCAATACAAAACATGTGATGCGATTGGCTCACGCAGTACTCCCTCAGTACTGCTGTGGTACTGAAAAGTCCAAACACATGATCAGATTAAATGGCTTTCACATGAAGAGCAAGTTGAGGATGACATTTTATGATACAGGGACTTAGTCCCCATGTTATAGAAAGCTAATAAAAATAAGGAACTAAAAAAATAAGGAGCATGGGGACAGGGTTGGGGTATCCTGAAACCCTGGTCCTTGTGAGAGGTTCCCAGAGGGAC
Organism: Pleurodeles waltl; assembly: GCF_031143425.1. Classification (NCBI taxonomy): domain Eukaryota; kingdom Metazoa; phylum Chordata; class Amphibia; order Caudata; family Salamandridae; genus Pleurodeles; species Pleurodeles waltl. Next base: position 136,471,089 of record NC_090437.1, read on the forward strand.
TCTCCGTGGGGTCAAATAAAAAGGATCTTTTTCCTTGACAACACAGTACAGCAGTACTATTGCGATTCTACTGTTGGTCTCAGAGCAGCCCCAGTGTCAATTTTTATTAATACCATGGTACTGTTGAACTAAAATAAAATAAAAGGCCGGGACTTAGGGCACTACAAGACCATAGGAGTTTTTGTCCAGCAAAGGGTTCTTGGCTGCCCGTGGTGAGGTTAACTATAAATCGCCCCCCTGCAAAGCACTGTGTTGTCACAAAAGATGTGATTAACATTTCAGATACCATCAGTGATGTTATCAATGATGTTATAGAACATGTTATAGTTGATGATGGCTGCAACATTTCTCTTCATGCTATGAGTGATGCATTCTGTGAAGTTTGGAGCAGTGCTTGTTGGAGTTGCAAGTTATAGTTAATTCACTAAAGTAGAACTGCTGACGTTCAGTGTTTTTTTGCTTTTTTCAACATTGGTTCTTATCTCATTTCATGAATGTTTGCACCTGCATTTATTAAGGATACTGGTCACATTTCAATACCTAACTACAATGTCATTTTAACCTTTTTGTCAGTGAATGTCTAGGGTTTTTGTAGTGTAAGTTAAGATCTTATTATCATACCTAACTATAGGTAGAAATGTAACCGTTGTTGTTTCGGTTAATTTCTGTGTTTTTTAATCACATTCAGAGTTAAGCATAGGTCCAACCCAGTTGACCATCCTGTGACCAACCCCCTAGCGAGTAGCCATCTACTGGTGCCGCAGGGTGTGACCTGACCTCTTGGCAGTTCCTGTATCCAACCCTCCGAGAGCAGTCATACCTGATGACATGACTGAAAGCCAGGTGCCGTGGGTTTGGTTGCTGAGCCTGGCCTGTGGCTATGCCCCTCGCCCAATCCACCTAAGGTTGTCCAACATCAATATGCACAGCAGTGCGCAGCAGGAGCCAGCACTAGGCCTGCCCCAACCCACCTTGCCGCCAGCCCCCACTGCAGATGGCGGGAGGGCATGCACAGCGGGGCTTGGCTACCTGACTTTCTCCAAATGATCTGTGGCGTGGTCAACTGCCACTGCACACATCTCAGTCATGTTCTGCAGGGGATGGTGCAGTACATTGCCTGTGGCCAGGCATTTTGCCCAACTACCAGACAAAAGCCATCCTGGCTTTTTTTGTTTTCTTAGAAACTTTGAGACCATTTTAAGAACTTCAGAAATAAAGTTTAACCTCTGAGTCCTTCGTGACAACATTTTGTGTTAGAATGCCAGGTGGCCTAAAGGTGCATTTTCCTATTTTATTTAGCTTACAGTTCTTTGCTCTTAATACAGAAAAATGCTGAATGGAATTATACCAACCTTACCACAAAGTTTGCAGCTATAGGATTATGCTTTTGTTGGTTTAGAGTAAATCTGATCCGTAGTTTTTGGGGAGAAATTAGCAGTTAAAGACATGCTTGGTTTGGCCCTGATGGGGTTATATTTTACAGATATCTTGACGAATTTGCATGAAATTTGTTACTCGCTTAACATGTTTAGCTTTCTTGTTGTATTTCAAAATGTGCGCTAGTTCGCCAAAGGGGGTACATCTAAAAGAGTGGTGAAAAATGTATTAATTTGCTAATAATTATGCAATGATTTGACAATTTCAGAAGGGGTTTGACAGATACTTAGCATTTTTAACCTTCCACAGGTTTGGTAAGTTTCATGCAGATCTATTGGGGACAAGTCGTTGGGGGGGGGGGATTTTAACGTGGTAATAATACCGTTGGTGCTCTATAATGAATCTGTATTAAATTTGACAGACTCTGTTTGTCTGCACCAGCAAGGGCACGATTTACACTGTGCTAAATGGATAAAACAGTTTCAAAATATATATGGTGTTCTTGGGATTAAAAAATGCACCACATCCTTTTTCGAAGGATTTCTCGACAAAGTAAAGAAATATTGTAATATCCTGATATGCAGTGTATGAAAACATATTGAAGGGCTTAGTGAACACACGAACCTCCGACTCGAACTCCAGAAATGTTTGGTGAGATCCACGTCACCTGAACAGTCTGGTGATTCAGTTTGTCTGTGGCCACGTCCATAAGGCACTGATATTAATGATAAACATCCGCTTTAGAAAAGCAATGCCAGAGCTACTCGTCACCTGTAATATTCGCAAATGAGACAGTAAGGGTTGAATTACTGAAGTGTCGTCGGGACACAGTGGCTATTCGCTTATTACTTTTGGCACTTGCTTTTTCATTACTGATTGATCCTGTCGTAACAAAGAGCAGGCGCAAAGCCCCCACTGGCAATGAGTTTTCCCCTCATTTGCAAGGCCACATAAGAATAACTGAACACCTTTGCCCATCTCTCTATAGGATGTTACTGTTGCTGGCAAAGGGCAATGAGACTGAAAGAAAGAGCACTATCTGTGTGCCATCTAGGAGTGGCATACACCCATAGATACACTCTCTGGCACCGTTTGAAATGGTGTCCCTCAACAGAAGAAAGGACATATCTCGCTCCATTCCGCTACACAGTCCCAGGTTGCACAGACCTAGCCCAATGCAGCGCAGTTTGGGACTACGTAAAAAAATATTTGAGCGCTACTGATGTAAATTGCATGTTGTTTGTCATCTTTAATGTTACAAATTATAAATTAAACAGCGTCTTTCTTGTTGTCCGCAGAGTCGTAGTCCGGTGAGATCGAGGGGGCAATTATTTAACTATCTCGGATCTCCACGGTAGGTAACCAGATTATATTTAATGACATAATGTTCTGTCCATCACATAACTGAAAAGACGATTTAATTGACTTGCCTGTCCTCTGTAATTTACCACTATGCTACCTAAACCGGATATAATCATATGTTGTTTTTAAATCTGGAATCTGTTCTGCCTGTTAATGAATCTCTTAAAATTAAACTGAGTTTTTATGTGATTAGCAAAACCATATTTCTATTGTATGCTCATGGAAATAGAAATTGCCTCATGTGAAATTCTTGAGATCATGCCTGACATGAGATATCACCCTAATGTAGGTACTGATTTATAGTTTGGCAGACAGGTTATCTATCACAAGTTACCACAGTGATTTAAAATGCCAGGGGGAGCGGAAGTAACATCACACATACTTTAACCTCAGTGACTTCACAGGAGTTTGTGGTATGACTTCAACCCATGATACGTACATGATTAATATAATACCACAGTAGTTACTAAGAAATACGTCTAGTTCTCTGTGTTCTCTGACTCCAGCTCCCGATACACATGCTGCCGGACACCCTTGTGTAGTATAATACCTGGTGGCGCTCTCTACAATAAATAACGAGGCATACGCAGGTTTGGTGTTAGTGAGCGCTTGGGCCGGAGGTGGCGGTCTCACGCTATCATCCTGGTTCCCTCGCTACCAAGACCCCACCTTCCGGCCTCCGCGTCATTTTATTGACTCTATCACGTGACCCTCGGGCCACGCCAAACACATTACAGGAGAGGGGCTGCATCTGCACCACCCCTCATAACTGATACGCAGTAATAGTGCCCGCGATCCCGTTACGTCACGGGCGCGACACTACACCCTGCACCAATCAGACGCCTCTCTCATTCTGGTATTACCCAGCATGAGACCAGCGCTGAGATTGGATGGAGCGGGCTGATTTTAAAGTCCAGCAGGGAGTGGGAGCATGTGCCTGCTATTCTCCATTCAGCAAACCTGGAGAAATCTAGGTCTGCATGTCGGTGTGGCCATCCTACAATAGCTGGCCAAACTTGAATGCGCACTTGCAGTGCTCTGTGTCCACTACTCTTCCTGCTGCTGTAGAGGGATGGCTACTCCCTCAAGACTCAGCTCCAGCTCAGGCTCCGTCACATAAAATAAAATAATAATAAAGCAGTTCTATTACTTGCTTTATTATCAGTTTATTTTGCATATATTCATCTCCTGGCTCCAGCAGTGGGGCGATGCTCTTCCACTATAATGGACGAGCTGGCACTGCCTGAAAGACATTCATAGTTACTCCATCACAAAAGTGATAGACGTTTTGTTTGCCTTATTACAAGTGCTTGCATCCTAAGGCACAAATATGTTTAAAAATATTTCTATGTTATGGCCTTAATTTTTCAGTTACAATCAGCGATTGGGACAGAGTGACCAAACCGAGACTCGTTTGTGTGTGTAAAAGGCTGCTTTATTGGAACAGATGCCCCTAAACCTACCCCCTTGGCCTTTGCCTTACAAAACGAATACCTCACTAGACATCGAATCACCTACCCCCGCCCCTCCTCCTCCCCCTCCCCCTCCCCTACCCCGATCCCTCCCCCCTTACCCTCGACCTGTCTTTTCTTTCCTCTTGTCTCCTTTACATTCTCCCGACCTACCCGCTTCTTTGAACCTGTCCGCTACTGAGCAGTTTCCTGCCTGTCCTTGTCTAATTACTGTTCCCCCGTCCTAATACCTGACTTTCCCTGCCAGCTCCGTCCTCCCCCGAGCTTTTAATAGCTGCCCTGCAGCTGTCCCCGCCTCGGCACGCACCTGTCCAAGCGACACATAACTTACAACAAAAACGGACTCCTGTTCCAAGAAAACCCACCCCAATCAGCGTAACCAACGGGAGGGAGGGAGGGGAAAGAAACTAGCGCCCCACCGACTACACCCTGGCCACCAGGTCACCTTTCAAAATGGTGCCTGTTCACCCGAAATGGCCGGTTAAATATCTAATCCCACCCTCCTTACATGGCATCCCCGGACGTCCAACCACGTCGCTGTAGGAGGCTGGACTGGCTTGTAGTGAGTACCAAGGGGTACTTGCACCTTGCACCAGGCCCAGTTATCCCTTATTAGTGTATAGGGTGTCTAGCAGCTTAGGCTGATAGATAATGGTAGCTTAGCAGAGCAGCTTAGGCTGAACTAGGAGACGTGTGAAGCTACTACAGTACCACTTAGTGTCATATGCACAATATCATAAGAAAACACAATACACAGTTATACTAAAAATAAAGGTACTTTATTTTTATGACAATATGCCAAAGTATCTTAGAGTGTACCCTCAGTGAGAGGATAGGAAATATACACAAGATATATGTACACAATACCAAAAATATGCAGTATAGTCTTAGAAAACAGTGCAAACAATGTATAGTTACAATAGGATGCAATGGGGAAACATAGGGATAGGGGCAACACAAACCATATACTCCAAAAGTGGAATGCGAACCACGAATGGACCCCAAACCTATGTGACCTTGTAGAGGGTCGCTGGGACTATTAGAAAAAAGTGAGAATTAGAAAAATAACCCTCCCCAAGACCCTGAAAAGTGAGTGCAAAGTGCACTACAGTTCCCCTAAGGACAAAGAAGTCGTGTTAGAGGAATAATGCAGGAAAGACACAAACCAACAATGCAACAACTGTGGATTTCCAATCTAGGGTACCTGTGGAACAAGGGGACCAAGTCCAAAAGTCACAAGCAAGTCGGAGATGGGCATATTCCCAGGAAATGCCAGCTGTGGATGCAAAGAAGCTTCTACTGGACAGAAGAAGCTGAGGTTTCTGCAGGAACGAAAAAGGGCTAGAGACTTCCCCTTTGGTGGACGGATCCCTCTCGCTGTGGAGAGTCGTGCAGAAGTGTTTTCCCGCCGAAAGAATGCCAACAAGCCTTGCTAGCTGCAAATCGTGCGGTTAGCGTTTTTGGACGCTGCTGTGGCCCTGGAGGGATCAGGAGGTCGCAAATTGGACCAGGAGAGAGAGGGGACGTCGAGCAAGACGAAGAGCCCTCTCAGCAGCAGGTAGCACCCGGAGAAGTGCCATAAACAGGCACTACGAGGATGCGTGAAGCGGTGCTCACCCGAAGTTGCACAAAGGAGTCCCACGTCGCCGGAGACCAACTTAGAAAGTCGTGCAATGCAAGTTAGAGTGCCGTGGACCCAGGCTTGGCTGTGCACAAAGGATTTCCGCCGGAAGTGCACAGGGGCCGGAGTAGCTGCAAAAGTCACGGTTCCCAGCAATGCAGCCCAGCGAGGTGAGGCAAGGACTTACCTCCACCAAACTTGGACTGAAGAGTCACTGGACTGTGGGGGTCACTTGGACAGAGTCGCTGGATTCGAGGGACCTCGCTCGTCGTGCTGAGAGGAGACCCAAGGGACCGGTAATGCAGCTTTTTGGTGCCTGCGGTTGCAGGGGGAAGATTCCGTCGACCCACGGGAGATTTCTTCGGAGCTTCTGGTGCAGAGAGGAGGCAGACTACCCCCACAGCATGCACAAGCAAGAAAACAGTCGAGAAGGCGGCAGGATCAGCGTTACAGAGTTGCAGTAGTCGTCTTTGCTACTATGTTGCAGGTTTGTAGGCTTCCAGCGCGGTCAGCAGTCGATTCCTTGGCAGAAGGTGAAGAGAGAGATGCAGAGGAACTCGGATGAGCTCTTGCATTCGTTATCTAAAGTTTCCCCAGAGACAGAGACCCTAAATAGCCAGAAAAGAGGGTTTGGCTACCTAGGAGAGAGGATAGGCTACTAACACCTGAAGGAGCCTATCAGAAGGAGTCTCTGACGTCACCTGGTGGCACTGGCCACTCAGAGCAGTCCAGTGTGCCAGCAGCACCTCTGTTTCCAAGATGGCAGAGGTCTGGAGCACACTGGAGGAGCTCTGGACACCTCCCAGGGGAGGTGCAGGTCAGGGGAGTGGTCACTCCCCTTTCCTTTGTCCAGTTTCGCGCCAGAGCAGGGCTAAGGGGTCCCCTGAACCGGTGTAGACTGGCTTATGCAGAATTGGGCACATCTGTGCCCAACAAAGCATTTCCAGAGGCTGGGGGAGGCTACTCCTCCCCTGCCTTCACACCATTTTCCAAAGGGAGAGGGTGTAACACCCTCTCTCAGAGGAAGTCCTTTGTTCTGCCATCCTGGGCCAGGCCTGGCTGGACCCCAGGAGGGCAGATGCCTGTCTGAGGGGTTGGCAGCAGCAGCAGCTGCAGTGAAACCCCAGGAAGGGCAGTTTGGCAGTACCAGGGTCTGTGCTACAGACCACTGGGATCATGGGATTGTGCCAACTATGCCAGGATGGTATAGAGGGGGCAATTCCATGATCATAGACATGTTACATGGCCATATTCGGAGTTACCATTGTGAAGCTACATATAGGTAGTGACCTATATGTAGTGCACGCGTGTAATGGTGTCCCCGCACTCACAAAGTTCAGGGAGTTGGCTCTGAACAATGTGGGGGCACCTTGGCTAGTGCCAGGGTGCCCTCACACTAAGTAACTTTGCACCTAACCTTTACCAGGTAAAGGTTAGACATATAGGTGACTTATAAGTTACTTAAGTGCAGTGTAAAATGGCTGTGAAATAACGTGGACGTTATTTCACTCAGGCTGCAGTGGCAGGCCTGTGTAAGACTTGTCAGAGCTCCCTATGGGTGGCAAAAGAAATGCTGCAGCCCATAGGGATCTCCTGGAACCCCAATACCCTGGGTACCTCAGTACCATATACTAGGGAATTATAAGGGTGTTCCAGTAAGCCAATGTGAATTGGTAAAAATGGTCACTAGCCTGTTAGTGACAATTTGGAAAGAAATGAGATAGCATAACCACTGAGGTTCTGATTAGCAGAGCCTCAGTGAGACAGTTAGTCACTACACAGGTAACACATTCAGGCACACTTATGAGCACTGGGGCCCTGGGTTACCAGGGTCCCAGTGACACATACAACTAAAACAACATATATACAGTGAAAAATGGGGGTAACATGCCAGGCAAGATGGTACTTTCCTACACAACCCCCCCCCCACACGAAGGACAATAAGACTAGCCATGACCTGATGAGTCTTCATTGTCTAAGTGGAAATATCTGGAGAGTCCATCTGCATTGGAGTGGCTACTCCCAGGTCTATGTTCCACTGTATAGTCCATTCCCTGTAGGGATATGGACCACCTCAACAATTTAGGATTTTCACCTTTCATTTGTTTTAGCCAAAGTAGAGGTTTGTGGTCTGTCTGAACAATGAAGTGAGTGCCAAACAGGTATGGCCTCAACTTCTTCAGTGCCCAGACCACAGCAAAGGCCTCCCTCTCAATGGCAGACCAACGCTTTTCTCTAGGGGTCAACCTCCTACTAATAAAAGCAACAGGTTGATCCTGGCCCTCAGAATTAAGTTGTGATAGGACTGCCCCTACTCCTAATTCAGATGCATCAGTTTGGACATAGAATTTTTTAGAGTAACAAGGGCTTTTCAGGACAGGTGCAGAGCACATGGCCTGCTTCAGCTCCTCAAAAGCTTTCTGACAGTTTGCTGTCCATAATACCTTTTTAGGCATTTTCTTGGATGTGAGGTCATTAAGAGGGGCTGCAATGGAGCCATAGTTCTTAATGAACCTCCTGTAATACCCAGTGAGGCCTAGGAAGGCTCTCACCTGAGTCTGAGTGGTAGGGGGAACCCAATCAATAATTGTTTGGATTTTCCCCTGTAGTGGTGCAATCTGTTCCCCACCAACAAGGTGTCCCAGATAAACCACCTTCCCCTGCCCTATCTGGCACTTTGAAGCCTTGATAGTGAGGCCTGCCTTTTGCAGGGCCTCCAAAACTTTCCATGGGTGGACCAGGTGATCATCCCACCTGGAGCTAAAGACAGCTATATCGTCCAAATATGCTGCACTGAAAGCTTCCAGCCCTTGCAGGACTGTGTTCACCAACCTCTGAAAAGTGGCAGGTGCATTTTTCAAACCAAAAGGCATTACAGTAAACTGGTAATGTCCTCCAATGGTTGCAAATGCAGTCTTAGGTTTAGCATCTTCTGACAATTTGATCTGCCAATACCCTGCAGTCAAGTCAAAAGTGCTTAGATACTTGGCAGATGCCAGTGTATCTATGAGCTCATCTGCCCTGGGTATAGGGTGAGCATCAGTTTTGGTTACCAAGTTGAGACCTCTATAGTCTACACAAAACCGCATTTCCTTCTTTCCATCTTTGGAATGGGGTTTTGGTACCAGTACCACAGGAGAAGCCCATGGACTGTCAGAGTGCTCAACCACTCCTAGTTCTAACATTTTCTGGACCTCTTGCTTTATGCAGTCCCTGACATGGTCAGGCTGCCTATAGATCTTACTTTTGACAGGCAAGCTGTCTCCAGTATCTATAGTGTGCTCACACCAAGAAGTGGTACCTGGCACAGTAGAGAAGAGTTCAGAGAATTGATCTAGGAGGTTTATGCAATTGTCTTTCTGCTGAGCAGTAAGACAATCAGCCAAAACTACACCTTCCACCAGAGCATCTTGTTCTGTGGAAGAGAAGAGATCAGGTAGAGGATCACTGTCTTCTTCCTGTCCCTCATCAGTTGCCATGAGCAGGGTGAGATCAGCCCTGTCATAGTAGGGTTTCAGGCGGTTGACATGGAGCACCCTAAGGGGACTCCTGGCAGTGCCTAAGTCAACTAAATAGGTGACTTCTCCCTTCTTTTCAACAATTGTGTGGGGTCCACTCCATTTATCTTGGAGTGCTCTTGGGGCCACAGGCTCCAAGACCCACACTTTCTGCCCTGGTTGGTACTGAACCAAAACAGCCTTCTGATCATGCTATTGCTTCTGGAGCTCTTGGCTGGCCTGAAGGTTTTTACTGGCCTTTTTCATGTACTCAGCCATCCTTGATCTGAGGCCAAGTACATAATCCACAATATCCTGCTTAGGAGCTTTTAAAGGTTGTTCCCAACCCTCCTTTACAAGTGTGAGTGGACCCCTAACAGGGTGTCCAAAAAGAAGTTCAAAGGGGCTGAAGCCCACTCCTTTCTGGGGTACCTCCCTGTAGGCAAAAAGGAGGCATGGTAGAAGGATATCCCATCTCCTGCGGAGTTTTTCAGGGAGACCCATAATCATGCCTTTGAGAGTTTTATTAAATCTCTCCACCAGTCCATTTGTTTGTGGATGATAGGGTGTTGTCAACTTGTACGTTACACCACACTCCTTCCACATGGCCTTTAAGTATGCAGACATGAAATTGCTTCCCCTGTCTGATACTACTTCCTTTGGGAAGCCCACCCTGGAAAATATTCCCAGGAGGGCCTTTGCCACTGCAGGTGCTGTAGTGGTCCTTAAAGGAATAGCTTCAGGATATCTTGTGGCATGGTCCACTACCACTAAGATGAATCTATTGCCTGAAGCAGTAGGAGGGTCAAGGGGGCCAACTATGTCAACCCCTACCCTTTCAAAGGGAACCCCAACCACAGGCAGTGGAATAAGGGGTGCCTTTGGGGTGCCACCTGTCTTGCCACTGGCTTGACAGGTTTCACAGGACTTACAAAATTCCTTTGTGTCCTCAGACATTCTAGGCCAATGAAACAGGGGAACAAGCCTGTCCCAAGTTTTCATTTGTCCTAGATGCCCAGCTAGGGGAATGTCATGTGCCAGGGTTAGGAGGAACTTTCTGTACTCCTGAGGAATCACTAATCTCCTGGCAGCTCCAGGTTTAGGATCCCTATGCTCAGTGTACAAGAGGTTGTCCTCCCAGTAAACTCTGTGAGAGTCACTGATATCCCCATTAGCCTGTTTGACAGCTTGCTGTCTGAGACTCTCTAATGTGGGACAGGTTTGCTGTGCCACACTCAGCTCCTCTCTGGCAGGCCCCCCTTCACCCAAAAGCTCAGCAGTGTCTGCTTCCAGCTCCTCTGGTGTAGGTTCTGCACAGGGAGGGAATTCTTCTTCCTCAGAAGTTGAATCCACTGTAGAGGGAGGGATAGTAGGAAGTGGTTTGCTTCTACTATGTGAGAAGGTAGCCTCTTTCTAGCCTTGTTACCCCCACTTTTGGCCTGTTTGTGAGTGTATGTCAGGGTGTTTGTCACTGTTTTCACTGTCTCACTGGGATCCTGATAGCCAGGCCTCAGTGCTCATAGTGAAAACACTATGGTTTCAGTATGTTTGTTATGTGTCACTGGGATCCTGCTGGTCAGGACCCCAGTGCTCATAGGTTTGTGGCCTATATGTATGTGTCACTGGGACCCTGTCACACAGGGCCCCAGTGCTCATAGGTGTGCATGTATATGTTCCCTGTGTGGTGCCTAACTGTCTCACTGAGGCTCTGCTAACCAGAACCTCAGTGGTTATGCTCTCTCATTACTTTCAAATTGTCACTAACAGGCTAGTGACCATTTTTACCAATTTACATTGGCTTACTGGAACACCCTTATAATTCCCTAGTATATGGTACTGAGGTACCCAGGGTATTGGGGTTCCAGGAGATCCCTATGGGCTGCAGCAATTCTTTTGCCACCCATAGGGAGCTCTGACAATTCTTACACAGGCCTGCCACTGCAGCCTGAGTGAAATAACGTCCACGTTATTTCACAGCCATTTTACACTGCACTTAAGTAACTTATAAGTCACCTATATGTCTAACCTTTACCTGGTAAAGGTTAGGTGCAAAGTTACTTAGTGTGAGGGCACCCTGGCACTAGCCAAGGTGCCCCCACATTGTTCAGAGCCAATTCACTGAACTTTGTGAGTGCGGGGACACCATTACACGCGTGCACTACATATAGGTCACTACCTATATGTAGCTTCACCATGGTAACTCCGAATATGGCCATGTAACATGTCTATGATCATGGAATTGCCCCCTCTATGCCATCCTGGCATTGTTGGTACAATTCCATGATCCCAGTGGTCTGTAGCACAGACCCTGGTACTGCCAGACTGCCCTTCCTGGGGTTTCACTGCAGCTGCTGCTGCCAACCCCTCAGACAGGCAGCTGCCCTCCTGGGGTCCAGCCAGGCCTGGCCCAGGATGGCAGAACAAAGAACTTCCTCTGAGAGAGGGTGTGACACCCTCTCCCTTTGGAAAATGGTGTGAAGGCAGGGGAGGAGTAGCCTCCCCCAGCCTCTGGAAATGCTTTGTTGGGCACAGATGTGCCCAATTCTGCATAAGCCAGTCTACACCGGTTCAGGGACCCCTTAGCCCCTGCTCTGGCGCGAAACTGGACAAAGGAAAGGGGAGTGACCACTCCCCTGACCTGCACCTCCCCTGGGAGGTGTCCAGAGCTCCTCCAGTGTGCTCCAGACCTCTGCCATCTTGGAAACAGAGGTGCTGCTGGCACACTGGACTGCTCTGAGTGGCCAGTGCCACCAGGTGACGTCAGAGACTCCTGCTGATAGGCTCCTTCAGGTGTTAGTAGCCTTTCCTCTCTCCTAGGTAGCCAAACCCTCTTTTCTGGCTATTTAGGGTCTCTGTCTCTGGGGAAACTTTAGATAACGAATGCATGAGCTCAGCCGAGTTCCTCTGCATCTCCCTCTTCACCTTCTGATAAGGAATCGACCGCTGACCGCGCTGGAAGCCTGCAAACCTGCAACATAGTAGCAAAGACGACTACTGCAACTCTGTAACGCTGATCCTGCCGCCTTCTCGACTGTTTTCCTGCTTGTGCATGCTGTGGGGGTAGTCTGCCTCCTCTCTGCACCAGAAGCTCCGAAGAAATCTCCCGTGGGTCGACGGAATCTTCCCCCTGCAACCGCAGGCACCAAAAAGCTGCATTACCGGTCCCTTGGGTCTCCTCTCAGCACGACGAGCGAGGTCCCTCGAATCCAGCGACACCGTCCAAGTGACCCCCACATTCCAGTGACTCTTCAGCCCAAGTTTGGTGGAGGTAAGTCCTTGCCTCACCTCGCTGGGCTGCATTGCTGGGAACCGCAACTTTGCAAGCTACTCTGGCCCCTGTGCACTTCCGGCGGAAATCCTTCATGCACATCCAAGCCTGGGCCCTCGGCACTCTAACCTGCATTGCACGACTTTCTAAGTTGGTCTCCGACGACGTGGGACTCCTTTGTGCAACTTCGGCGAGCACCGTTTCACGCATCCTCGTAGTGCCTGTTTCTGGCACTTCTCCGAGTGCTACCTGCTTCAGTGAGGGCTCTTTGTCTTGCTCGACGTCCCCTCTCTCTACAGGTCCAATTTGCGACCTCCTGGTCCCTCCTGGTCCCTCCTGGGCCCCAGCAGCGTCCAAAAACGCCAAACGCACGATTTGCGTGTAGCAAGGCTTGTTGGCGTCCATCCGGCGGGAAAACACTTCTGCACGACTCTCCAAGGCGTGGGGGATCCATCCTCCAAAGGGGAAGTCTCTAGCCCTTGTCGTTCCTGCAGTATTCACAGTTCTTCAGCCTAGTAAGAGCTTCTTTGCACCAACCGCTGGCATTTCTTGGGCATCTGCCCATCTCCGAGTTGCTTGTGACTTTTGGACTTGGTCCCCTTGCTCCACAGGTACCCTCAGTCAGGAATCCATCGTTGTTGCATTGCTGATTTGTGTTTTCCTTGCATTTTCCCTCTAACACGACTATTTTGTCCTTAGGGGAACTTTAGTGCACTTTGCACTCACTTTTCAGGGTCTTGGGGAGGGTTATTTTTCTAACTCTCACTATTTTCTAATAGTCCCAGCGACCCTCTACAAGGTCACATAGGTTTGGGGTCCATTCGTGGTTCGCATTCCACTTCTGGAGTATATGGTTTGTGTTGCCCCTATCCCTATGTTTCCCCATTGCATCCTATTGTAACTATACATTGTTTGCACTGTTTTCTAAGACTATACTGCATATTTTTGCTATTGTGTATATATATCTTGTGTATATTTCCTATCCTCTCACTGAGGGTACACTCTAAGATACTTTGGCATATTGTCATAAAAATAAAGTACCTTTATTTTTAGTATAACTGTGTATTGTGTTTTCTTATGATATTGTGCATATGACACTAAGTGGTACTGTAGTAGCTTCACACGTCTCCTAGTTCAGCCTAAGCTGCTCTGCTAAGCTACCATTATCTATCAGCCTAAGCTGCTAGACACCCTATACACTAATAAGGGATAACTGGGCCTGGTGCAATGTGCAAGTACCCCTTGGTACTCACTACAAGCCAGTCCAGCCTCCTACATTGGTTGTGCAGCGGTGGGATAAGTGCTTGAGACTACTTACCACTCTTGTCATTGTACTTTTCATAAGAGAAAAATATACAAAACAAGGTCAGTGTATATAAACATAGCCAAAAAGTTTTGCATTTCCTCTTTTCACTCTTTTCTAAGTGCTGAAAAGTACTTCTAAACTTTCAAAACGTTCTTAAAAGTTAAAAAAGTTTTTTTCTGTCTTTCCAAAAAGTTCTGAAAACTTTTTTCTCTTTTTCTATCACTTTAACTCTCTCTAAAAAATGTCTGGCACAGGAAAAAATGTTGAACTGTCCACACTTGCATATGATCACCTTAGCTGGAAAGGAGCAAGGAGTCTCTGCATAGAGAGAGGTTTGAGTGTAGGGAAGAATCCTTCTTTAGAACTGTTAATTAATATGCTTAGAGTACAGGATAAGGCCATAAGTGCCCAATCTGTAGAAAAAGTAGCTAATGGTTCTCAATCTGATCCAGGGACTCCCCCAGGAAAAGGTTCAGGAAAGAAACTTCTCAGCCTGCCCATTACTAGACAGTCTAGCATAGTTGGTACAGAGGTTGAATCACACCATACTAATGGTGTGCTCTCACATTATACTGGTAGCCAAGCTGTTAGGGTGCCCTCTGTAAGGGACAGGTCCCCTTCTGTTCATTCCCATCATACCTCTGTATCTAGAAATGTCCCTCCCACCCACCCTGATGACAGATTGTTAGAAAGGGAGCTCAATAGATTGAGAGTGGAACAAACCAGACTGAAGCTCAAGAAGCAACAGCTGGATTTGGATAGACAGTCTTTAGAAGTAGAGAGGGAAAGACAGAAGTTGGGTTTAGAAACCCATGGTGGCAGCAGCAGTATTCCCCATAGTCATCCTGCAAAAGAGCATGATTCCAGGAATCTGCACAAGATAGTTCCCCCTTATAAGGAGGGGGATGACATTAACAAGTGGTTTGCTGCACTTGAGAGGGCCTGTGCTGTACAGGATGTCCCTCAAAAGCAGTGGGCTGCTATCCTATGGCTATCATTTAGTGGAAAAGGTAGGGATAGGCTCCTTACTGTGAAAGAAAATGATGCCAATAATTTTACAGTTCTTAAGAATGCACTCCTGGATGGTTATGGCTTAACCACTGAACAGTACAGGATAAAGTTCAGAGAGACCAAAAAGGAGTCTTCACAAGACTGGGTTGATTTCATTGACCAGGCAGTGAAGGCCTTGGAGGGGTGGTTACATGGCAGTAAAGTTACTGATTATGAAAGCCTGTATAACACAATCCTGAGAGAGCATATACTTAATAATTGTGTGTCTGATTTGTTGCACCAGTACCTGGTAGACTCTGATCTGACCTCTCCCCAAGAATTGGGAAAGAAGGCAGACAAATGGGTCAGAACAAGGGTGAACAGAAAAGTTCATACAGGGGGTGACAAAGATGGCAATAAGAAGAAAGATGGTGAAAAATCTCAAGATAAGCATGGGGATAAGGGTAAAACCAAAGATCCCACTTCAAATCTGAAACACTCTTCAGAGGGTGGGGATAAAACAAATTCTTCCTCTTCTTCCCAACCTGCACACATTAAAAAGCCTTGGTGCTTTGTGTGTAAAAACAGAGGCCATAGGCCAGGGGATAAGTCCTGTCCAGGTAAACCCCCTGAGCCTACCACCACTAATACATCAAGCTCTAGTGCCCCTAGCAGTAGTGGTACTAGTGGTGGGACTGCTGGCAACAGTCAAGCAAAGGGTGTAGTTGGGTTCACTTATGGGTCCATAGTGGAAACTGATGTAATCAGTCCCAAGACAGTTTCTGTCACACCTAGTGGCATTGGCCTTGCCACACTGGCTACTTGTCCCCTTACAATGGATAAGTACAGGCAGACAGTTTCAATAAATGGGGTTGAGGCCTTGGCCTACAGGGACACAGGTGCCAGTTTCACTTTGGTGACTGAAAACCTAGTGCCTCCTGAACAACACATCATTGGACAACAGTATAAGATTATTGATGTCCATAACTCCACTAAGTTTCTTCCCTTAGCTATAATTCAGTTTAGTTGGGGTGGAGTTACTGGCCCTAAGCAGGTGGTGGTATCACCTAGCTTACCTGTAGACTGTCTCTTAGGTAATGACCTAGAGGCCTCAGGTTGGGCTGATGTAGAGTTTTATGCCCATGCAGCCATGCTGGGCATCCCTGAGGAATTGTTCCCTCTCATTTCAAGTGAAATGAAAAAGCAAAGGAGAGAAGGCCTGAAAACTCAGGATCCCTCTCCATCAACAGGTAAAAAGGGTATCACAGTATCCCCTAACCACCCTACCATTCAGGATACTATTCCTGTGGTGGGAGAAACCTCTCCTGGGGTGGCACCTGTTCCAAGGGAATCATCAGCTGGCAAAGCTTGACTCCCTGAGGTGGAAGTACCTCTCTGTGGGATAACTAACATTGGTGAGAAAAAGAGCACCATTTTAGTTAACATGGAGCATCCCTCCAACCCTCCCAGAGAAACTTTAGTGCAGAAACTCTGCACTGCCTCACAACACTTAGGACAGCATCCCTGCCCTAGTGTGGAGCTGATAGGACAGCATCCCTGCCCTGCTCCAACCCAAGAGAAACAGCATCCCTGTTCTCTCTTCCAGCCATATGGACAAAGTTTTTGCCCAGCTATGGCTTTTCTGAGACAGCATCCCTGTCTGGCATTTCCATCACTACAAATAGGTTCAGTGGACAATTCCCACTGCTCTAAACTAAAACTTACTGATAGAAACTCTGAAAATACATCTTCACATTGTTGCTTAGCTAAAAAACTTCAAACAGGGTGGTTTACATCCCCACAGGGAAGTAACCATATAGTGGATGATAAAGGGAGTAACCAGTCTATTGCAGAGCTACTCTCTACTTATCACCACTTAGACAATAAAGTCTCAACTGGCCAAGGTTAGCCTTATTGTCCTTCGTTTGGGGGGGGGTTGTGTGAGAAGGTAGCCTCTTTCTAGCCTTGTTACCCCCACTTTTGGCCTGTTTGTGAGTGTATGTCAGGGTGTTTGTCACTGTTTTCACTGTCTCACTGGGATCCTGATAGCCAGGCCTCAGTGCTCATAGTGAAAACACTATGGTTTCAGTATGTTTGTTATGTGTCACTGGGATCCTGCTGGTCAGGACCCCAGTGCTCATAGGTTTGTGGCCTATATGTATGTGTCACTGGGACCCTGTCACACAGGGCCCCAGTGCTCATAGGTGTGCATGTATATGTTCCCTGTGTGGTGCCTAACTGTCTCACTGAGGCTCTGCTAACCAGAACCTCAGTGGTTATGCTCTCTCATTACTTTCAAATTGTCACTAACAGGCTAGTGACCATTTTTACCAATTTACATTGGCTTACTGGAACACCCTTATAATTCCCTAGTATATGGTACTGAGGTACCCAGGGTATTGGGGTTCCAGGAGATCCCTATGGGCTGCAGCAATTCTTTTGCCACCCATAGGGAGCTCTGACAATTCTTACACAGGCCTGCCACTGCAGCCTGAGTGAAATAACGTCCACGTTATTTCACAGCCATTTTACACTGCACTTAAGTAACTTATAAGTCACCTATATGTCTAACCTTTACCTGGTAAAGGTTAGGTGCAAAGTTACTTAGTGTGAGGGCACCCTGGCACTAGCCAAGGTGCCCCCACATTGTTCAGAGCCAATTCACTGAACTTTGTGAGTGCGGGGACACCATTACACGCGTGCACTACATATAGGTCACTACCTATATGTAGCTTCACCATGGTAACTCCGAATATGGCCATGTAACATGTCTATGATCATGGAATTGCCCCCTCTATGCCATCCTGGCATTGTTGGTACAATTCCATGATCCCAGTGGTCTGTAGCACAGACCCTGGTACTGCCAGACTGCCCTTCCTGGGGTTTCACTGCAGCTGCTGCTGCTGCCAACCCCTCAGACAGGCAGCTGCCCTCCTGGGGTCCAGCCAGGCCTGGCCCAGGATGGCAGAACAAAGAACTTCCTCTGAGAGAGGGTGTGACACCCTCTCCCTTTGGAAAATGGTGTGAAGGCAGGGGAGGAGTAGCCTCCCCCAGCCTCTGGAAATGCTTTGTTGGGCACAGATGTGCCCAATTCTGCATAAGCCAGTCTACACCGGTTCAGGGACCCCTTAGCCCCTGCTCTGGCGCGAAACTGGACAAAGGAAAGGGGAGTGACCACTCCCCTGACCTGCACCTCCCCTGGGAGGTGTCCAGAGCTCCTCCAGTGTGCTCCAGACCTCTGCCATCTTGGAAACAGAGGTGCTGCTGGCACACTGGACTGCTCTGAGTGGCCAGTGCCACCAGGTGACGTCAGAGACTCCTGCTGATAGGCTCCTTCAGGTGTTAGTAGCCTTTCCTCTCTCCTAGGTAGCCAAACCCTCTTTTCTGGCTATTTAGGGTCTCTGTCTCTGGGGAAACTTTAGATAACGAATGCATGAGCTCAGCCGAGTTCCTCTGCATCTCCCTCTTCACCTTCTGATAAGGAATCGACCGCTGACCGCGCTGGAAGCCTGCAAACCTGCAACATAGTAGCAAAGACGACTACTGCAACTCTGTAACGCTGATCCTGCCGCCTTCTCGACTGTTTTCCTGCTTGTGCATGCTGTGGGGGTAGTCTGCCTCCTCTCTGCACCAGAAGCTCCGAAGAAATCTCCCGTGGGTCGACGGAATCTTCCCCCTGCAACCGCAGGCACCAAAAAGCTGCATTACCGGTCCCTTGGGTCTCCTCTCAGCACGACGAGCGAGGTCCCTCGAATCCAGCGACACCGTCCAAGTGACCCCCACAGTCCAGTGACTCTTCAGCCCAAGTTTGGTGGAGGTAAGTCCTTGCCTCACCTCGCTGGGCTGCATTGCTGGGAACCGCGACTTTGCAAGCTACTCCGGCCCCTGTGCACTTCCGGCGGAAATCCTTTGTGCACATCCAAGCCTGGGTCCACGGCACTCTAACCTGCATTGCACGACTTTCTAAGTTGGTCTCCGGCGACGTGGGACTCCTTTGTGCAACTTCGGCGAGCACCGTTTCACGCATCCTCGTAGTGCCTGTTTCTGGCACTTCTCCGAGTGCTACCTGCTTCAGTGAGGGCTCTTTGTCTTGCTCGACGTCCCCTCTCTCTACAGGTCCAATTTGCGACCTCCTGGTCCCTCCTGGGCCCCAGCAGCGTCCAAAAACGCCAAACGCACGATTTGCGTGTAGCAAGGCTTGTTGGCGTCCATCCGGCGGGAAAACACTTCTGCACGACTCTCCAAGGCGTGGGGGATCCATCCTCCAAAGGGGAAGTCTCTAGCCCTTGTCGTTCCTGCAGTATTCACAGTTCTTCAGCCTAGTAAGAGCTTCTTTGCACCAACCGCTGGCATTTCTTGGGCATCTGCCCATCTCCGAGTTGCTTGTGACTTTTGGACTTGGTCCCCTTGCTCCACAGGTACCCTCAGTCAGGAATCCATCGTTGTTGCATTGCTGATTTGTGTTTTCCTTGCATTTTCCCTCTAACACGACTATTTTGTCCTTAGGGGAACTTTAGTGCACTTTGCACTCACTTTTCAGGGTCTTGGGGAGGGTTATTTTTCTAACTCTCACTATTTTCTAATAGTCCCAGCGACCCTCTACAAGGTCACATAGGTTTGGGGTCCATTCGTGGTTCGCATTCCACTTCTGGAGTATATGGTTTGTGTTGCCCCTATCCCTATGTTTCCCCATTGCATCCTATTGTAACTATACATTGTTTGCACTGTTTTCTAAGACTATACTGCATATTTTTGCTATTGTGTATATATATCTTGTGTATATTTCCTATCCTCTCACTGAGGGTACACTCTAAGATACTTTGGCATATTGTCATAAAAATAAAGTACCTTTATTTTTAGTATAACTGTGTATTGTGTTTTCTTATGATATTGTGCATATGACACTAAGTGGTACTGTAGTAGCTTCACACGTCTCCTAGTTCAGCCTAAGCTGCTCTGCTAAGCTACCATTATCTATCAGCCTAAGCTGCTAGACACCCTATACACTAATAAGGGATAACTGGGCCTGGTGCAAGGTGCAAGTACCCCTTGGTACTCACTACAAGCCAGTCCAGCCTCCTACATACTAGCCCTAGCTTTAGGGAGCACTTGGTCCATTGTTCCAGGATCCAAGCTTCCCTGTCCTTTTTGCTTTTTGGCCTGAGCCCTTGTCAAAGCAAAAATATGCCCTGGGATGCCCAGCATTGCTGCATGGGCCTCCAACTCCACATCTGACCAAGCCGATGTCTCCAAATCATTCCCTAATAGACAGTCTACAGGTAAATCTGAAGCTACCACAACTTTCTTTGGACCAGTAACCCCCCCCCAGTTGAGATTAACAACAGCCATGGGGTGGCTAAGTGTGTTGTTGTGAGCATCGGTTACTTGGTACTGGTGACCAAGTAGGTGTTGTTCAGGGTGGACCAGTTTCTCTATGACCATAGTTACACTGGCTCCAGTGTCCCTGTAGGCCTGAACCTCAACACCATTTATTAGGGGTAGCTGCTTGTACTTATCCATATTAAGGGGACAAGCAACTAAGGTGGCTAAATCAATAGCCCCCTCAGAGACTAACACAGCCTCTGTGGCCTCCCTAACAAGGCCAACCCCAACTAAGTTACCAATAGTGAGCCCAGCTACTCCCTTGGATTGGCTATTAGTAGGTTTGCTCCCACCACCACTGCTATTAGTAGGGACACTAGGTGTAGCAGTAGGGGTTGTAGTGGTAGGAGGCTTGGTGCCTTTCTTTGGACAACTGGGATCTGTTGTCCAATGGCCTTTTATTTTACATAAATAGCACCATGGTTTCTTTTCCTTGTTTTGATTAGAAGAGGATTTGGGCCCACCACCCCCACCAGAGTGTTTTTGTGGGCCTGATGAAGACTCATTTTTAGATTTGTCCCCACCCTTGTCAGAAGACTTACCATCCTTCTTCTTGTTGCCATCTTTGTCACCCCCTGTATGAACTTTTCTGTTCACCCTTGTTCTGACCCATTTGTCTGCCTTCTTTCCCAATTCTTGGGGAGAGGTCAGATCAGAGTCCACCAAGTACTGGTGCAACAAATCAGACACACAATTATTAAGAATATGCTCTTTCAGGATCAAGTTATACAGGCTGTCATAATCAGTAACTTTACTGCCATGTATCCACCCCTCCAAGGTCTTCACTGAATGGTCAATGAAATCAACCCAGTCTTGTGAAGACTCCTTTTTGGTCTCTCTGAACTTTATCCTGTATTGTTCAGTGGTTAAGCCATAACCGTCCAGGAGTGCATTCTTAAGAACTTTGTAATCATTAGCTTCATTTTCTTTTACAGTAAGGAGCCTATCCCTACCTTTTCCACTAAATGATACCCATAGGATAGCAGCCCACTGCCTTTGAGGGACATCCTGTACAGCACAGGCCCTCTCAAGTGCAGCAAACCACTTGTTAATGTCATCCCCCTCCTTATAAGGGGGAACTATCTTGTGCAGATTCCTGGAATCATGCTCTTTTGCAGGATGACTATGGGGAATACTGCTGCTGCCACCATGGGTTTCTAAACCCAGTTTCTGTCTCTCCTTCTCTACTTCTAAAGTCTGTCTATCCAAATCCAGCTGTTGCTTCTTGAGCTTCAGTCTGGTTTGTTCCACTCTCAATCTATTGAGCTCCCTTTCTAACAATCTGTCATCAGGGTGGGTGGGAGGGACATGCATTGAAACAGAAGTATGGTGAGAATGGACAGAAGGAGACCTGTCCCTTACAGAGGGCACCCTAACAGCTTGGCTAACAGAAACATCAGTACCAGTATGGTGAGAATAAATGCTTTTGCTATGATGTGAGACAACACTATTTGTATGGTGTGACTCCACATCATTACCAACTATGCTAGACTGTCTAGTAATGGGCAGGCTAGGAAGTTTCTTTCCTGAATCTTTTCCTGGGGGAGTCCCTGGATCAGATTGGGAACCATTAGCTACTTTTTCAACAGATGGGGCACTTCTTGCCTTATCTTGTTCTCTAAGCATGTTAAGTAACAATTCCAAGGAAGGATTCTTCCCTACACTCAAACCTCTCTCTATGCAGAGACTCCTTGCTCCTTTCCAGCTAAGGTGATCATATGCAAGTTTGGACAGATCAACATTTTGGCCTGTGCCAGACATTTTTAGAGAGAGTTAAAGTGATAGAAAAAGATAAAAAGTTTGTCAGAGCTTTTAGAAAGACAGAGAAAAAAAAACTTTTAAAACTTTTTAGAACTTTTTAGAAAGTTAGAAGTACTTTTCAGCACTTAGAAAAGAGTGAAAAGAGGAAATACAAAACTTTTTGGCTATGTGTATATACACTGACCTTGTTTTGTATATTTTTCTCTTATGAAAAGTACAATCACAAGAGTGGTAAGTAGTCTCAAAGCACTTATCCCACCGCTGCACAACCAATGTAGGAGGCTGGACTGGCTTGTAGTGAGTACCAAGGGGTACTTGCACCTTGCACCAGGCCCAGTTATCCCTTATTAGTGTATAGGGTGTCTAGCAGCTTAGGCTGATAGATAATGGTAGCTTAGCAGAGCAGCTTAGGCTGAACTAGGAGACGTGTGAAGCTACTACAGTACCACTTAGTGTCATATGCACAATATCATAAGAAAACACAAAACACAGTTATACTAAAAATAAAGGTACTTTATTTTTATGACAATATGCCAAAGTATCTTAGAGTGTACCCTCAGTGAGAGGATAGGAAATATACACAAGATATATGTACACAATACCAAAAATATGCAGTATAGTCTTAGAAAACAGTGCAAACAATGTATAGTTACAATAGGATGCAATGGGGAAACATAGGGATAGGGGCAACACAAACCATATACTCCAAAAGTGGAATGCGAACCACGAATGGACCACAAACCTATGTGACCTTGTAGAGGGTCGCTGGGACTATTAGAAAATAGTGAGAGTTAGAAAAATAACCCTCCCTAAGACCCTGAAAAGTGAGTGCAAAGTGCACTACAGTTCCCCTAAGGACAAAGAAGTCGTGTTAGAGGAATAATGCAGGAAAGACACAAACCAACAATGCAACAACTGTGGATTTCCAATCTAGGGTACCTGTGGAACAAGGGGACCAAGTCCAAAAGTCACAAGCAAGTCGGAGATGGGCATATGCCCAGGAAATGCCAGCTGTGGATGCAAAGAAGCTTCTACTGGACAGAAGAAGCTGAGGTTTCTGCAGGAACGAAAAAGGGCTAGAGACTTCCCCTTTGGTGGACGGATCCCTCTCGCCGTGGAGACTCGTACAGAAGTGTTTTCCCGCCGAAAGAATGCCAACAAGCCTTGCTAGCTGCAAATCGTGCGGTTAGCGTTTTTGGACGCTGCTGTGGCCCTGGAGGGACCAGGAGGTCGCAAATTGGACCAGGAGAGAGAGGGGACGTCGAGCAAAACAAGGAGCCCTCTCAGCAGCAGGTAGCACCCGGAGAAGTGCCAGAAACAGGCACTACGAGGATGTGTGAAACGGTGCTCACCCGAAGTTGCACAAAGGAGTCCCACGTCGCCGGAGACCAACTTAGAAAGTCGTGCAATGCAGGTTAGAGTGCCGTGGACCCAGGCTTGGCTGTGCACAAAGGATTTCCGCCGGAAGTGCACAGGGGCCGGAGTAGCTGCAAAAGTCGCGGTTCCCAGCAATGCAGCCCAGCGAGGTGAGGCAAGGACTTACCTCAACCAAACTTGGACTGAAGAGTCACTGGACTGTGGGGGTCACTTGGACAGAGTCGCTGGATTCGAGGGACCTCGCTCGTCGTGCTGAGAGGAGACCCAAGGGACTGGTAATGCAGCTTTTTGGTGCCTGCGGTTGCAGGGGGAAGATTCCGTCGACCCACGGGAGATTTCTTCGGAGCTTCTGGTGCAGAGAGGAGGCAGACTACCCCCACAGCATGCACAAGCAGGAAAACAGTCGAGAAGGCGGCAGGATCAGCGTTACAGAGTTGCAGTAGTCGTCTTTGCTACTATGTTGCAGGTTTGTAGGCTTCCAGCGCGGTCAGCAGTCGATTCCTTGGCAGAAGGTGAAGAGAGAGATGCAGAGGAACTCGGATGAGCTCTTGCATTCGTTATCTAAAGTTTCCCCAGAGACAGAGACCCTAAATAGCCAGAAAAGAGGGTTTGGCTACCTAGGAGAGAGGATAGGCTACTAACACCTGAAGGAGCCTATCAGAAGGAGTTTCTGACGTCACCTGGTGGCACTGGCCACTCAGAGCAGTCCAGTGTGCCAGCAGCACCTCTGTTTCCAAGATGGCAGAGGTCTGGAGCACACTGGAGGAGCTCTGGACACCTCCCAGGGGAGGTGCAGGTCAGGGGAGTGGTCACTCCCCTTTCCTTTGTCCAGTTTCACGCCAGAGCAGGGCTAAGGGGTCCCCTGAACCGGTGTAGACTGGCTTATGCAGAATTGGGCACATCTGTGCCCAACAAAGCATTTCCAGAGGCTGGGGGAGGCTACTCCTCCCCTGCCTTCACACCATTTTCCAAAGGGAGAGAGTGTAACACCCTCTCTCAGAGGAAGTCCTTTGTTCTGCCATCCTGGGCCAGGCCTGGCTGGACCCCAGGAGGGCAGATGCCTGTCTGAGGGGTTGGCAGCAGCAGCAGCTGCAGTGAAACCCCAGGAAGGGCAGTTTGGCAGTACCAGGGTCTGTGCTACAGACCACTGGGATCATGGGATTGTGCCAACTATGCCAGGATGGTATAGAGGGGGCAATTCCATGATCATAGACATGTTACATGGCCATATTCGGAGTTACCATTGTGAAGCTACATATAGGTAGTGACCTATATGTAGTGCACGCGTGTAATGGTGTCCCCGCACTCACAAAGTTCAGGGAGTTGGCTCTGAACAATGTGGGGGCACCTTGGCTGGTGCCAGGGTGCCCTCACACTAAGTAACTTTGCACCTAACCTTTACCAGGTAAAGGTTAGACATATAGGTGACTTATAAGTTACTTAAGTGCAGTGTAAAATGGCTGTGAAATAATGTGGACGTTATTTCACTCAGGCTGCAGTGGCAGGCCTGTGTAAGACTTGTCAGAGCTCCCTATGGGTGGCAAAAGAAATGCTGCAGCCCATAGGGATCTCCTGGAACCCCAATACCCTGGGTACCTCAGTACCATATACTAGGGAATTATAAGGGTGTTCCAGTAAGCCAATGTAAATTGGTAAAAATGGTCACTAGCCTGTTAGTGACAATCTGGAAAGAAATGAGAGAGCATAACCACTGAGGTTCTGATTAGCAGAGCCTCAGTGAGACAGTTAGTCACTACACAGGTAACACATTCAGGCACACTTATGAGCACTGGGGCCCTGGGTTACCAGGGTCCCAGTGACACATACAACTAAAACAACATATATACAGTGAAAAATGGGGGTAACATGCCAGGCAAGATGGCACTTTCCTACAGTCGCGGGTCGTGCCACCTGTCCCAAGAACCCCGGGGGTGAACTCCTCGTTCCTCCTCTTCCCCCCCGAGGCCCCATTGGGACAGAGTGACCAAACCGAGACTCGTTTGTGTGTGTAAAAGGCCGCTTTATTGGAACAGGTGCCCCTAAACCTACCCCCTTGGCCTTTGCCTTACAAAACTAATACCTCACTATACATCGAATCACCTACCCCAATCCCTTCCCCCTTTACCCTCGACCTATCTTTTCTTTCCTCTTGTCTCCTTTACATTCTCCCGACCTACCCGCTTCTTTGAACGTGTCCGCTACTGAGCAGTCTCCTGCCTGTCCTAATTACTGTTCCCCCCGTCCTAATACCTGACTTTCCCTGCCAGCTCCGTCCTCCCCCCGAACTTTTAATAGCTGCCCTGCAGCTGTCCCCGCCACCAGAAAAAGAGGGGTACCACTTTTTCTGCCCCCCCCCCAGGGCTCCCGTAGTAATCCTCTTAGCTCCTCCCTAAGCTGTAACAGGTATAACTCCATCCCTACAAAGGATAAGTGCACCCCGTCGTCACGTAAGAACTCCGCATCCACATACCTTATGTCGGCATGCTCCAAAAAAGATATCCTGCGCTCCGCACGAAAACCCTTCATTTCTTTATTCACCTTACGTCTAACCCTCTCAATTGCCCCCGGTTTTCTAGCCCCTCTCCACTTCCGACGCAGTATAAACGCCGTGAAAACCACATGGCAACCCTTCCACTGCTCGATCACCATCTGCAGATCCCTTTTCATGACCTTCAACAAATTCAACCCTGTGGTCCTTACCAGGTCGTTCTCCTCCAAATGCACTACCAATAAATCTGGACATGCCCTCTCCCGCATGATCTCTGAATTCTCGGCACCAACTCATCCCACTTCATTCCCCCTCTTCCGATCTACTTCACCCGATAGCGTTCCGCATCCAAACCCAGATTATCCCCTGCAGCAGTCCTTCGTGCCTGTTGTTGTGCCCACTTAACAAATGAGTGCCCAATCACCCATATCTCCAGGTAGGCCACTTCTGGCCCCAGGACCACACCTGAAAAAGAGAAAAAATTATGAAAATACCCCACTTCCCTTAACAAGGCACACTCCGCACATACCGCCTGAAACACTCAGACCTCCATCTCCCCAAAGCCATCATCTCCTCCCTACCCCAGCCTTTGCATCCCGCCTCCGTAGCCACCCCGATCCGAAATGAATGCGTCCCAAAGCTTGCCGCCTCTAAACCCACCCCGACAGCCCTTTCCGCATTACCGGCATAAGCTGTCCCGCAGTTACCTTACGACCGTCCGCATGGCAAAAAACCGGCCCGTCTAAACCCGCCGCCTTCGCATGCAGCTGTATACCTAGCTTGACTGGGCCAATGCCCTTATATGGATAGCGGCGAAGCACGACCGTGACCCCAACCCCTTTTTGATCTGTCTTTGATTGACGGACCCACAATTCCAACCCTTCTCTGCCCTCCTGAACCTCCCTCCATAAAATTCCTGGTCTTCCAGCCAAACCCAGCAACTCTGATACTCGGAAAGCGCCGAAGAACATCCAAGACATCAATGTCCTAAAAAGGATGACCTCATAACCGTCATAACAAAGTTCCCCCAGTGCCGGTAGCAAATTCTTTAGAATTGCCAGCGTTATCGGGTGGCGTGCCTGACCTCTATGCCCCAAAGATCTCTCCCAACCCTGCAGAATTCTCATTCCCAATTCTCCCGCCGACGGAGGGTAACCCCACAGAAGCTTACCCATAAACCCGAGAGCCGCCAACTTACCCGAGATCGTGACTCTAGATTGGCCCTTACAAATTAAATCGATAATGAAGTGAACCACGTCGTCCACAATTTCCTCCTGTCTCACCCGTCGCCGAGCCCCAGATACCAAGAACTCCTCCCACGCCTTCGCATACGCCCTCTGTGTTGACGGAGCCAGAGAGCTCAAAACCAGTCGAAGCATCCGGGTTTGCCTACTCTCCACAAAGCCTTCGGCATACAAATTCTTCTCAGGGCCACGCCCGTGGTTAATCCATGGAAACGCTCCCACTGAGAACGAGATAAAGCATCCGCAATGTCATTATACACCCCCGGAACGTGCTTTGCACTAAATTGGATGTCAGTACGCAGGCATTGAAGGACAAAAACCCCACAAGCACACTGCTACGATCAGCGGAAAAAAATAAAAAAACGCAATGCTGCGACCCCCTTGCTTCCACACCACCGCCCCTCCCAGTATAGCCCAAAGCCCACTGAACCCGCCGCCTCCGAAAAAAGCTGCGCATCTCATTCCCACTCCCGCCATACCTGTGGGGGAATGCCATTGAAGGATTCTAGGAACTTTACCCACATGCGTAAATCCTCCCGCACTCCCACTTTTAACCGCACATGATGATGTGGAAGCGCGTGCCCCGCCAGTGCCAACGAAAGCCTTCTGCAAAACACCCTACCCGCTCGCACTACTCTACACGCAAAATTCAAGTGCCCCAGTAACACCTGAATCTCCCTCACTGTGACCTTGTGCTTACGCAACATTCCGTAAATTCGACTGACCATGTCCTCCTTTTTGTCGGCAGGTAATCTGGCTATACTGGCAACCGTATCCAATTCGATCCCCAAAAACGACAGCGCCGTAGCTGGCCCCACTGTCTTTTCGAGAGCCAGGGGCACACCCAGGTCTCCCATGATTTCCATAAACCAGCTCAGCACCGCCGCACAACGCGGGCTGTCCGCCGATGCCGCAAAAAAGAAGTCATCCAAGTAGTGTGTTATCTCTTGGTGACCTGTAAGCCTCACAAAAATCCACTGCAGGGCCGTACTGAATCGCTCAAACAGCGCACACGAGCTGGAGCACCCCATAGGCAGTGCCTTGTCCACATACCAGTTGCCCCGAAACTGGATACCCAACAACTCAAAGTCATCCGGGTGAACCAGAAGTAACCGAAAAGCTGACTTGACGTCAGTCTTAGCCATCAAAGCCCCCGGCCCCAGCTGATCCACCATCTGGACCGCTACGTCAACCGACGCATACCACACCTTTGTGAATTCCTCCGGTATGAAGTCATTAACGGAGGCCCCTTCCGGCCATGACAAATGATGTATTAGCCGAAACTGCCCTTCTTCCTTCTTTGGAATGACGCCAATTGGCGACACAATAAGGTTTGGCAAAGGCCAACTGGAAAAAGGACCCGCCATGCGACCGTCTTTTACCTCCTTCATCAGTTTTTCTTGGACCAACTCCTCTTTCCCGCGCACTGATCGAAGATTCTCCGCCCACCGATGCTCCCGCGGACCCTGGTATCCCAATCTAAACCCATCCCGAAAACCCCGAACCAACAAATCGGCCTCGCTCTGCTTGTCATACTCTTCCAGCCAAATTTGTAACTGATCGACCTTAACCGGCGTAATAGCCTTTTCCTGTAATGCCTGTCCGCTGACCCTCCTTTCCTCCGAAATTGGCCCCTTGACTCCCACTTGTAGTTCTCCCCATGCTGACCGCGTTCTGTTGTCCACCACACTCTGTAACCGGATGTCGACCCGCGCATTTTGAACATTCGTGCCGGAACTTACAGTACTCTCTGGTACACATTCCTTTGTTATAATCCCAGCACGCCCCTGACCTTCCGGTCCCTGCCCCGCTCGATCTACTGGGGCTGGAGCCCCCCGACCCCACCCCTTGGGTGGGGCGCTCCCGAAAGGGCCGATATATTATGGACAAACCACTGGCTGTGAACACCGTTTTCCCAAACTTTGCTGGGCCCATGGTATGTTGCCACAGGTCCGTATCAATTTCCCCCCATTGCACTTCTGAATCCGCCACCATGCGCGCTCTAAATTCTTCATCATATTGGCGTCACCCATACCCCCCGTCGTTGAGCTGCGCCTTCCTTATGATGTCCATATATTTAAACAGTGCAACGGACCGCTCCGGGAAACGCTCGCAATAAACGCTAGCGAATATCAAGAAAGCCGCCGTCCAATTTTCTATCGTGACTGGCACTTTTAGACGCTTTGAAAGCTCCCATTCTTCTTCCTTGGAACCCTCTTTTGCTCTTACCTCCCGATGTAACAATTTTAATATGTCCACATACTCCCCTTTCCAAATCTTATCCTTGGTAGCCGCCATTAAGTGTGCCCCCAAAGGTTTTGCCGTGCCCATGTAGGGCAGCTTCACCTTCTTCGACGACAGCTCCCCATCCTTTTCAACCTTGCCGCATTTTTCCGCCTCCTTCCCCCGACCCCGAACTCGCCTTCTGCACCTCTTTTTGCACTTTTCTGTCGCCCTCCGTGGAGACCCCCGCGTCTTGCATATACACACCCCTTACTAAGCGCACCGCCTCTTCTCTCGCCTCCGACGCCACGGATATCAATGAGCATGATGAAACCTTACCTGGAGATAGCACCGGGGGCCGCTCCTGAACTGTCCGTGCCTCTCCTCCCTTGCGCTCCTTGCGGCTTTCCCAGGGCCGCATAACCGCCCGCTGCACCTGAAAGACTGACGGACAGGGTTAGATGTCCCCCGCCCCTTCTTCTCCCACCAATCATGCTCGCTACCGTTGCGCAATTCACCCTCTTCCAAACTTTCATCCGACACCCCTTCATCCCGTTTCCTTGCATCCACACCCGCACCACAGCATCTTATAACGCCACTATACTCCCCTCTATTGGTCGATGTCCTCCTGGACGGGCCCGGACGTTGTTCCTCCCAGGCCGCGGCGTCAGGGGGCGCAAAACCCACTCCTCCGGACAGCCTAGAAGAAGCTTCCGCAGCCCCAACCCGCCGTCTGCTCTGTCCTGTTGACACCATCCGTCTAGCCGCCCAAGGGCTAGCCTTCTCTTCTTCCCAGGGCAACCGAGCTGCCTCCTGCTCGCCTGGGTCATCCTCTTCGTAGTCCAACGGCCCCTGCCAAACAAGGTCTGGTGTGCCTGGTGAAAACTCAACATCCCACTGATATAAGCCCCCTGTAACCCCCCCATCCGGGTCCCCTTCCTCAACCACCTCATCCTCCTCCACCACTGCACCCTTAAAAATCCCAGAGCCGTATGTTCTTTTGGGGGCCCCCTTAAAGCTGTCCCCTACGGGTCCTTCTGTGTAATGCCAACCACCCCCCACCGCTCCCTCACCTTCCTCCTCGCTACTCCACTGTAACATCGTCAGCCATTTCTTTGATATTGGGACTCTGGGGTCCCTTTCTGCCTCCCTACTTCATCTCTCTGTGCCCCGGCCCCCCCCCCTTCCCACAGACACCTGTGCCCCTGCCTGCACCCCACCCCACCCCCTGATACCTTGCCCAAAGTCGACACCTTCACCCTGCTCCGGCTTAGCGCTGACCCACGGCCCCTATGCCCCGCTGTTTTCTGCCTCCTCTTTACCGGCCCTGCCGCACGCGCGTGAAGCGCGCCGGCTTTCCCTGGGCTTCCACTTCCACCGGCAGCGCTCGCCTCGAGCGCTCCGGTTGTCCCAATGCGGCTCCCCTGAGGCCGCAACACCAGCCGCGGCCTCGCCTTCCCCCCCCTGAGTCGGCCTCCCGCCCGTCCGCGTAAAGCCAGGCCCCACCTCCGGGGAAGCCCTCGGGGCTGCCGGCCTACGCTCAGGCCGCGCAGCCCTCCCTTTTCCTGCGCCGGGCCCGCCCCTCACCCCCACCCCCGAGACACACCGCTCACCTTTTCGGCAGCACGCGGCGGGGAGCAGGCAGCTACCGCCGCCGCAACCCCCGTGGAGGCCCTCCGCGCCGGGCGACCCGGCTTCAAGGCCCCCTCCTTCACGAGGTCCATTTGGCCGGCCTGCCGAAGCAGCGCGACGGCCTCTAACACCTTGGGATCCACATCCATCTCGCTCTAGGAAACAAACTGCTCCCAACAATATAGGTAAGACGTCTACACAACACACCAAGACTGCTTAATACACTGACCTATTTGTTTTTCCTACTCACAAAAACCTCTAACCACGTGAAAGAAACTAGCGCCCCACCGACTACACCCTGGCCACCAGGTCACCTTTCAAAATGGTGCCTGTTCACCCGAAATGGCCAGTTAAATATCTAATCCCACCCTCCTTACATGGCACCCCGGACGTCCAACCACGTCGCGGGTCGTTCCACCTGTCCCAAAAAACCCGGGGGGGGGGAACTCCTCATTCCTCCTCTTCCCCCCCCCGAGGCCCCATTGTTGGAAAGTGGTCTGTACACCAATAGCTGCTAGGACAGTGCCATCCATTAAGGTAAACGAGTTTTAATCAGGGGAGCTTTCACTGACCTTTAATGGGTGGCATCACAAAGTAGGCATTCTTCTCAAAAAGGGCAAAATGTGTTGAGCATATCAAACCAGAAATGCAACTATGAAATTCTAAC
Source organism: Pleurodeles waltl (assembly GCF_031143425.1). Classification (NCBI taxonomy): domain Eukaryota; kingdom Metazoa; phylum Chordata; class Amphibia; order Caudata; family Salamandridae; genus Pleurodeles; species Pleurodeles waltl. The sequence goes on from NC_090437.1 coordinate 136,502,756, forward strand.
TGTATAACAGTATGTTCCGGTTTATGGAAGAAATGGAAATGAGCATGAAAATAATTTTTAAAAAAACGAAACTGCTAAACGTTCTAAAGGTATGGAAAAACATGTTGAATAAAAAATGGATGCTTTACAATAAAAATCAAAAATCAATTGAAAGTAGTCCTTGGTTATATAAACATCCTTACACCATTGAAAAAAGCTTAAATATAAAGTAAATATTTTCTAAGCCCACGGTGAAAAGAGTGTTTTTTTTTGTAAGAATTTCGTGCCAATATACAACGAAGGTGTTTGGCATCCACCTGGATCCACGATTGATACAGGGACTTGAGATAGTGCATGACCACCCTCCAACAAAGGACCCTGGAAGAGAATAAGAACCTGGGAAGAGTGTCTAAGGCTGGAGTATGCAATGGCTCCGGGGGTGTGATAGGCATGGCTTGTGGTAAAGGATAGTACTTTGAGGCTGGACTGGAGAGGGTGCATAGTGAAGGAAGCTGAAGGACTCCAAAGACTAAAATATGGTAAGAGAGTGAAGACATTCTTTTCAAAGGGGCCTTTCCTAGATTTACACTACCCTCCAATAGACCTAGTATACCTTTAGGCAATTATTTTGTAAAGGTAGGAATGTCCATTGCATGGTACATGGCATGTACTCCCTCCATGAGTGAGCAAACATGTGATATCTGGTATTCTGACTTTTTGTGGCCCAGCTCACACACTAATCCAGCGTGCTCGCTGAGGGCTATGGCTGCCCTTTGACTCTAAGGTTCAAAGCCACGTTCGGAGGCTTGGAGCAGCGCACCAGGCATACCCTATAGCTGACATGGGACTACTGTCTATGTCCTGGGTTGTCAATATTAAGCATTGGTGGGTTCCCTTTTTATAATCTTACCACTGAACAGACCTTTTCTCTGATTCAGAAGGAGTGTGACACTCATTGGTCTCATTCATGAAAATTATACCTAGACGCCTAGATCATCATGTGACTCTCCCTTGTAAATGTTGAATGCATGTTGTGTAAAGTATGCATTATAGCAGGACTGCATGTGGATTGAAGGTGAAGTTGCTGAGGTCTGGTAGATCCTGTTTGGATTATTCCTGGTTTTTCATTACCCAAGATGGAGGTTGTAAAGCCACAGATAGTGGGAGTGTACTGCCTGTATTCAGCCTGGGCTGAAGAGTGTAACCCTGGACGCTGAAGTGTGTGAGGACAAACACAGAGCTCCTATAGAAATTATATGGTAATCTTTTTAGCATGGCTTTGCTGGTTAGTCCTTCTTGAGATCTTCCATTTGGAATAATGGTGTAATATGGGAAATTAATAGGCATTTTTGGTTGTTAAAGGAAAGGATACTTCTAGACAGGTCCTCCTCCTTTTGTCCCTCCCTGAGTGTTACTTCAGGAAGGCTGATGGCAGTCAGCTGCACAGCTTTTGCACATCTCTGTATGTTGCACTGTATAAAGAAAAAGAAATGTGAAACAAATACCCCAATTAGGTCCTGGGCACTGACAGCTAGATAAACATCCCCTGTCTGGGAAGTGTGTATGACAGTGGGGCCCAAACTACCCGACATGTAGTTCAAAGTTCTTGAAAATCAAGGAAGGTAGTACTCTAAAGGGTACTAGAGAAACTGTTGAGCTCCATAACTCATGTCTGTCATAATGCCAACATCCAAGAGATGAGGGGGCATTACCTAAAGTCTGTACATCTGGCTGCCATAACTGTGGGTCTTCTTGTGACATGGATGCCTGCCTATCCAGTTCAGTTGGGAAGAAGTGTGTTTGTATAAGTTCAGGCTGGTTGTTATAGGAAGGAGAACCCCAGCTGGCGAACCCATGAGAGGGAGGGCCAAGTAATGCTGACTGTTTGCTGAAGGGTACCCAACGTTGATCTTACTCAACCTGATGGTCTCTCAACATCTTCAAGTGATTCTACATTTGAGCATCATAAGCTGAACCAGCTCACAGAACCCAGCTTGCCCACTTCAGTACTTGTGGTGACTCTAAATTTTTCTCACTGAGTATAGGGAAATGCACTAGAGACTGGTGAATGGAAGCCATTCTCCAGGAGTGTCCCATTAAAGCTTTTCAGAGCTGCATCTTCTACCCTGGGCCGTGCTTGAAGAGAAGGAGGTTGGGCCAAGGGAGTCATGAACCCCCTGCTTTAGCAGCTACTGCAGGGGTGTTGTTGTTTATGGGCCTCTTCTGTCTGCAACTTGGCAGACAAAGGCACGCCTGTCTGCACCTGTTCATGCCAGGACTGCGCCCATCACCAGAAAACCTGGTTCTGAGCCTCGCCACAGTAACTCTACCTCCAAATCTGCCCACTGAACACAGGGGTCACCAGCAATTGCTGTTACTGTGCCTCCCCTTTCTTCTGCATGCACTGAAGCTTCAGTGGTCTTAACACAATCAACAGCTCACCCCATCACACCCCCACAGCACCCAGCACCCCAACACCAGCTCACGTTCATCCTATTCAAAACACACACTTGCTGTGCAAACACAGCACTGAAGCTATGGAACCTCATCTCCAGCCAATCTCCCAATGTCACTTTCCACACTGAGGCATGGCTTGACCCTTCATCCACCCTGACATTGCAGTTGCAATAGTGGAAGGATACAAAACCGTCTACAGGGATTGTACCAACAATCCGTTATCTACAAAGAAATCATCCAATGTAATGCCTTTATGCCCCCACCCCAACCATGGAACACCTCAACTTCAAACGCCAACCCAACAGCAAGTAACCTATCAGAGGCACCCTTGCCTACCAACCTACGGGACCTCATCCCAACTTCTACAACACCATCACTGACTTCATCAAGCTCCTCGACATTGACTCCAGACAATACATCTTCCTTGGCGACCTCAATTTCCATTTCGACAGCCACAGCAACGCCAACATCAACAACCTCCTCAAATGCATGAACAACATAGGACTCACCCAACTTATCCATGACCCGACCCACATCACAGGATGCACACTGGACCCCATATTAATGTCAAGCAACTTGAGTCACGTACAGCCATGCCATCCAACTCATCTGGACTGACCACTTTATCATGCACTTCCACGTAACCTGCCCACACAGCACCACACCGACCCAAGAGAATGGTCTGACACTCTCAACTACTCCAACCTGGACCCCTCCACATGCCTCAATGAAGGAGTTAAGAACTTCAGTGCATGGATCACCAAATGTGCCAACAATGTTGCCCCTATCAAAAGCAACCTCCACAGAAGGTCCACCAAACAGGTCAGGTGGTACACAGGAAAAGAGAGAAGATGGTGAACCACCAAGGACCCCATTAAAGAACCTCCTTCAAGACCTCTCTACACCTCTTCCATCGGCTTCTACAGGAAAAGAAGAGCGAGCCCACATTGACTCTAGCTCCAACATTATCAGGGAACTTTTCAACATTATCGGGGAGTTCTCCAACCCCGCAGCCACTGAGAACAGCATCACTTCATCTCCAGAGCTCTGCGACAAGCTTGCCAGCTACTTCCACAGCAAGATCTCCACCATCTACAACAATTTTGAACTCCAACCTGAACCCACAGACTTCCTCAACCTACATAGTACCACCACTTCAGGCAAGGGACCTCAGCACACCACCTGGAACACAATTGCCACCCAAGAAACCGCCTCCCTCATTACCTCCATCTACTTAGGAGCTCCGAGTGACCCCTGCCCACATCACAACTTCAACCTTGCGAACAGACAAAATCAGCCATAAATTCACCTGCCCATTAAACACTTCCATACCCACGGCCACATTCTCACAAGACTGGAAGCACACCAAAATCAAACCCTTTTTCAAGAAACCATTAGCCGACGTCAGCAAACTCAACAACTACAGTCCTATCTACCTACTGTCCTCCCCAGCCAAAGTTTTGGAAAAGGCCATCAATAAACAACTCACCTGTAGCAAAACCACCTTCTCAACACCTCCCAGTCCAGATTCTGCAGCAACCACAGCACCGAGACCACTCTCATTGCAGCTACAGGCGACATCTGAGCTGTTCTCGAACAAGGACAGATGGCAGCCTTAATTCTTCTCGACCTCTCTGCAGCGTTCAACACTGTATCCTACCCCACAGTAATCACTCAAATACACAACACTGGCATCTAAGGAAATGCCCTCAGATGAATAGCCTCTTTCCTCACCGGAAGGGCCCAGGAAGTCAGCCTCCCTCCTTTCACCTCCGAACCCAAGGACATCATCTGCAGGGTCCCTCAGGGCTCACCCCTCAGCCACTCTCTTTCCAACAACTACATGCCACCCTTGGCTAACATAATCAGATCCCATGGATTCAATGTCATCTCAAATGCAGACGAAACTCAACTTTTCCTCTCCCTCTCCCTCTCCATGACCCCCACCACCACCGGAGCCAGATTCATCAGATGCATGATGAGCATAGTCAACTGGATGAGATAGAACTGCCTGAAACTCAACACCAACAGAACTGAAGTTCTTATCTTTGGTAAAAACTCCATCCCCTGGAACTCCTCCTGGTGGCCAGCGAGCCAGGCCTTGCACGAGCCCCATCCGATTACGCCAGAAACCTCAACATCATCCTCCACAGCAAACTTACAGTGAACTCCCAGGTCAACATAGTCTCATTAGCCTGCTTCTTCACACTGCAAATGCTATGTACAATATTCAAGTGGCTCCCCAACAATATTAGATGCACCATCACACAGGCCCTCATCATGAGCAGACTCAAAAGTGGTAACGCCCTTTCCTATGGTATCTCTGCCCACCTCCTCAAGAGGCTACAGGCCATCCAGAACCCTGCAGTCAGACTCATCCTCGATCTTCCCGATCAGGCCTACATCTCCCCACCTCAAAGATCTCCACTTGCTCTCAATACAGAAGAAATGCTAATTCAAGATGCTGATCCATGTCTACAAGGCCCTTCACAACCTCAGACCTGACTACATCAATCAATGCCTGAACTTCCACCAACCAGCTAGACAACTCCAATCTGCCTCCCTATCGATCACCCCCACTCCCTATATCCACAAAAGCACCAGCGGAGGACCGTCCTTCTCCTAGTTCTCAGCAAAGGCCTGGAACGACCTACCTTGCAGCTCTGCACCTCCTTATCGCTTACTGATGTCTGGAAAACACTTACCTTTTCAACTATCCCTAGCACTTTGCAAGTGCCTGGATACCCTCACAGATGATTAGCAGTGCTTTACAGATCGACAGATTGATTGATTGAATGCTCATAATTAGCCTATAAAGGAATACTACCCTCAATAGGAGAGTAAGCAAGAGAAAGGAATAAGAAATGATGGGTAGATAAAAAAGGTAAAGAAGGAAAGAACATTGAATGGAAGAAGCAGCGAAAGGAAGAAAGGGTTAAAGAAAGGCAAGAATGGTGATAGGATGGAAGGAAGAGTGGGTGTATGAATGAGTTAGTAGATGGATGAGTTGGTGAAAGGTGAGTGAATAGATAGATGGATAAACAGATTAAATGAAGGCAGCGTAAACCAAAATCTGGGACTGTGAATGGGTGAATGGATGGATGGATGGACAGATGGACGGATGGCTGGATGATGGATGGATGGATGATTGCTTTATTGATGGATGAGTAAGTCTCAGGATGGATGTTTGAGTGAAGGGATGTATGTATGGATGGATGCATGCATACATACATAATGGCTGTGTGAACGAATAGATGATGGACGGATACAATGGCCAATGGATGGAATGGGGAAAGACTGAAAGATGGTTGAAAGAATGAATGGATCACAGAATATAAAAGTGAAATAGTGAATATCGACATGTTGATGGAATGGTGAAATAATGAATGGGTAGATATTTGGGTGGAAGAAACAAGGGACCTCTTCTATGAAGGATTGGGCTCACTTGCTTCGCTTGCTTGGTGTCATGTGAGCTTTGTTTAAAATTGGGGGAAATTTAAATTTTCTAGCTACTCCCTTGGGTAGGGCTGTTTGGACATGTTGCTGCACCTGCCAGTATACCTGTTTATCTGTTCAGCTGTAGCCCAAATGCTCGCTCTTAAGCCTAACAGGCACTCAATATCTCAGATGAGGATATCTCTTGAACTGAACACCGTCTGTGAACTTTATCAAATATTTAATTGGGACCCATGCTTTAACAATAACCCCCCTGAAAGAGAACCGTCTGTTAAGGGGAATGCAGACTGGCTTTGACTACACAAACCAGAGACGCTGCTATTCTGCACCCAAATTGCACCTGCACCTCCACATTAGTCTAATCTACTGATTTCTGTGTGGATAACCTCCCTTAGCACCCGGAATATGCAACCATGTGGTGATTACATGTGCGTAATATTTCATTTTCATGTGATTAAAGTATTTTTCTTTTTACAAAAAGAAAAACATTAGTCTGGACAATGAATTATTTTACATTTTGTTTGAGTGTTTGAGTTTAGAGTCTCTACCTCTTGCATTACCTCAACCCGAGAAGCCTTTGACTGCTTACCCTTGCTAACCTGACAGTCAGGTATGGAAAGGATGTACATGGCCCAGTTTGCAGAGACACGGTAGGATGGACTCCAGGACTCCAGATGCAAGAGTCAAATGAAATAAGTAGACCTCTCTAAGGAACCACTGAGACTTGTGGCTGTATATACATTGAGAATTTAACTGGTAAAACATTGTTAAGCAGCAAAAATCTGTCTGACATGCCTTTTGGTGATGAGGTTGTGTCTATGACATGGAGGCTGACACATCCTTACCGAGGATCTGTACATTCTGGGTCACACAGTGATGCTTGATCATTTGAGTGTTCATAGGCTGCAGTGTTTAGTTGGATGGAAACCTGTAGAAGAGAGCCCCCATGCAGCACAGAATCATGCCAGATCACCAGCCACCTGAAAGAGTCCGTATCTTTCAGGAGAATCTGGATTCAATCAGCGTCAACGTGATCTTCTCTACATTAATTGGCCAGCTCTAACCCCAGCATATGGCTGCCGGCTGTGTCGGACTGTAAAGTAATATCAGCCCCAGCAAAAATATTCAAACCAGCTCCACTCTGCACGAGGCTGCAAGTAGAATGGGGCATGAACGTGTTCACGGCTGCCCAATCTGTTTACAAGTAGTCCATAGCTTTGAGTCTACTGTGGAAAGGCCACAGTGGCCAATCCGTCTTTGGCTGTCGCAATTTATGACTACTGAAGGTGGTGTCCATCATTATTAGATGTGGACAGTGACAAAGAATAAGTAGGACCAAAACAGAACATCATCCTATATTTACGCCTGCCAATATAATGTAGGTGGTAGGATACAAACATCTCTAAATCAGGGTTGCTCATCGTGCTGGATTGTCTTGAGTTGAACCACTAGGTGGGGGCATCCAACTCTGCCATTGTGGTATAGCACTATTTCCATTCATGCTATTGTGCCTGTGGCAAAGAAGCACTTCCTTCAAATGAATACTCGGTCTTCTGAATTGCTAAATAACCCGAGACATTCACACTATTGAAAGTGCTGCCCAGTGCCCACGTTGTTTGTGCTGTGCGTGCTCAGCACTGTACATGAGTGACCTGGCTATGGGGTGGAGATGCCCCCAAGCAGTTTTCTGTAGAAACTATTTATGATATAACGGAAACAGCCACAGGGAGTGTAAAGCCCTGGCGTTTTCGTCTACTTATGGACATTAAAGCCTTGTACGCTAAGAAGGATGGAAAACACCCTCATTTGAGGGCCATGCTAACCACTGATCTTTCCAGTGTTTGGGCTACAGTGGAGGGCTCCATCACTAAGGCACTAGCCTGCCACATTTCCTGCCTGTTCTTCCCTGTACTGCATTGCACACCTCTATCTGGAGATCTGCCTATCTGAGGGTTTGGCGTGTGATAAGTGTTGCAGCCACTGTGCATTTCTTTGACATTTCTCAGATGTAAGCTGGGCCCAAGCTCCACAATGAGTATGTTTGATTCATACAGAGCTTAATTAAAGCCGGTGTCCCAGTGCTCGGAACTGGCACTTAATTGTCAAACTGGCTCTGTGGATAGTCTGGCACATGGAAGTACTCTTTGTTTAATTTAGATCACAACAGCAGTTATTTGTTAATACACCTTGAAAAATGACTAATACCTGCCTCCCAAGCCATTCTTATAGGTTTGATGGCCTGGAATAGTCTGAGCTGCCTCGCTTGGAGGAGTGTGATGCTTAGTAGTTATGCTGGTACTGTCATTGCAAGCGCTGGTAAGGGCAATGGGTGGTACAAGTAGCAGTGGCCTCCTGACAAGGTTACACATTTATTTTTTCACAGATTTCACAGATTAAGGACTGGATTTGTAGGATCAAAACCAGCAGGTGACAATCTATTTACTCAGCCCAATAATGTTTCTGGGCGTATAACTTGTTGACCCTTCTTCTGCTAGAGTTCATTAAACCTGTCTCCATCTGAGACCTGTCTCCATCTGAGACAGACAGAAAACAATAATGGAAAGAGGCAGGAACACTATTAATGTCCTCCCAACAAGTGAGATTAGAGTTTTACAAAGATGAACAATTCAAGGATGTTTTGCTTGAACAGAAGTTGCGTGCTATAAGGTGGACAGCCACCACTAAGTAAAGGACTGAAAGTGGAAGGTCACAAGAAAGTAATAATGTACATCACATCCACGTTTCTTTGCTTGTTAGCAAACCTATGTGTCACTTATCTCTTTGGAATTCCCTGTTGTGTTAAGCAGGTGCTTGTGTTCGACTGTATACCTTGAATGCTGAGTGAGAGTTGTTAGCGTTAGTCAGAGATTTTTAGTTAAGGATGGGTCTGTAATTCAGAGTGGCAACATATCACCCTGCTTTTTTAGGTCAGCGTTAGCCAAGGCCTTTTAATTAAAAAAAATATATATATGTACAATATGTTTATTTTGAGGGGCTTTCAGCCAGTTTTCTTCATCCATTGGTTCTGTTGGCGTGGCAACCATGTTTTGCTTCTTCCCACTACAGCATTGGGCAGGAGGTCAGCTCACTTCAGTCACTGGATAACTGCACTTTGGGTGTCTGCATCAAGCTCTTCCACAAGAAGCACATATTCACACAAGCTAGTTCCCTTCTGTGCCAATATTTTTTTTAATGTATTACTTTGATGTTGTCTTTGTGTTTGGAGTCTGATGTAACAGGAGGACGCGGATGCGAGCCCAGGCTACACTGCATGCTTTATCCGTTTCTGTCTCCTACCAATGCTGTTGTAAATTCCTTTTGTAATTCCCTTTGTTTATGGGTTGACTGCTGATATTCCACAGCATAACAGCAAACCAGATTGTGTCCACTTAAAACTATTCTGTATTAAGTTATTTATAACATTATTATAAGGGTTTATAATTTGTAAAAGCCCTTCTTCTGCCGGAAGGCATCTTGGTGCTACCACTGAGCAAAGGACAGACTGCTGCCAGATGGAAGGAGAGGCATTGAATGGGATTACTGGGTTAAGAGGCACGTTTTGAGAGATTACCTGAAAGACAGGAGACTGTGGCATTCCCTTAGTTTTCAAAGAAGGGAGTTCCACTGTTTGGCAGTTTGGCGAAACATTTATTATTAATCATGTGACTTCATAAGCAGACAATTCTTCAGAACATGTTTATTTTGGACTCAATTTCATCAATAGTTCTTTAATAAACTTTGCCCAGGAACAAAACCAGCCTTTATTGTGCTTAATTTGGAGCACTTGTAACAATTTTCTTTCTTAATTTTTTCTCTCTAAATAATGATGGGCACCACCTTCAGTAGTCATAAATTGCGACAGCCAAAGACGGACTGGCCACTGTGGCATTTCCACAGTAGACTGGAGGCTATGGACTACTTGTAAACAGATTGGGCAGCCGTGAACACGTTCATGCCCCATTCTACTTGCAGCCTCGTGCAGAGTGGAGCTGGTTTGAATATTTTTGCTGGGGCTGATATTCCCTTTTATTCTTTCATTCCTTCTTTATTTTTTCCAATCATTTTCAGTTCCTTCTTTCTTTCTTTCCTTTTTTCTTTGAGTCCTTCTTTCCTTGTTCTTGTTTTCCTTTTTTCCTTAATTTTGTTGTTCCTTCTATCTTGCTTTTCTTTTCATTCCTTCTATCTATCTTTCATTTCTTCTTTCATTCCTTCACTTTTTCGTTCATTCTTTCAGACCTTTGTTTCTTCTTATTTTCCTTTTTCTTTCATTCCTTTAACCCTTCTTTCCTTCTTCCTTGCTTTCTTTTTTCCTTCTTTCCTGCTTTCTTTCTCTACTGCCCTCTTACTTTATTTCCTTCTTCTTTACATCTTCCATTATTCATTCTTTTTCTTTCTTTCTCTCTTTCTTTCTTTCTTTCTTTCTTTCTTTCTTTCTTTCTTTCTTTCTTTCTTTCTTTCTTTCTTTCTTTCTTTCCTTGTTTCTCTCTTGTGTTCTTTCTTTCCTGCCTTCTTTCCTTTTTCCTTGCCTTCTTTCCTTTTTTATGTCCTATTTATTTATTGCCTTATTTCTCACCTCCTCTCTATCCTTCTTGCTTTCTCTTTCCTTCTTCCCTTCTTTTCTTCCTTCTTTCCTGTTTTCTTTCTTTCCTTTGTTACTTTTTTCTTTGCCTTCTTTCCTGCTTCAATCCCTTCTTTCTTTCCTGCTTTCTTTCTCAAAGGCAAGAGGCAGGCATTCAATGGTACAACAACTGGCTTTTTTAGGTTTGTGTTAACCAAGATCTTTTAATTTTTCTAAAATTATGTGTATGACTTAGTTACCTTTAGGAGTTTTCAGCCACACTTTATTCATTTGCCTATGGTTGTCGTAGTCACATTTTTGTCCAACTCAATCGAGCATGCATCAAGGAACAATGCGTCACCCCACTTCAGCCACTGAGTGACTTTCCTGTGAGTTTCAACATCTTTAGTCATTTTTTTTTATTGTCAAACTCCAGGCAGTTTCCCAAACACTAATGTTTTTCAAAAGCCATGAAAAGCAAAACAAGAATGGCCAAAGGGCTGGCGGACAACACAAGACCTGTTGGCTTTCCCAAAACGTGTTTGTTTCTGTGCTTGTTTTGCAATTTAGTATGCCACCCTTCCTTAAAGAAGATTTTCTTTTCAACCTATGCTGTAGTAGGTAGCTCATGTTGATCTGCTTTGTGGAATCAGGGTCTGCTTCGGCCATTTCTTTTTATATGCCTTCTGAAGAGCAAGGAGATCCCTTAAAAACACTGTTGTTTTTGTGTTTAAATTTTAATTTTTGCTGAAGTAGCTTTGTAGGAGGCTGGTTCAGTTTATGGTGTAAACCTATGGTGTGGCATCCTATACTGAGCCCTTAGTGATAGTGAATATGTGTCCAGATAGCGAAAGCTCTCTAGGGGTAGCTGAGGCAAGCAGCTAATGCTTATCCAGGAGGAATGTGAAGCACTTACAATACCACAGAAGTTAGACAATAACTCACGCACAAGAAAGAACCACACAAGTGTTGCAAAATAAAGGATTCTTTATTACAGCGCTATCTACTAGACTAGCATTGGTATATCTACCTTTGGAGATATCTACATACAGTATAGACACAAAATAACCAGCAAAAATAGCCTAAAATATACAGAGCCCTATGGGGGGGCCAAACCATATACTAAGTAAGTGGAATGAGAAATAGTGAACCCAACCAAGGTAAGTATGGTAGTTAACTAAGAGATGGGGGTAGATTGAAACACCAGAGGTAAGTACAGTAGATGTTCCCAGCGACCAGGTGCAGAGTGATTACCTACCCAATCGTCCCATAGACTAACACAGGGAAGTAGTGTTTGGAGTTTGTGTTTTTCAGGGCTTTTCTCAGTGGACACCGAGAGTGCCTCCACTCCAGGATACCCAGAAGACAGGAGTGCATACACCAGGGGACCCGAGATGCAGAGGGGAGAAGGGACTCTTACTGAAGTCAGTGGAAGCCTCAGATTGTCCAGCTGCTGTTGAGATCCGTGGACCAGGCTGGTGAAACCCAGGGACGGATTCTGGAAGTGGAGGACCTGAAAAGGAAAGAGACAGAGTCCAGTATCCTCGGAGGTGCGCATGTGTGCAGATGGCAATGCATACCCTCCTAGAGGTGAAGTTTGTGCAGGTTTGCGGAGGAAGAAGTCCAGTTGCGGGGTCCAGGAGCTGCAGAAGTTCCCAGGAGTCACCTACGAGCTGTCCCTTGATGGTCGCTGGATTTCAGGACAGTCAGTGGCCAGCCAGGTCACCAACAAGCACTGGTAAATGCAAGCAGGCGCTAAAGATGTATTTGCAAAGTTTTGGGGACCAGCAAGGTTGTGGAGACTCTACCCTTGAGAAGGAGTCAGGGTTGGCCCTCAGCATGCAGGAAGGCCAGCAGAAGTGATTGGAGCCCGCAAGTGATCCACAAGTAACGGACACATGGAGCTCACAGGAGGCCTCAGCAGCACAACGAATCAGAAGTCCCACGTCGCAGGAGTTGCAGGACAGGGGGTGATCTTAGAGTTGCAGAGCTTGGAGGCCAGGGCTTCTTGGTGCCTGAAGATCTCCTGGAGAAAGAGTGTCTTATCCAGGTGACTGGTTGACACCTGTTCGGTATAAGTCAATAAGGACACTCAATGAAGGACCACACGGCAATTATGAACACAATTTAGCTTTACTAGAATTTCAGCTAGTGGCCAGGAAGCCGAAGATGGCGCACGCATAATCCCCCCAGCGACTAAGGGTACGATTACCCGGTGATTGCTGTGAGGCTAACTAGGAGCAGTACTGTGGCCAGAACGGGCCTAACGGTGGAGGCAACGGGGGGCAGTTTGATCATAACAATAATCCGAACCCTGCATTGACTCTGGGGGTGCAGCCCCTTGCATACCCAATCCCTCCCAAGAACCGGCACAAGACCAGAACTATGGACAGCATAACATCCTCCGTGCACGGAGGGGGGGACATACGGGACTTGCCGCAATTTAATGTACAGGACACCCTGGACAAAATATTAGGGGCCATCGAAGACACAAAGACAACGCTGCAGCACAACATCAATCAGGTCGCGGTCGAAGTTGGGCTCTTGTGGACAGACCACCACAAACTGGTGGACAGAGTTAAAGAGACGGAGACCACGCTGGCGGAAATAACACCAAAACAAAAAGACCTTCAGGCCGAGGTGACATGCCTCATGGGCAGAGTAGCACGCCTAGAACAAAGGGCAGAAGATGCAGAAGGTAGAAACCGGCGGAACAATGTACGAGTGGTGGGCCTCCCAGAGGGGGCTGAAGGAACAAATACTTGGTGCTCTGGAGGTGAATCGGATGACACTGTGATGTCTTCGGCCGGGGGCTCGGCCTGCTCGGGGTTGGCACCGAAGGTGACCCCGCGGACAGCAGACGACCTTTAATAACTAAACTTACAAGAGAGCCTTGAGGCAAGGTGAAACAGATGAAAATGAGGCCCCTCTGAACATGGCCTACCCCCCAATTGAAATCTCGCTTGTTCAGTCAGACTAGCGAGAACTGCAGTTAAAAGTTTGAAAAAGTTGCACTGTTGCACAGTTTTATGGGCAACCTACTGTTCGAGAGGCGCCCTGGGGAGGGGGAGTTGGGAAATGCAATTTTTAGTTAGGTTGGCACTGTGGGAGACGAGGTTAAAACATATCAGAGGTCCGATAGAACGCAAGGAGGGTTTGTCAACTGGGGTAGATTGGGAAAGCTACCATTGGACTGACACATCAACATGACAGAATACAACTTACTAACATGGAACATCAGGGGGATGGGCACGCGGGCCAAACGGCATAGAATATTATATTACCTAAAGAGGAGAGGCACACAAGTTGCAATGCTGCAAGAAACCCTCTTAGCAGCTGGAGAAGCGGAAAAACTGAGACGTAAATGGAGGGGGCAGGTGTTTGCTACGCAATATTCAGCATACGCAAGGGGAGCAATGATCTGGGTACGAGCAGGGGTCCCCCTTGAGGTAGATTCATCCAATATAGACCGCGATGGAAGGTTTGTGATCCTGGAAGGGAAATTACATGGCACCCTGATAGTCCTAAGCTGTATATACGCTCCCAATCAGGATCAGGTACCTTTTATGACACGGTTCTCGAGTCACCTCACCCGTGCGCAGGGGGGGGGGCTCCTGGTTGGGGGAGATTTCAATAGCGTATTAGACGTAGACTTAGACAGATCCACACCTCCACTACAAGGTGCAGTGACAAGTAAGATAGCCAGGAAACTTAGAGAGTGGTTGGATTCTTGTGGACAAGTAGATGTATGGCGAGAACAACATTTGAATGACAAAGATTACTCGTATTACTCGGGCCTGCATCGGGTCCACACTAGAATTGACAGAGTGGTATGAACCGCAACACTAGCACGGGGAATGATCCACTCGGAACATCTAGGACGCACTCTGTTCGATCATAACCACTTACTATTAACATGGAGGGCGACTGAAGATAGGCCCCCTATCCCGTCATGGAGACTGGCCCCTGCGGCACTTGAGGACCAGGCGTATAGAGAAGCCCTGAGACTACACCTAGCAGACCATATTAAATCCAATAGAGGATCTGCCTCCTCTAGGTCTACGGAATGGGAAACACTTAAAGTAGTGACAAGGGGTTACTGTCTGGGTCAATCGATCGGGTGAGACGTTCACTTGAAAGGGAACTAACTAACCTAGAAAAGAAAATACATGAGGGGGAACTGAGACAGGGAAGGGATACAAAAGAGAGCGAGGAATATTTCCAGGAAAAAAGAGACCACTTCCAGGTCGAAGAACAACTCAGATGCCACAACATGCAAAAATATTTCGCCTCATTACAGTCAGAGGAGGGCAGATCAGGGAAAATGCTAGCCTGGTTAGTGAGGCCAGGAGGGGGCGGCGAGCCCATCACGAAGGGGCTGGACAGTGAAGGGGAACATAGAATTAGGCCGGGCCCCATAAATGACGCATTCAAGGAATATTACACCCAACTGTATGGGAAGCCCGTAGAAATCAGAGCAGAGGCATTCGATGGCTATCCACAACAGATCCCACTGAGGACCCTAGCGATCGAAGAGAGGGAAAGCCTGGGGGGACCAGTGACTTTAGAAGAGGTCAGAGAAGCTATAGCACAGCTGGCGTCTGGGGCCTCCCTATGGATTTCTACAAAAAATATGAGACACAGCTTGCCCCCCAGTTGGTGGACATGTATGCGGAAGCACTACAGCATGGGGTGCTCCCGGGCTCCCTGAGGGAAGCCCTGGTGGTTCCACTCCCCAAAACAAAACCCACAGAGGCATCAGTGACTGACTTCCGCCCCCTGTCAATGCTAAACAGCAATTTTAAAATACTCAGTAAGATTATGGCCAATCACTTGCTCGTCCATATACCCACACTCGTACATGAGGACCAAAACGGTTTTGTCCCGAATTGTAGTACCTCCCTAAACCTGAGACGACTCTTCGCTATTCTACACATGACCAATGAAGTGAAACCCCCAGCAGGAGTGTTGCTGGCGGTAGACTTTTAGAAGGCTTTTGATTTAATCAGATGGGACTACTTGAGGGCAGTGATGCTGCGAATGGGAATGGGTGAGAGTTGGGTAAAATGGGTGGACTTATTGTACCCATTTCCACTGGCGAGGGTAAAGACAGGCAGGACAATATCCAATACCTACCCAATATACAGGGGAACCAGACAGGGATGCCCCCTGTCCCCACTGTTATTTGCCCTGGCCATTGAGCCTTTGGCGTCTCGGATGCGAAGGGATGGCGTGGATTTGGGATTGGAGTGGGGTCACACTGAGCATACCATACCGCTATATGCAGATGATGTACTCATTTATCTTAGAGACGGGGAGGCTGGCATCCCATGGGCTTTCAGGAACCTGGAAGACTTTGGGACACTGTCAGGACTTCACCTCAGCCGAGGCAAAACATTCATGTTCCCCATAACGCCAAACTACGAACACCCAGCAACTTGCCCCGAGGATGTGAACTGGGCCCCACGCACCTTTAAGTATCTGGGTATACAAGTGTTCCATGACATGGCAGACCTTTGGGAGGGTAACCTCGGCAGAGCACTCCGCTCCTTGCGGGCTTCCGTTGGGTTCTGGCGATCCTTGAAGCTAACGATTATGGCCAGAATAGCGTTGTCTAAAATGATCATGCTCCCCCGCCTACTTTACTTCTTCGCTAATTTGCCCCTGCAGATCCCCTCGGCTTGGTTCAGCGAGTTGAACACCCTACTTAGGGAGCTGATATGGGACGTTGGCCAGAGACGCACCTCACTCTCAACACTCTGCAGACCAACCCACCTGGGTGGTCTGGGTGCCCCAGACTTTGAATCCTAATATTTGGCATCCCAATTACAGTGGGCAGCTGGTTGGTTCACCAGTAGGGGTTAGTTGGACAGGTGCACCACCCATGAAGCAATAGACACAAATCGGATTATTGCAAGTATGATAAACAGGAAGATCGTCCCCCGGACGGACAGCCCGATGACAAGGCAAGCAATGTTGTGCTGGAAGAGATGTGCAAAGAGGGTCGGGGTTGGCTTGCCGTACTCCCCGGCACTACCATTATTGGCCTTTGTGCTTGAATCGGGAGGGAACAACCCAGGGAGCTTGGGACTGGGATCATGGAGGAGGGCGGGAGTGGAGACAATTGGGGAACTGTTCCGAGAAGGGGTGTTGAGGTCCTTCACTGATCTTACAGACAGAGGGGTTCCCCGGGGACAGTTCCTACTATTCCGTAAGCTGGAACATACCCTGAAAAAACACTGGGACAAGGTTAACGCAGAGCCCACTACCCATAAGGTGTTTCATCTCCTGCTGACAGCTGGCGAGGAGGCCCACTTAATTACTAAATTATATCAGGTCCAAATTGAGGATGGTTTGGACCCACTGCGGCCACTGAGAGAGAGATGGGGAAGGACGTTAGGTAGGGAACTCTCGGATGCAGAGTAGAACAGGGCATTGGCCTACCCCCAGAGGGTCTCCGGCAACACACGGTTGTGATATATCCAATATAATTACTTCCATAGGACGTACCTCACACCATACCGACTAGCGCTAATGTATGGCGGAACTCCTAGGACATGCCCAAGATGCGAGGTCGCTGACGCTGACTATGACCACATGGTATGGGACTGCCCAGAGATTCAGTCGGGCTGGGGGGCGGTAATGGCAGACCTATTGAGAATATTTGAGATTACCCTGTCCCCGACTCCCGCTGCATGCCTACTAGGCCTCTGGAGGGGACCGCCACGGGGGAAGGTGGGAGGATGTTTTCTGGACTTGGCCCTCGTTCTTTACAGGAGACTGATCTCAAAAGGTTGGAAGGCCTCTGGACGTCCCCCACTGACTGAGTGGAGACGAGATGTGTCGAAATGGTCCAGAGCTGAACTGCAGGCTCTGAGGAGTGAAGAGGTGAGAGGTCTGCGTCAAAACCCAATTGCACCAGAGTGGGAGGTCATAGTGACGAGTTGGGAAGACATAATGAGGGGGACAGGAACATCCACGGAGGAACCAGCAAGAATAGAGGACTAAGTAGACAGAAAGAAGGGGGGGGAAGATGTCATGCCTGCTAGAGAGCGTCCTATTAGAGGGTCAGCAGGACAGAGTGCGAAACTGGTACAGTAATGACAACCGGACTTATCCGTGGGCCCTGGGGAGCAGACAATCTGGATACAGAGGGCCGCCCGTCCAGTGTGGAACGAAGGGAGTAAGAGTATAGCAACATCCCACTCACCGGAGAAACCCAAGTATGACGTACCTCAGCAAATGTAGTTACCTACTCCACACAGTGCCATCAAGTTTAATTTTTAATTTTTGTTCAACACGAGTTAAGTCTGTTATGTAGTCATAAAACAAAATATTTATACAACACTCACATTTGGGGGAAAAGCAGTCAAGTAGAGGTGGCACACTTATTTTGAAGTAGTTCTATTTAGAATCACAGACAGAATGTATAACGTGACGGAAAACCTCAAAACTGGTAAAAATCAGTCGTGCTACTAACACTGATAACTGTGAACAAGGTGAGAACTCGACTATGTCATAACTTGTTATGTGTCTGTAAGGCAGCAATTTGTTAATAAAAAATATAATTTTTTTTAAATGAAAAAAATACTAGAATTGCAGGTAAATGTATGCATTTGGCACATCAACGTGGTAGAATAAAAATAACAATAAAGAGCATCTATTTATATATGTGTACACTACAAAGAGCATCTATGTATATATGAGCAAAGAGTTCATTGACAGATATAAGCTTTGATTAACTGTATACCAGAATGCGTCACACTACGATGTTCAGGAAGCAAAATATAAACGAGCTGAATACTTCAGATTATAAACACAGTGCAAGCATAATAATCAATCATAATAATAGAGCAGAGAAACAAAGGCCTTTTATCCCTGGGTGGAACTTAGTCCACGAAATGCTGGGAAGCCCTCTACCGCCCGCTTGGACCTCTCTTCCCCTCGAGCGTCACAGTCTCCAAACAGCAAAACAGGGAGGCAGCGCTGTGGGCCTGGCAATGGCAGCTTTCACAACCCCCTCTGCGAGCTTCAATTCCCTCACCCGCACTTCAGTGCTTAAATAACTTGAACCTTGGATTCTATCCCTTTCTGGATTTTTTTAGCTATGTTATCAGCACTTGTCTCTTGGCTGCTCTGCCATTCCCAAGCCATTGTTTTCATTCCATCTCCTCCCTGTACTCTTGTTCTCAAGGTTGAGACGGAGTCTCCTACACAACCTGTTTCTTACACATGCAGCTGCGAATAAATTTACCTATGGAATGTTGGGAAACAAGCTTGAAACCAACATCGTGAACTTTTCCACGTTGTTCGAGTTTCAGCAGGCATCACGCTCATCTACACTGCTCAAGCTAATTAACCCTTCGCGTCACACTGTCTTCCGCACCTTTCCCTATACTGATCAAAGAGCCAACAATCCTTGGCAAGAACAACAGTCATGGTGCACAGAGGTTCCTGTCCAGTGGCAGGAGCACGGGCCCACAATCTCCCAAGTTGGCCAGAAGACAAGTAGGACTGAGATGAAGCCATAGACCCTATACCTGTGATGCAGAGCTTTTTATTGTCTGTGGGACAGCAGACCCCACCAGCCAGTCGGCATTGTCTTGAGATGCCTGTGGATACTGGGGAGTGACTCCTTCACTCCAAGGGAGATTCCTTTGTGCTTCCAGGTGCAAACAGAGTCCTTGTGACCCTGGAGAATGCACAGCCTTGGATGTTGCAGAATTCTTGCATGATCAGGAGAAACAATGTTGCAATGGGAACCTTCCCACCTGAAGCAGACATGTTTCGGTTCCAAAGCAGACCCGCAGCAGTTCAAGAGGCGAGGAACAGAAGACATCTAGCAGAGAGTTCCTTGTAGAGTCTTGTTCAACAAATATGAGGACTCACCCTTGGGGGAGTCCTTAAGTAATCTTAAAAGGAGATTGGTCACTCTCTGAAGTGACCCACCTATCGAAGGTGGTCAGGGACGTCATCTACCTGGCCTAACCAGGCAGATGCTCCCAGGAGCCTCCGCCCATCTTGTGTTCAAGATGGCAGAATCAAGTGGCCATCTGGCAGAGCTCTGTCACCTTCCTAGGGGACGAGGTGGATAGGAGGTGGTCACTCCCCTGTCGTATGTCCAGTTTCATGCCAGAGCGTGAACCAGGGGTTCCTGAACTGGTGCAAACTGGATTATGTAAAGAGGGCACCAAATGTGCCCTTTAAAGCAGTCTGGTGGTGCTCAGAGGCCACCCCACCCCAGCCCTTAGACACCTAATGCACAGGGGAAGGTGGTCACACCTCTCCCTTGCAGGAAATCCTTTGTTCTGCCTTCCTCTGCCTGAGCCAGGCTCCCCAGCAGGAGGGCAGAACCATGGCTGGGACCAGCAGCAATGTGGGCTGACAGCCAGACCCAGTAAGGATACACAGGCAGAACTGCGGGATCCTCTAAGGAACCCCCAGAGTATACAATATCATGCAACTAGCACTGGAATTGGTGTAGTGTCATGATTCCAACATGTTTGATACCAAACATGCCTAAGTTCGGAGAAGCCATTATGTAGTTTGACCACATGTGTTGACCAGTGTCCACTACATACCTTAAGATGGCTTCCCTGTACTTACAAAGCCCAGGGAATAGAGTCTGGGTTTGTTGGGGTACTCTGCTCATGCAAGGGTATCCTCACAGATAAGGACATGCACCCCACCCTAGGGCTGAAGGGCCTACCAGAGTGGTGACTTACAGTGTCTCGGTGCATTGACCAAGATATAAGGTGAACGCGTGCATGCACCATTTCACGCAGGCTGCAATGGCAAGCCTGCAGGCAAAGTTTGCATGGGCTCCCATGGGCGGCCCAATACATGCTGCAGCCCATTGTGGACCCCTGGTGTACCAATGCACTGTACCATATACTAGGGACTTACATAGGTGCACCAGTATGCCAGTTGTGGGTGTAATATGTTTACCAGCAACCAAATGTAGGGAAGAGAGCATAGACACTCTGGGTTAGCAGGATCCCAGTGAACTACAGTCTAAATACACTGACATCAGGCAAAAGTGGGGGTAACTATGCTAGAAAGATGGTACTTTCCTACATAACCCCCTCCCAAACAAAAGCTAATGAGACTAACCTTACCCAGTTGAATCTTCATTATCTAAGTGGAAATATCTGGGAAGTCCATCTGCATTGGCATGGTTACTTACAGGTTTATGTTCCACTGAAAAGTCCATCACCTGTAGGGAAATGGACCACCTCAAAAGTTTGGGATTCTCACCTTTCATCTGTTTAAGCCAGAGGAGGGGCTTGTGGTCTGTTTTGAACAATGAAATGAGTGCCAAACAGATATGGCCTCAACTTCTTCAAGGCCCAGACCACAGCAAAGGCCTCCCTCTCAATGGCTGACTAACATTTTTCTCTGGGGGTCAACCTTTTGATGACAGGTTGATCCCGGCCCTCTTCATTACGTTGTGATATCGCTGTTCCTATTCCTATTTCAGAAGCATCAACCTGGACAATGAATTGTCTGAGAATTTGTCCACCTTTTAGGCATCTTTTTTAGAAGTGAGATCATTCAAGGGGGACACACTGGAGCCATACCCTTTTACAAATCATCTGAAGTACCCAGTCAGGCCCAGAAAAGCTCTGACCTGGGTCTGTGTACTTGGAGCAACCCGATTCATGATGATTTGCAATTTACATTGTAGGTATTGAACTAGGCCTCTACCTAACAGTTGGCTGAGGTAAATCACTTTGCTCTGCCCTATCTGGCATTTGGTGGCCTTGATAGTAAGGCCCACCTTTTTCAAGGCCTCAAGTACACTCTTGAGGTAAACCAGGTGATCCTGCCAGGTGGAGCTAAAGACAGCAATATAATCCATGTATGCTACACTAAAGCCTGCCAGAACGTGATTCACCCAATCTCTGGAATGTGGCAGCTGAATTTATCAAACCAAAGGGCATCACTGTGAAGTGATAATGCCCACTGGGAGTGGAAAATGATGTTTTGGGCTTTGCAGCATCGGTTAGCTTGATCTGCAAATATCCTACTGTCAGGTAAACAGTGCAGAGGTACTTAGCTGAAGTCAGAATATCAATCAGCTCATCTGCCCTCGGATTTGAATGGGCATCTGTCTTAGTGACTGCATCAAGGCCTCTGTAGTCTCCACAAAACGTAATTTCTCTCTTTTCACCCTGGGAATGAGGCTTGGGGACAAGGACTACTGGGCTAGCCCTAGGGCTATCTGAAAACACAATCACCCCAAATCCAGCATCTTTTGGACTTCTGCCCTGATGGAATCTCTGACATGGTCAGGCTGCCTGTAGAATTTACTCTTCGCAGGCAGACTATCACCTGTGTCCGCATCATGGGCACAGCAGGTGGTCTGACTAGGGATCAAGGAAAAGGGTTCAGAAAACTGACTGAGAACTTGTCTGCAGTCAGCCTGTTGTTCTTTAAAAAGGCAATCTGCTAAAACCACCCCATTTACCGAACCATCAACAGGGTTGTGGGAGAGTAGGTGAGGAAGAGGGTCACTTTTTGGTTCCTGCCCTTCATCAGTGGCCATGAACCAGCTCATGTCAGCCCTGTCATAGTAATGTTTAAGGCAGTTCACATGAAGCCCCCTGTGGGGGCTTTTTGGAATGCCCAGGTCAACCAAATATGTGACCTCGCCTTTCTGTTCCACTATTGTGTGGGGGCCACTCCACTTGTCTTGGGGCCACAGCTGTAAGACCCATACCTTCTGTCATGGCTGGTAAACAGTCTTTACAGTCTTTTGGTCATGCCACTGCTTTTGATGCTCTTGGCTGGCCTCAAGGTTTTTTTAAGCCTTCTTCGTGTACTCTGCCATGCGAGAGTGCAGGCCTAGTACATGGTCAACTATGTCCTGTTTAGGGGGTTTGAGAGGTTTCCCCCAACCCTCCTCCACAAGAGCAAGAGGATCTGTATCTGGATGCCCAAATAGAAGTTCAAATGGACTGTAACCCACTCCCTTCTGTGAAACCTCTCTGTAGACAAAAAGAAGGAAAGGTAATAGGACATCTCATCTTCTCCTCAGTTTTTATAGAAGTCCCATAATCAAACCTTTTAGGGTTTTGTTGAATCTCTCAACTAAGCCATTTCATTGTGGATACCACATTCCTTCCACATTGCTTTCAGGTATCCAGATTAAGTATGTACCTCTGTCAGATGCAACCTCCTTGGGGAAGCCCACCCTGGATAAGATTCCCAGGAGGGCATTGGTGACTGCAGGAGATCTAGTATACCTAAGGGGAATGGCCTCTGGGTATCTGTTAGCATGGTCCACCACCACCAGGATAAATCTGTTTTCAGATGAGATAGGAGGGTCAAGGGGACCAACAATTTATATCCCTACTCTCTCAAAGGGAGCCCCAACCACTGGTAGTGGAATTAAGGGGGACTTTGTAGTGCCACCTGACTTGCAACTGGCCTGACAGGTGACACAGGAATGACAAAACCCCTTGGTGTCTTCAGACATATGGGGCCAGTGAAAGTGTGGAACATGTCAGTTCCAAGTCTTGCGTTGCCCAAGATGTCCTGCAAGGGGAATGTCATGAGCTAAGGTCAATAGGAACTCCCTAAACCTCTGAGGTTTGACCAACCTCCTGGTGGCACCAAGCTTGGGGTCTCTAGCCTGAGAGTATAGAAGCCCATTTTCCCAATAGACCCTGTGGGGTCCACTGACATCCCCTGCCTCCTCTACAGTAGCTTGCTGCCTGAAGCCTTCAAGAGAGGGGTAGGATTTCTGCTCACAGCTCAGTATTTCCCAAGAGGCCCCCTGCACCTAAGAGCTCTGCTGTGTGAGCTCCCAGCTCCTCTGGTGCAGGTATTCCACAAGGAGTAAGATCACCCCCTGAGAAGACTCATCCTCATATGAGGCCTGGGCAGAGGGTCATTTCTTACCCTTCCTACCTCTCTTCCTGGGAGCTGACTGGTTCATACTTTCAGGCTCCAGTCCTCCTGATTCTCCCTGTTTCATGACCTGTGCTGTAGTTGGAATATGACCATGTAACATGTCTAAGATCATGGAATTGCCCCACCAATGCCATCCCGGTATTGGGGAGACAATCCCATGATTCCCCAGGTCTCTAGCACAGACCCGGGTACTGCCAAACTGCCTTTCCCGGGGTTTCACTGCAGCTGCTGCTGCTGCCAACCCCTCAGACAGGTTTCTGCCCTCCTGGGGTCCAGCCAGGATTGGCCCAGGAAGGCAGAACAAAGGACTTCCTCAGGGTATTACACCCCCTCCCTTTGGAATAAGGTGTCAGGGCTGGGGAGGAGTAGCCTCCCCCAGCCTCTGAAAATGCTTTGATGGGCACAGATGGTGCCCATCTCTACATAAGCCAGTCTACACCAGTTCAGGGACCCCTCAGCCCTGCTCTGGCGCGAAACTGGACAAAGGAAAGGGGAGTGACCACTCCCCTGACCTGCACCTCCCCTGGGAGGTGCCCAAAGCTCCTCCAGTGTGCTCCAGACCTCTGCCATCTTGGAAACAGAGGTGCTGCTGGCACACTGGACTGCTCTGAGTGGCCAGGACCAGCAGGTGACGTCAGAGACTCCTTCCGATAGGCTCCTTCAGGTGTTGCTAGCCTATCCTCTCTCCTAAGTAGCCAAACCTCCTTTTCTGGCTATTTAGGGTCTCTGCTTTGGGGAATTCCTTAGATAAAGAATGCAAGAGCTCATCAGAGTTCCTCTGCATCTCTCTCTTCACCTTCTGCCAAGGAATCGACTGCTGACTGTGCTGGAAGCCTGCAAAACTGCAACAAAGTAGCAAAGACGACTACTGCGACACTGTAACGCTGATCCTGCCTCCTTCTCGACTGTTTTCCTGGTGGTGCATGCTGTGGGGGTAGTCTGCCTCCTCTCTGCACTAGAAGCTCCGAAGAAATCTCCCGTGGGTCGACGGAATCTTCCCCCTGCAACCGCAGGCACCAAAGAACTGCATCACCGGTCCTCTGGGTCTCCTCTCAGCACGACGAGCGAGGTCCCTTGAACTCAGCAACTCTGTCCAAGTGACTCCCACAGTCCAGTGACTCTTCAGTCCAAGTTTGGTGGAGGTAAGTCCTTGCCTCCCCACGCCAGACTGCATTGCTGGGAACCGCATGTTTTGCAGCTACTCCGGCTCCTGTGCACTCACCGGGGATTTCCTTTGTGCACAGCCAAGCCTGGGTCCCCGGCACTCTAACCTGCATTGCACGACCTCCTGAGTTGTCCTCCAGCGGCGTGGGACTCTCTTGTGCAACTTCGGGTGAGCACTGATTCACTCCACTTCGTAGTGCCTGTTCCGGCACTTCTGTGGGTGCTGCTTGCTTCTGAGCGGGCTCCTTCTCTTGCTGGACGCCCCCTCTGTCCCCTCACGCAATTGGTGACATCTGGTCCCTCCTGGGCCACAGCACCATCCAAAAACCCTAACCGCGACCCTTGCAGCTAGCAAGGCTTGTTTGCTGTATTTCTGCACGACTCTTCACGACGTGGGACATCTATCCTCCAAAGGGGAAGTTTCTAGCCCTTGTCGTTTGTGCAGAATCCTCAGCTTCTACCATCCGGTGGCAGCTTCTTTGCATCCACAGCTGGCATTTCCTGGGCATCTGCCCACTCCCGACTTGATCGTGAATTTTGGACTTGGTCCCCTTGTTCCACAGGTACCCTCGTCTGGAAATCCATTGTTGTTGCATTGCTGGTGTTGGTCTTTCCTGCAGAATTCTCCTCTCACGACTTCTTTGCTCTTTGGGGAACTTAGGTGCACTTTACACCCACTTTTCAGGGTCTTGGGGTGGGCTACTTTTCTAACCCTCACTGTTTTCTTACAGTCCCAGCGACCCTCTACAAGGTCACATAGGTTTGGGGTCCATTTGTGGTTCGCATTCCACTTCTAGAGTATATGGTTTGTGTTGCCCCTATCCCTATGTGCCCCCATTGCATTCTATTGTGACTATACATTGTTTGCACTGTTTTCTATTGCTATTACTGCATATTTTGGTATTGTGTACATATATCTTGTGTATATTTGCTATCCTCATACTGAGGGTACTCACTGAGATACTTTTGGCATATTGTCATAAAAATAAAGTACCTTTATTTTTAGTATATCTGTGTATTGTGTTTTCTTGTGATATTGTGCATATGACACTAGTGGTACTGTAGGAGCTTCACTTGTCTCCTAGTTCAGCCTAAGCTGCTCTGCTAAGCTACCTTTTCTATCAGCCTAAGCTGCTAGACACCCCTATACACTAATAAGGGATACCTGGGCCTGGTGCAAGGTGTAAGTACCCCTTGGTACTCACTACAAGCCAGTCCAGCCTCCTACAATGTCCTACCGGGGGAACCTGAAAGGTAGGTTTAGAGCTTAACATGCTGTGGTCAAAATAGAACTTAGAAGAGAGAACGTAATCTAGTTGCACTATGATAGCGTTATTCTTATGTTTCACTCTCCTCAATACTATTTCAATCCTATTGTGTTATATGATTCTGGTTATTGCGGCTCACGCCTTGCTATCTAAAATGCAGTTGTTTTATTAAACCAATCTTTAAAACTTAAACTGCCTTTGTCATTTATATATGAGACCACACTGTGTATGAGAGAACTGGTTGGGACCAGAGTGACCACGACTTCCCTGGGAAGCACTAAGATGTCATGCGCTCGGCTGCCCAATTGTCTCTTCCCTTTGGGAGAGATAAGGCACTGCTAATTAGCTGGAGCTCAACCCGGATTTGGGGTGACAAGGGTCCTTTGCCGTGGGTTAGACTTAGTCCCCCACACTGTGAACGATCTTGCCGCCCAAAAATCCAGTAGTCTCATTAGGATAATGAGAGCCTACGCAACAATATGGATCTCCTGAAACCCCAATGCCCTGGGTACCTGGGTACCATATACTAGGAACTTATAAGGGGGGTCCATTGTGCCAATTGAAATTGGTAAATGAAGTCACTAGCCTATAGTTCAAATGTAAAAGCAGAGAGAGCATAAGCACTGAGGTTCTGATTAGAAGAGCCTCAGTGACACTGTCAAGCACCACACAAACACACACGTTAGGCCATAAACTATGAGCACTGGGGTCCTGACCAGTAGGACCCCAGTGAGACAGACAAAAACATACTGACATACAGGTAAAAATGGGGGTAACATGCCAAGGAAGATGGTACTTTCCAACACATGATCATGGGACTCTCTGAAAACTCAGAAGAAGATGGGATGTCGTCTTGCAATGCCTCCTTTTTTCCTACACGGAGGTACCCCAGAAAGGAGTGGGCTACAGCCCTTTTGAACTCCCTGTTAGGGATCCCCTTGCTCTTGTGAAAGAGGGGTGGGAGCAACCATTGAAGCCCCCTAAACAAGACATTGTGGACTATGTACTTGGCCAAAGATCTAGAATGGCTGAGTACATGAAAAAGGCCAGTAAAAACCTTCAGGCCAGCCAAGAGCTCCAAAAGCAATGGCATGATGAGAAGGCTGTCCTGACTGAGAACCACCCAGGACTGAAGGTGTGGGTATTGGAGCCTGTGGCCCCAAGAGCACTCCAGGACAAATAGAGTGACCCCTATTCATTGTGGAGAAAAAAGGTGAGGTCACCTACCTGGTAGACCTGGGCACTGCCCCTCAGGGTACTTCATGTCAACCGCCTTAAACCTTACTATGATAGGGCAGACGTAACCCTACTCATGGCCACAGATGAGGGGCAGGAGGAAGAGAGTGAACCTCTCCCTGACCTCTTCTCCAACACTGAAGCTGATGGATTAGTGGAAGGAGTGGTGCTTGCAGACTGCCTCACAGCAGAACAGAGGGAGGACTGCAAAAACCTCCTGCTAGGCCAATTTTCTGACCTCTTTTCCCTCATACCTGGTACAACGACCTGGTGTGAACATACAATTGATACTGGAGACAGCTTGCCTGTCAAAAATGGGATTTATAGGCAGTCTGACCATGTCAAAGACTGTATTAAATCTGAGGTGCAGAAAATGTTGTACCTAAGAGTTATTGAGCCCTCTGATAGCCCCTGGGCCAGCCCAGTGATGCTTGTGCCCAAACCTCATTGTAAAGAAGAAAAGAGAGAAATGTGGTTTTGTGTGGACTATAGAGGACTTAATACTGTAAAAAAAACAGATGCTCACTCTATACCCAGGGCAGATGAGCTCATAGATACACTGGCTTCTGCCAAGTATTTAAGCACCTTAGATCTGACTGCAGGGTATTTGCAGATCAAGTAATCAGAGGATGCTAAAGCAAACACTGCATTTTCTACCATAAGAGAGCATTATCATTTCACAGTTTTGCCCTTTGGTTTGGAAAATGCACCTGCCACTTTCCAGAGGCTGTTGAATACAGTCCCCCAAGGTTTGGAAGCTTTTAGTGCAGTATACTCAGATGACATTGCTGTATTTAGATCCACCTGGGATGACCACCTGGTCCACCTATGGGACGTTTTGGAGGCCCTGCAAAAGGCAGGCCTCACTATCAAGGCTTCAAAGTGCCAGATAGGGCAGGTGAAAATGGTTTATCTGGGCCACCTGGTAGGTGGAGAACAGATTGAACCACTACAGGGGAAGGTCCAGACAGTTGTGGACTGGGCTCCCCCTACTACTCAGACCCAGGTCAGAGCATTCTTTGATCTCACTGGGTATTACAGGAGGTTCATTAAGAACTATGGCTCCATTGTTGCCCCTCTTAATTACCTGACTTCCAAAAAGATGCCTAAAAAGTAAGTATGGTCAGCCAGCAGTCAGAAGCTTTTGAAGAGCTGAAGTAGACTATGTGTACTGCACCTTTCCTAAAAAGACCTAATTACCCCCAAACAATTCATTGTCCAGACAGATGCTTCTGAACTGGGGGTTGGGGCAGTGTTATCAGAACTTAACTCAAAGGGCCAGGATCAACCTGTTGCTCTTATCAGTAGGAAAGAAAAGGGTTGATCTGCCATAGAGAGGGAGGCCTTTGCTGTGGTCTGGGCCCTGAGCAGCTGAGATCATACTTATTTGGGACTCACTTCATTGTTCAGACAGAACACACACCTCTCTTGTTGCTAAAACAGATGAAAGGTGAAAAGCCTAATTTGCTGAGGTGGTCCATTTCCCTACAGGGGATGGACTTTACAGTGGAACATAGACCTGGGAGTACCCACTCCAATGCAGATGGACTCTTCAGATATTTCCACCTAGACAATGAAGACTCATCTGGGCAAGGTTAGCCTTATTGTCCCTCGTTTTGGGGAGGGAGGGTTGTGTAGGAAAGTACCATCTTTCTTGGCATGTTACCCCAATTTCTGCTTGTTTGTCAATATGTTTTGCCTGACTCACTGGGATCCTGCTGGCCAGGACCCCAGTGCTCATAGTTTGTGATCTGATGTGTGTGTTGTCAGTAGTGCTTAACTGTCTCACTAAAGTTCTGCTAACCAGAACTCCAGTGCTAATGCTCTCTCTGCTTCATAATTAGTCACTATAGTTTAGTGAGTTCATATTCCAATTCCAATTGGCACACTGGAACCCCCTTATAAGTCCCTAGTATATGGTACTTAGGTACCCAAGGCATTGGGGTTCCAGGAGATCCTTATGGGCTGCAGCATATCTTTTGCCACCCATAAGGAGCTCAGACAAACCTTTCTTCAGGACTGCCACTGCAGCCTGAGTGAAATAGTGCACATACTATTTCACAGCCATTTTCACTGCACTTAAGTAACTTATAAGTCACCTATATGCCTAACCTTCAATTACTGAAGGCTAGGTGCAAAGTTACTAAGTGTGAGGGCACCCTTGCACTATCAAGGGTGCCAATTCGACAGACTTCATGAGTGCAGGGATACCATTACACATGTGCACTACATATAGGCCAATACCTCTTTGTAGCTTCACAATGGTAACTCTGAATATGGCCATGTGAGGTGTCTAAGATCATGGAGTTGTACCCCCATTCCAAATCTGGTATTGGGGGGCAGTCCCATGCATCCTGGGGGCTCCACCATGGACCCCCAGTACTGCCAAACCAGCTCTCTGAGGCTTGCACTGCAGCTACAGCTGCTCCCACCTAAGATGCATGGTTCTGCCCTCCTGGGGTCTGAGCAGCTCAGTCTCAGGAAGGCAGAACAATGCATTTCCTTTGGGAGGAGTTTGTTACACCCTCTCCCTTTGAAAATAGGTGTTTCAGGCTTGGGATGGGTATCCTCCCAGAGCCTCTGGAAATGCTTTGAAGGGCACAGATGGTGCCCTCCTTGCATAAACCAGTCTACACCGGTTCAGGGACCCGCAGCCCCTGCTCTGGCACGAGAATGGACACAGGAAAGGGGGGTGACCACTCCCCTGTCGATCACCACCCCAGGGGTGGTGCCCCGAGCTCCTCCAGTGTGTCCCTGGCATTAACCATCTTGTTTTCCCAGGTGTGGCGACACTCTGGAGATCTGGGAGTGACTAGTGCCAATAGGTGATGTCAGAGACCCCTCCTGATAGGTGCATACCTGGGTAGGTAGCCAATCCCCCTCTCCGGGCTATTTAGGGTCTCTCCTGTGGTTGCCTCTTCAGATTCAGCTTGTAAGTTTCCTCCAGAAATCTTCTGCATCCTTTGCTTCAGCTTCTGACCATTGGATCAACTGCAGACTGCTCCAGGAACCACTGTAATTGCAACAAAGTATCCAGAAAGGCTACTGTGACCCTGCAACTTCAGCTCCAGCCAGCAACTTCAACAGTGTCCAAGGTGTGCACGCTCTGAGGACTCCCTGCCTTCACCCTGCACCAGATGAAACAAAGGAATCTACTGTGGAGTGACGGAGTTACTTCCCTGCTTCTGCAGGCACCTTCCAAGACGATGACTGGTTCTCTGGGACTCCTCTCCTGATGACGATCGTGCTTCCTGGAACACAGGTGGTGGACCCCTTCGACCCAGACTGCCCCAAGGTCCAGCTGTACAAATTTGGCAGAGGTAAGAACTGCCTTCCCAGTTTGCCACAGTACCCCTACGCACTGCGTCATCTCTAGCTCCTTGGGCTGCTGTGCACTTCTTCCAAGAATCCTTCATGCACAGTGTAGCCCAGGGCCCCAGCACTCTATCATGTGGCGCACAACTCGCTGACTTGTTCTCCGGCGGCGTGGGACCTTCTTTTGTTGTGCTGCACCAACCATAATTTGCACTTTCTTTGTCCCCATGTCCTGGGACTCCGTGGGTGCTGCTTGGTCATCTCTGGGCTCTCTCTAGTGTTGGGAGCCCCCTCTGCCTCCTCATTCTGAGTTGAGGCCTCCAAGTGCCTCCTGGGTCCAGGCAGCGTCATTTTGACGCAAACTGCCACCGTGCTTGAACCAAGGCTTGTTGGATGAATCCAGCAACACAAACAGCCTGCATCCAACTTCTCGACGTGGGAAATCTCCTGCTCCATGCAGGAACCCACAGCCATCTTCTTTGGAGCTCTTCTGCAGACTTCTTCTAACCGGAGAATCCTCTTTTGCACCATCTTCTATGTTGACAAGGGCTCCTGTCCTTCCTGGAATGTTCTACGACTTCTGGACTTTGTCTCCTCTCTTCACAGGTCTTCAGGTCCAGGAATCTACCATTTGTTGTTTGCAGTTTTGCTTGGTTCTTGACAAAACTCTTATCACAACTTGTAGTGTGTCCTGAGGAAACTTGGAGTACTTTACTCCTACTTTCCTGGGCTCTGGGGTGGGGTATTTTACTTACCTCTGGTGTTTTCTTACACTCCCCGTGCCCCTCTACACACTATACTCACCTAGGGGGGAATTCATGATTCGCATTCCACTTTCTTAGTGTATGGTTTGTGTTGCCCCTTGGCCTATTGCATTCTATTGTATTTTCTACTGTTTGCACTATTCTATGACTTTTTACTTACCTGATTTTGGTCTCTAGTGTATATATTGTGTATAATACTTACCTCCAGAAGGAGTATTGCCTCTAAGATGTTTTTGGCCTTGCGTCACTCAAAGAAAGTACCTTTA
The DNA here is from genome assembly GCF_031143425.1 of Pleurodeles waltl. NCBI lineage: Eukaryota > Metazoa > Chordata > Amphibia > Caudata > Salamandridae > Pleurodeles > Pleurodeles waltl. The sequence continues at coordinate 136,534,137 of NC_090437.1, forward strand.
TTTTTGGTAACACTGAGTATTGTCTTTTATTGGAAGTACTTTTTAACTATAGTGGTAATGCAGGAGCTTTGCATGTCTCCTAGTTCAGCCTAAACTGCTCTGCTATAGCTACCTCTAGATAGCCTAAGCTGCTAGAACACTGCCTACATTTCACTAATAAGGGATAACTGGACCTGGTATTAGGTGTAAGTACCTTAGGTACCCACTACAAACCAGGCCAGCCTCCTTCACCCATACATTAACGAAATAGCCTTTGAACGAACACGCCTATCCAATAGCCTCAGCTCCAGTGGATATGCCTCTTGGATCTCCTCATCCCTGGCTATGCGCCCCAGAAGTGCATCCTGCAACTGTCCATACTTGAGCTAGTGCATCGTGGACATCTGATATTCCCTCTGCAAGTGCTCAATAGAGCAATCCCATTTGCATCCCACAACTCTGAGAGTGTGGAGAAGCTGATGTCATCCACCTCTGAAAACCAAATACGTGCCCGTAAGAACCAGTCTGGGCCTTCCCACTGTGGTGTCTTTGGGGTTCACCTCTCATTGCATTTCATTTCTCTGTTTAGCCAATACCATTATAGCTGTTACTGTAGCATGCAAATAGCTTCTCTTGCCCAATTCCCAATCTCGCCAGCTAGAAAGCTAGGTCATCCTAGTCCATGTATGCCAAGTCATTTACAATGCTGAATTGGGATGCCTCATAGTACTTCCTGACATTCAGCAGTGCTATACCACCATCATATTTGAAATGCTATAGCACTGCCATTGTAATGTATGGGGGCCCCATTCACCCACAGGAGAGTCCTCAGTGGTGTAAACTTTTGCAAACAAGGTGTCTGGGATCTTTTATAGGCTGTTCTACATAATGTACAGTAGCCTGGTTTGTGCAATCATTTTAAATAACACCACCATACCTAGTATAGAGAGCTGCAGCATATTCCAGTGTTTGATGCCTCTTTCTAAGATGTTAACCAGCAGCGCCAGATTTGCCTCATTATGGGACACAGTCTCCGTAGAGATCCATATGCCCAGATATTTAAATTTGTGGGATTCATCCCTAACTGGCAGCGGCAGTTCACTGTTCTTCTTCCAACCCTCCTTTAGGAACAGCAAGGGTTTCCCCAATTAGCTGTGAAGCCTGAATACCTTCTGTTTATTCTGAAAATATCCTGTAATTTAGGTAGCAATTGGTCTGTTGTGGCTAAATACAACATAATATCATCTGAATAGAGCAATATTCTCTCTTCCCAGTTTATACCCCATGTTAAGCCCCATATGTGGGCATCCATTCTCACCAATTCGCCCAATGCCCCCACGCCAGTGCAAAGAGCATTGGAAATAGGGGGCACCCCTGTCTCATTCCCCTCTCGATACAGAATTCTCAGGATAAACATCCATTAATCTTCACTCTGGCTCCCTGCCCTGTATAAAGTAACTGCACCCACTTAATGTACTGGGCCCAAATCCCATCCTCACCTACATCAGGAATAAGAGGGACCACCCAACAGAATCACAGAGCTTATCAGCATCTAGCGATGCAATGTCTCCAAGGGCTTCCCAGCTCTGGCCAGGTTGTTGTAGAGCTGCCGGAGATTTAACCTGGTCTGCCTGTATGGCGTAAAGCCTGTTTGGTGTGGGTGGATCAAGTTGGCCACCATGGTACGTAGCCTTTTCGCTAACACTTTTGCCAGAACTTTAACATCTGTGTTTAGCACGGATATCGGCCTATATGAATCACACCTGTCCCAGGGTTTCCTTCCCTTAGGGATGAGAACAATAGTAGCTGTTCGAAGATCTGCTGGTAGTTTACCAGTCCAGTACGCCTCCACATACATTGCATGCAACAGGGTAGCCACCATTCTTGCTACTTTCTAGGAGAAATCTATCAGGAGCCTGTTTGGGCCTGGTGCTTTCCTGGCTTACATTTGCGGAAGTACCAACGCGATCTCTTCACTGGACAGTCTTGCACAAACTCCACAAATTATTTTGTAAGGACAACCAATCTAGATTTGTGAAAATCAGTCATGTAGTCCACAAATATCTCTGCTATCTTACTGCTTCCGCTCACCCTGACCCCATTTTCCATTGCAAGCTCTCTGATGTGCATCCCTTCCTTTACTGGGCTCCCCAGCCATGAAATAGCTTCAGCTCCTTGTTCCCAGCCTCATATATTCATTCTTGTTTAGTTACAGGTTTTCAACTCATCCAGTACCAACTACCTGTATTCTTCCCTTTTAAAGTTGAGGCTTCTCTTCAGCTGTGGTGCAAATGAGGCACCATACTCCATTTGTAATGGTTCTTGTTCTAGGGTGGTCATGCATCTGAGGCACTCTCTCTTCTTCTCCACTTCGCCCGAGATAATTGTACCCCTACCCCTAATTGCGGCTTTGTAGGATTCCCATAGCACAGGTGCACTCTCTACTGATCCAATATTTTCCTCAACCCTTTAGCTGGTGGGCCTTTTCCCCCCCAGGGCTGAACCCTACTTTGGCTATTTGGGGTATTTGAACTTAGAGCTCCATACCCTTTTTCCCAGATAAGGTATCCACACAAAAATTGCGTCTTTTTTTTCCAACATCCCAGGGATTCTAAAGGTACTCAGGGTTTGTGGATTTGCTTGGAGGGGACAGAGAAAATAGGCAAATATAGTAAAACATTAATTGAGAAAAAGAGAGCACTCCGCATAAAAGTGTCTGTGGCCCTCATTACAACCCTGGCGGTAAATGCTGCTTCCGCCGTGCAGAAGACCTCCAACATACCGCTGCGGCTGCGGAATTCCGCTACAGGTATTACGACCCACAGCTCGGAATCCGCCATAATACAGACACCCACACAAGTCCACCACATCATAGGTCAGTGATAAACTGGCGATAACAATACTGTCACCGTCACGCCAACAGGAATACGCCCACACTATCACGACCCATGAATCAACGCAGCGGTCTTTCAAACGCGATAATCCATTGGCAGTACACACCGCCACGCTCAAAATACACACACATTTACAAAACACAACCACATTGGACAATTCAAAATACACACACCTGATACACATACACACACCCACACACCCAATCCAATATAAAACACACACCCACATCACCCACAAACCCTTACAACCAGAATTTTGAAACCACGCGAGAGAGAGACACTACCTAAAACAACACCAGCATCCACAGACACACAACACCATCACATACACAACATCCACGCATCTCAAACAACACACACCAGCACATCCCCTCACACATCATAACACACACCACCTCACACGTCCACCCACACCACATCATGGCACCTCAACAACACCCCAGGTTCTCTGAGGAGGAGCTCAGGGTCATGGTGGAGGAAATTGTCTGGGAAGAGCCACAACTATTTGGATCACAGGTGCAGCAGACCTCCATTGCAAGGAAGATGGAGCTATGACGCAGAATTGTCGACAGAGTCAACGCAGTGGGACAGCATCCAAGAACTAGGGATGACATCAGGAAGAGGTGGAACGACCAATGGGGGAAGATGCGTTCTGTGGTGTCCAGACACCAAATTGCTGTACAGAGGACTGGCGGTGGACCCTCACCTCCTCCCCCACAACTAACAACATGGGTGGACCAAGTCTTGGCAATACTGCATCCTGAGGGCCTCGCAGGAGTAGCAGGAGGACTGGACTCTGATAAGCCAAATCTTTCTACCTTATCCCCCCACCCCACCTGCATGCCATCACATACTCCCACCCTTACCCTCACACCCATCACCCCAACAACCCACAGATACCCCACCAACACAACCCACACATCCCAAAACCAAGCCCTGCATGTAACACCAATGCATGGACACCCATCACCCAAGCATGTCCAGTACAGTTACCCACACAGACCCCAAACCAATTATCACACAAGGACCAAGCCAAGAATGCAAGCACTGGAGTACCGGGTCACTCACCCATTGTACACAATGGCACACACAGATGCAATAATCATGCCTTTACACCCCTGCAGGACCCCTACCCAACGTCACCGGACAGAAGGTGCCAGACATATCCAGTCCCCCCACAGAAGAGATCCACAGTGATGATAGCAGCTCTGCACAACTTGTTCAAGATGACCAGCCCGGCCCATCAGGGACCTTGGGACAGTGGGTTCCCCTGACACTGGCACAAGCCACCACAGAGCCTCCCCCCTCAGGAAACACCACCACAGCACCCACCCAGCGGGCCCTTCCCTCTGTCCCCAGGACACATCAATCAGCAGTGTGTCCTCCACTACAGGGAACCTAGGCAACCCCACTAACACAGGACGTTCAGGGACCTGGGGGCATTGGCAGTGGGCACACGGTTCAGGGGACAGAGGCACAGGACAACAGGGAAGCTGGGAGGACTGCTGTGCGACAGGGGGAGGACAGGCCCAGGGAACCCACTCTCCACGAGGCACTCTCCAACATCATGGGAGCTTACCATCATTCCCAGGAGACGATGGCACCGGTACTGGCCAAGTTTCAGGAGACCCAGCGGCTGCAGGAGGAACACTATCTGGGGATCAGGGAGGACTTGAAGTCCATTAACAACACCCTGGTCACCATTGCAGGGGTGCTGCAAGACCTTGTCAACACCAGGAGGGACACAGTGGCACAACAAGGGGCCCCTGACACTAGCCTGGGCGATGAACAGCCCTCCACCTCTGCCGGCGCTAGTGGACAGGAGGCACCGCCACAGGAACACAACACCAGCACCCCACCCCCTGCAGATGGAGAACCACCCCGCAAACGGTTCCTGAGATCCAGGAACAAGACAGAGAACATTGCCAAGACCCCCGCCAGGAAAAGAGACCCCCCTGAATGTCACCCTTTTGTCCCACTTTGTCACCCTGTCCATCCTTCAACTGCCATTGCTCCACTTCCTATGACCCTTTGGACAATGCACCTGTGAAACAAATAGACTGGACTCTGCCATGGACATTCCTCCACCATCCCCCCCAGCCCATCTTACAACCCCCTCCACTTATTTGCAGAGAAATAAACACACTTCAATCACAAAACAATCTGGAGTCAGTCTGTGCTTTCACAAACGTGTAATTGCAATCACCATGGAACATAGCAATGTCAATTTACTTGTGCACATACTGATGTAAAACAGCTGTAGGCCTGGAGGAAATATAGCAGAGGGCACAAGGTGGGACCCACACCTGTGAAATGGAAAGGCAAAGTGACAAGTCAGGGTCCATAGACTGAGTGAAAAAGACAGACTTATGGTAGCTCCAGAAATTGTATGAGATGTGGGAAGCAGTGACATCTTCTTACCGGTGTCTCACTGGAAGTATTGCATGATGATGTTGTTTCAGTTGTCGATATCCTCTTCTCCTGCCTCCTCTTCTCCACTGTCCACAGGCTCCACAGCTGCCACAAGACCACCAGCTGGACCATCCTCCTGCAGAAAAGGCACCTGCGGTCGCAAAGCCAGGTTGTGCAGCATACATCAGGCTACGATTATCTGGCACACCTTCTTTGGTGAGTAGTAGGGGGAACCACCTGTCATATGAAGGCACCGGAATCTGGCCTTCAGAAGGCCGAAGGTTCGTTCGATCACCCTCCTAGTTCGCCCATGTGCCTCATTGTAGCCTTCCTCTGCCCTTGTCCTGTGATTCCTCACTGGGGTCAGTAGCCATGACAGGTTGGGGTAACCAGAGTCACCTGCAAATATCGAGGGACAACTGTTAGACACACAATAACCCTTAGGGACAACCCCATACCCAGACATCTATTCACACTGTATAGGATCCTTGGCCTCACCTATTAGCCACACACGGTGCCTCTGGAGTTGCCCCATCACATAAGGGATGTTGCTATTCCTAAAATGTAAGCGTCATGCACTGAGCCAGGAAACTTGGCATTCACATGGGAGATGTACAGATCTGCCAAACACACCATCTGCACATTCATTGAATGGTAGCTCTTCCGGTTTCTGTACACCTGTTCACTCCTGCGGGGGGTACCAATGCCACATGTGTCCAATCGATGGCACCAATTATGTTGGGGATATGTCCCAGGGCATAGAAGTCACCTTTCACTGTGGGCAACAGACCCCGCCGCCAGCACCGCAGCCACAGACCCCGCCGCCAGCACTGCCGCCACAGACCCCGCAGCCAGCACCACCGCCACAGACCCCACAGCCAACACTGCCACCACAGACCCCGCAGCCAGCACCGCCGCCACTGACCCGCAGCCAGAACCGCCACGACCGACCCCACAGCCAGCACCGCCATGACGGACCCCGCAGCAAGCACTGCCATGACTGATACCGACGCAAGCACCGCCAGTGGTCCCACGATGTCCTCGGACAGTGGCACCACCGCAGACATGCCTACCATCCCCAGTGGTCAGTCGTCCGAGGCTGGTGGTGACTTCCAGGACCCTGGGCAGCTTCCATGAAGCATTACTGTCATCACAGATGTCACCTGCATATGGAATGCGAAGGCGCAGAAGTGTGGGGTTTGTCTCTGCCTCCATGGTGTATCATGCTACCTGTACCTCGGCAATCTCATGGCACACACACCCAGGTGAAGGGATTGTATCGGCCACACTGCACATGGAGCACTCTGGGCACAAAGCCCACTCCGGAACCAGTGGAGAAAGGCATCCACTACCTCAGTCCTTGGCAGGATGAAGCACTCTGGGCACAAAGCCCCCTCCAGAACCAGTGGAGAATCACATCCACTACCTCAGTCCTTGGCAGGATGAAGCACTCTGGGCACAAAGCCCCCTCCAGAACCAGTGGAGACAGTTATCCACTTGAGAGACTGTGGCTTTGCACTCCCCAGGATAACGCAGTGGGCAAACCACCCACTGGAGAGACTTGAGAGACTGTGGCTTTGCACTCCCCAGGATAAAGAAGTGGGCAAAACACCCACTGGAGAGACTTGAGAGACTGTGGCTTTGCACTCCCCAGGATAAAGCAGTGGGCAAACCACCCACTGGAGAGACTTGAGAGACTGTGGCTTTGCACTCCCCAGGATAAAGCAGTGTAAAGCAGAGACCGTGGCTTTGCACTCCCCAGGATAAAGCAGTGGGCAAACCACCCACTGGAGAGACTGTGGCTTTGGACTCTCCAGGATACATCAATGGGCATGTAGCCCCCTCATGCAGCAGTGGCATTGTGCGTTCATCTGGCTGAGGTGCCCCACCTCCCCCTGAGGTGCCTGTTTCATTTCGATTGGATGCCCCTGCAGTGTTCTCTCCATTTGGAGTCAGGTATCTAGTGTGGGCTTCGCCCATGCATTTTGGGCCCAGTGGTCCACGGACAATGATTGGTGCACTATCCGGATTTGTGTAGTTGGTGTACATAATTGCGTTTACTGGATTTTTAACTTTGATAATGAGATTTCACATGATTACATTCATTCAAATCAATTCCTTTTGTTCTTGCGTTCTTCCAGGGGATGGAGGGGGTGTATGTGTACTGTTGCTGCATGTATTTGTGTGTATGGTATTGTGGTTGAGGGTGGGGGTGAGGGTGTCGCCTGTTGCGTGTGTTTGTCACTCTCTTTTCCCTCCCCCCTCCCCTGTGTTGTAGGTGCTGTATTCACCGTGGTCGTCGCCGCCGTCGTTGTGAGGGTGTGGAGAGGTGAGTGTTTTCCCTTCTGTGTGCTGTTTCTGCCGTGTTTTTGTTCGCGTTGGTTCTGCCCCGGAAAAGGTGGCGGATAGGCATCTTGTGATAGGCTGGGCGGTACATTGTCTTCTGCCTGTCTGTTGGCGGTGTCCGCCACGCTGTTTTTTTTTACTGCCGTGGCGGTCGGAGTGTTAAAGTGGCTGACTATGTTGGCGGTTTCTGCCACGGTCGTAATCACATTTGTTTTTCCGCCGGCCTGTTTGTGGTATTATCACCGCTTTAACACCGACCGCCAGGGTTGTAATGAGGGCCTATATTTTCTTTACAAAAAATGGCATCCACAAACAGTTTACTGGACTAAAGGCACCATCTTTCCAGCTTCCAGGAACATGCAGAGTTGAATCAAAATGTTTTTGGTGGGAGTCAGTGTGAAACCCATGGGTGATCCAGAAAAGCTATAGATTTCTGAAAAGTAGACACAATTCCAAATTCAGCAAGTGGTCATACGTGAAGATCCCTCAAGCTTTTCTCAAGGAAAATAACTGATGAAATAAAAAAATATTGAAAAGGACAAAAGGGCATTTGTGACATTTTCATCTGTATTCTTTTGCACACTGGCCAATTTACAAAAGGAGTATGCCATTATGTCTGATAGACTCTTCTGGTTGCAGGGATATACAGGGTTTGTAGGTACTTCAAGAACCCAAGGTACCCACAGTCAACAACTGAGCTGCCCTGTACAATGATTTTTCATTGAGTACTGAGTATAGACTAATTCTTATAGCGAAATAAGCAGAGTGAAAAATGGCTAGCGAGGAAACATATATATTTGTGAAATGAGCACAAGATATGGAGTTTAGGAGCAGTGATTATTTCTACATCTCTGAATTTGTGGCTACCTGTACTGGCATATGATTTGGGGGTATTTTTCAAAATGCCATCTTTCCTTTACACCTCCTTACATCTTAAACGCATACATGCAGCAAATTCCAACTGATAATAATAAATGTTCAACTCTTCTATTGTCCCACAAGTTGTCCAATACAAATGGTACCTCACTTTTGTATGTACGTAGACCTAGTGACCACAACAGGAGACGGCCAAAAACGCAAAATGGATACATCGCATTTTTCCACCAAAAACTGACCCTTTTTCCCATTGTGGGTAGCTCTAGTTTTTGGACCCTAGCACAGCCAGCAGCAAGGGAAACCTAGCCAACCTGCACATTTTTTAAAACTAGACCCTTTTTTTCCCAATGTGGCTAGCTCTAGATTTGGACCCGAACTCAGTCGGCACCCATGGAAACCTAGCAAACCTGTACATTTTTTAAAACTAGATACATAGGCCCTCATTATGATGTTGGCGGTGACTGTTAAAGTGGCGGTAATGCCGCCAACAGCCTGGTGGTAATTACCGCCAAATTATGACTATGGCGGTGATACCTCCTATAGACAGCCAATGTACCTCACCAAACGCCAGGGCGTTAACACCACTGACCATGGCGGTAGCCATCAACAGCCAGGCCGACGTCAAGGTACCGCCCACCATAATGACATAGCAAATCACCAGGATTTCCAGGGCAATACCAATGCTATCAAAAACCTGGCAGAAACACAGTACAGAAAACAAAGGACTCACCATCAGGGACACATAGGACTCTGCCGCCGCCATGGAACCAGAACTCCAAGTCTTCCCGATGCTCTACAACGCCATGGCCGTCCTGGATCACCAGTGCCGACGAAGACAACAGTAAGTACATCTGTCTAGCACACAAGGAAGGGAAGGAGGAAAAGGAGAGTGACACACACACAACACACACCATTGATACACACACCATACACACAACCATCTGCAGAGTAAAATGTATGTCACATGACCCACGTGAAAATAATGCGAGGACAACAATTCTGATGTACAAACACTGTAATTCGCTGCCAACAGCCACCATAATGAAACATGAAATGTAAATGCAGGTGTCACTGTCCAGACTGGGCCAATGCCCAGTCCAAAGTACCAAAGGGCCACATGGCCACAGGGCAGAGTCCAAGGCCCAACCTGACTCCTGACATAATCCGGACTCCACTGTTCAGGGGCATCATGTAGGAAATGGGCAGGCACCTCAGGGGGAAAGGGGTGGGGGGCACCTCAGCTGAAGTGGGTAACATGCCCACTGGTTCTGGAGGGGGTTCCTTGCCCAACAGTCTATAGAGGGGAGTGAAAGGCCATCGTCTCTGGAGTGGGTAAAATGCCCACTGGTTCTAGAAGCGGCTCCTTGCCCAACAGTCTCTGGAGGGGAGTGAAAGGCCACAGTCTCTGGAGTGGGTTACATGCCTACTGGTTCTGGAGGGGACTCCTTGCCCAACAGTCTCTGGAGGGTGGGCTACATGCCCTCAGATGGTGGAGGGGGCTGCTTGGGTGCCTCTGCTGGTGGAAAGGGCTCCTTGCCTTCTGCTGGTGGAGGGGGCTCCTTGGGTGCCGCTACTGGTGGAGAGGGCTCCTTGCCCTCTGCTGGTGGAGGGAGCTCCTTGGCTTTCATTGGTGGTGGAGAGGGAACCTTGGCTTTCTTTGGTGGTGGAGGGGGATACTTGTCTTTCTTTGGTGGTGGAGGGGGATCCATGTGTTCCCTCTGGTGACGGGACCCCTTGGCCTTTGACATGTGACTGGTGTCCTTGCCTACTGACCCCATCCTCTGTCCCTTGGCTTTTTCCACCCTAGTCCTCCCTTTCCGAGGAGGAGGTGTGCACTTACTAGGAGTGGCTGTCGTCACACTCAGGGGCCCCTTTGTGCCAGCAGCGGATTTTTTGGTGGGAGCAGTGGCACGCTGTTTGGCTGAGGTGCTGGGCTGGGTTGTTGGGACCCTGCTCTTATGGGCAGGACGGGGGTGGAGGGGGAGAGAAGAAGTCAAGTTGGGCACAGGAAAGTTTCTTAGGGACGTTGGGGTGGGATGCTGGAGGAGGGAAGGGAGTGGACGTAGAGGAAGTGGCTATAGGAGGTGTACATCTGCTGGACTTGGGTGCAGGTGCATGGACAGTGTGCTTGTGTGAGGTGGATGGCTGTTGGGTGTCTGAGTGGGAGCGTTTGTGTCTCTTGGGGGGCAGAAAGGGTGGGAGAGGACAAACAGGACATATGGATGGATGTTGTGGAGGTGTCTGCAAGTGAGGTGTGTGTGCTACATGATGTGATGGTGGTGGTGGTGGTGATGGCTGTTGATGCAGTGCATGCCGGTGTGAGTGTGGATGTAACTGTGAGGGAGGAGGAGGAGAAAGGGTAGACAGTGGAGGCAGTGGATGTTGTTGTGTGTGCAACTGTCTGTTGTTTGTGTGAGTGCTTGTGGCTTTAAGTGTGCTGCCTGTGTTTATCTGTGCCACTCTTGTGTGATGTTTTGTGTGTATGCTTGTCTGTATGTGTGCATGAGATGGGTTGGGGTGAGTAGACTTGGACTGGGAAGTGGTAGTTGGAGAGGGGAACGGTAGAACCAGGGACACTGGCTGCCATCAGGGAGGAGGCCAGAGCCTAAAACAATTTCTGTAGGGCCGCCAACCCACCGTGGATGCTCTCCAGGTAGGCATTGCATTGCTGCCTCTGGGATGCCAGCCCCTGGATGGCATTCACTATGGTTGACTGCCCTACAGAGATAGATCTCGGGAGGTCAATAGCCTCCTCCCTGAGGGCAGCAGGGCTGACTGGTGCAGGGCCTGAGGTGCCTGGGGCGAAGGAGATGCCCACCCTCCTGAGTGAGTGGGCATGGGCAGCTCAGTGCGGGGCTACTGGGAGGGCGGTGCTGGTCGAGGGGTGGCAGCTGTACCTGTAGCTGGGGTGGTTCTAGAGGTGTCTACCACCACCAGGAAGCTTCCATCAGAGTAGGATTCAGAGTCAGTGTTGTTACCTCCTGTCCCCGTCGTGGTGCTCCGCTCACCCTCTGTCCCACTGGTCCCCTCGGCGTTGGTGGACTCTACCTCCTGGGTCCCGTGGGCTGCAGCTCCCTCAGTAGCCGGTGCCCCTGCTCCTCCGCCAGATGATGCTAATGCACACATGGACAGGATGACAGAAGAAAATAGGGGGGAGAGAGAAAGGGAGCACTGGGTCAATTACAGCACAACACCGCAGATGGCATACACATTACCATTACACACAGGGATCAAGATTGAGCACTATGCACCGCACTGGCATTCCATTGGCTAGGTACCACAGCAAGATGAGAGCCAACCACCACCATCTGCACCCCTCCTGGGACCTTCTAAACCCTGTCTGATATGGAATGCGACCTAGCTAATTAACAAGATTTTGCCATTCACCCATTTACCCTGAGATGAACCATGCAGCAATGTCTGAGCTGGCATTAAGGGGTGCCCACTAACTGAAACCCACCACCAGGATCCCATGCCATGCAACAAAGTTGGTTGTTACACACACTGTACTCATCCCTTGTGGCTGCTGTGCTGCCCCAAGTTCCCATCCAGCTCTGGGTAGGCCACCGCCAGTATGTGGGCCATCAGGGGGGTGAGGTTCCAACGGGCATCCCTCCCTCGTTGGGAGGCCATCCCCAGCTGGGCCTCTGCGGCCTTCCTGGCCCAGCGTCTCAAGTCCTCCCACCGTTTCCTGCAGTGGGCGGTCCGCCTGCTATAGACCCCCCAGGGTCTGCACATCCTTGGCGATGGCACTCCACAATCCCTTCTTCTGATGAGCACTGACCAGCAGAGGAAATACAGACAGGACACCATTAACTGTACAATCCAGCCTGTCACACATATGGCCCACACATACCATTTCCCCTAAAATGGCACACACATCACCCGGAACCCTGCATGTACACTACTACCAGCCATACCCCCCACCCAAATTACACACTGCCAGCACAAACACATCTCCATGCAACCTTGTCACATGCATCATCCCCGTGGTGTACTCACCTGTTGGTCTGGAGGCCCATACGGCTGTCCATGCAGGGGTTGGCCCCATCCACCAGGCGCTCTAACTCCTCTGAAGTGAAGGCAGGGGCCATTTCCCATGACAGATTCTAGACTCAGTTCACAGCAGCACACGCAGTGGATGTGTTGTCCTGTGGAAAGTCAGGAATCAAGTGAGGTCATAGACACAAAATGACGGTCATGTCTGCGGCGGTGTACACCGTCACCGCTGCCGGTGATCCTCATTGGACACTTTACTCCATAGAGCCCCATGAAAACCAAAGAGGAATAGCACGGCGGTGCAAGACTGCCTTCCGCCATGACGCCCAACTCCGATGGAGTTACATCACTTCCACCTGTCCCTATACACAGGACAGGTGGTCACCATTTTATGGTGCTGGTCAACATTCTGAAATTGAAAACTTCGTAATTGCTGTCAATTGTACACATACATAGCCATTTACATAGTTCAATTACATACAAGCTCAGTGTACACTGAGGTGGTGGTTCCATTGTTCAGTTTGTCACTCCCTTCTCACTCTGGTGTGCCTTAGGTACCTACCACTGCAGAGGAATAGGAGGAGGAGGCAAGACCCCATGTACAGATCCCTTGTGGACTTGGCTACACTGGAGGACAGGCACATAATACTCACCTATAGACTGGACAGGGCCACAATCCAGAGCTGTGTGCTCAATTGGAGCCTGATCTGATATCTGCTATATGTCATCCCACTGGGATCCCCCCTCTTGTGCAGGTTCTCTCTGTGCTCCATTTCCTGGCAACTGGCTCTTTCCAAGTGACAGTGGGCTTGGCAGCAGGAATGCCACAGCCAATGTTCTCAATAGTGCTGTCAAGGGTTTTGTCTGCCTTGCTCAAACACATGTGCAACTACATTGCTTTCCCCCAAGTGGAAGATTTGGCCACTGTGAAGGCTGGATTCAATGCAATGGGATAAATTCCAAATAATATTGGGGCAGTTGATGGAACACATATACCATCTGTCCCCCTCTGGCACAATGAAAAGGTGTTAAAGAATCGGAAGAGTTTCCACTCACTCAATGTGCAAATGTTGTGCCTGGCTGACCAATACATCTCCCATGTCACTGCCAAGTATCCTGGGTCTGTGCACGAAGCATTTGTTTTGAAGAATAGCAGCATCCCAAATGCGATGGCACAACTACAGAGGCCCAGGGTGTGGCTAATAGGTGAGCCTGAGTCCCCACTCAATTCATGTCAGTGTATGCCTTCAGGAGTCATCCCCCATACCATTGTGCAAGGCTAATGTTTGTTCCTCAATTCTTGCAAGTGACTCTCGCTTCCCAAACCTGTTGTGGCTCTTGACCCCTGTAAGGAATGCCAGAACAGGGGCTGAGAATAGGTATAATGATGCTCATGGGCGAACCAGGAGAATAGTTGAGTGGACCTTTGGCCTCCTGAATGCCAGGTTCAGATGCCTCCATCTAGCAGGTGGATCCCTCTGCTACTCCCCTGAGAAGGTCTGCCAGATAGTTGTTGTATGCTGCATGTTGCACAATCTGGCCATCAGACGACATGTGCCCTATCTGCAGGTGGAGGAGGGTGAAAATGCTCCTGTGGCAGCAGTGGACCCTCAGGACAGTGAGAATGAGGAGACAGAGGATGAGGATGTGGACAACAGGACATCAGTCATATGGCAGTACTTCCAATAACATACAGGTAAGACAGTGGAACTGACCATTCCTCTGATTATTTATCTTTTCAGTGTGGCTGTAGCATGATGGCAGTCACTGCCTTACCATCTCAACTGACTGTCACCTGTGCCTTCTCATTTTGCAGATGTTGGTTTTGGTTACAACTATGTACTGATGTGGTGACTACAGACAGCCACAGGCCATTATTTGTATGCAATCACAAAGTTCAGGACAATTGCACAAGATGAAACTGTTAATATTATTGCACATTTTCGTCACATAAAGCACTATCACTCAAGTTGTGTTCAAGGGTGTTTATTGTAGTGAAAAATATAGAAGAAATAGAGTAGTGGAATGGGGTGATGGTTGAGGTAAGTCCAGGGTATTGGTTGAGTCTGTTTGTAGCACAGGTCCAGTGTGCAAGGGGCCATAGGAAGGGGAGCAATGGCAGTTCAAAGTGGACAAGGTGACAGAGTGGAACACAAGGGGGACATTCAGGAGGATCTCATTTCCTGGCGGTGGTCTTGGTCTTGGCAAGTGTCTCTGGCATCTGTCTGGGTCATAGGAAACGTTTGCAGGGTGGTTCACCTTCTTCAGGGGGAGGGGTGCTGGTGGCCAGTGGTTCCTGTGGCAGGGCCACCTGTTCACTAGCTGCCGCAGATGTGTTCAGTGACTGGCTAGCGGAAGGGGCCCGCTGATGTGCTGTGTAGTCCCTCATGATGTTGGCCAATTCACCCAGCACCCCTGCTATGGAGACCATGGTAGGATCTTTCCTGATCTCCTGGTGATGTTCCTCCTGCAGCCACTGGTTATCCTGCATAATGTTTAACATCTGACCCATCTTGTCCTGGGATTGTTGGTAAGTACCCAGGACATTGGTGGGTGCCTCCTGGGCAGTCAGTTCCCAGGGCCTGTCCTCACCCTGGCGCACAGCTGTCCTCTGTGTGTCCCTGTCCCCCTGTGCCTGTTTCCCCTGAACGGTGTGCCCCCTGCCACTGATCCCAGGACCCTGATTGTCTTGGCTGTGAGGTGCGGACTGGGGTCCCTGTGTAGGTGGGCACACTGCTGATTGACGTGTCTTGGGGATAGAGGTTTGGGGACGTTGGGTGGCTGCTGTGGTGTTGGATACTGAGGGGGAGGCTCTGTGGTGGAGGGGGTGTGGGCTGGGGTTGCCGACTGACCTGTGGTCGCTGATGGGCCAGGAAGTTCATCCAGATCCAGAAGTCCAGAGTTACTGTCATCACTGGGGGCATCTTCTGATGGGGGACTTGGTAGTCGTGGCACCTCCTCATCTCTGATATTGGCTGGGGCACCTGTGGGGATGTACATGTCTGTGACATTTTCTACATTCCTAGCTTCCCCTATATCGTTGCTGTTGCCCTGCCACCTTTGTTTGTGTATGGTGATGTCATGTGGGACTCTTAGTTCTCCATGCTGTGCATGCATTGGTGGTGGGTGTACATTCAGGGCTGGGAGGGATGTTCATGCAGTGGGTATGGCATGCAGAGCTTGGCATTCAGGTTAGTCAATTGTGGTGGTGCACTGTGTGGGATGAAGTGGAGTGATGGGTGTCAGTGTGAGGGGTGGTGGTGGCATGCAGGTATGTGGGGGGATAGGTTGTAAATATTGACTCACCAGTTTCCAGTCCTCGGCAACTGCAGTGAGTCTCTCAGGATGCAGTATTGCCAAGACTTGCTACTCCCATGTTGTCAGCTGTGGGGAAAGAGGTGGAGGTCCACCGGCAGTTCTCTGGAAGGCGAGTTGGTGCCTTTCTGCCATGGAACGTACCTTCCCCCGTAGGTCGTTCCACCTCGTCCTGATGTTGTCCCTTGTTCTTGGATGCTGTCCCATGGCGTTCACTCTGTCCACAATTCTCCACCATAGCTCCATCTTCCTGTCAAGGGAGATTTGCTGGACCTGTGCTCCAAACAGCTGTGTCTCTACCCTGACTATTTCCTCCACCATGACCCACAACTTCCCATCTGTGAAACGGGGGTGCCTTTGTGGAAACATGGTGTTGTGTGGTGTGTGTCGTGCAGTGGGTGTTGAGTAATGTGGTGGGGTGTGGGGTGCCTGATGGATGGATGAGTGTTTGTGGTGTGTGTAGTTGTGTCTCTGATTTGCGTGGTGATCTCTTGGCCATTTTATGTGTTCGTAAAGGGTTGTAGGTAATGTGGGTGTGTGTGTAGTGCTGTGGGTGGGTGTGTGTGGTGTGTGTATCAGTGTCCGGTGTGTGATTTTGGTTTTGGCCAATGTTGTGTTGGTATATATTTTGGTGGCCATTCTGACTGCCCCAGTGTGTACCGCCAATGGTTTACCGCTGTTGAATGTACGCCTTGGTGATTCGTGGGTCATAATGTGGAGGGCAATGTTTTGTTGGCATAATGGTATGGGTGGGTGTTCGTACCGACAGTTCACTACTAACCTTTGGTCTGGCGGATATGTGTTTGTGGCAGTATTATGTCGGTTTAGTGTGTGTGTGTGTGTGTCATAATATGATGAATGGATGTTCACCTCCGCGACAGTATGTTGGCGGCAGTCACCGTGGCGGTAAGTAGCATTTACTGCCAATGGCATAATGAGGGCCATAGCGGTATCCATGGTGGGATGCCTTGCGTGACTCTCGCCACATTTTGTTTTACCAAGAATCCATTGCAAACCTCAAACTCAGAGTAAAAAAAAAAACACATTTTCATCACATTTCTTTGATGAAACTTCAGGAATCTGCAGGGAGCCACAAACTTCCTTCCACCCAGCAGCCCCTCAAGTCTCTCGATAAAAATGGCACCTCACTTTTGTGAATGGGCTAGTGCCGGTGACAGGAAATGGCCCAAAATGCGATGTGAATGCAGCACATTTTTCCATCAAAAAGAGACCTTTTTTTAATGTGGGTAGCTGTAGAGTTTGGATCCCAGCTCACCCAGCATCTAGGGAAGCCTAGCCAGCCTGAAAATATAGACACCTAAGGGTATCCAGAGTGGGCTGACTTGCATGGCTCTCACCATGTTTTTTTTACCCAGAAACCCTTGAAAACCACACACTCTGACTAAAATAACACATTTTCCTCACATTTCTGCAATGGAAAGTTCAGAAATCTGTAGGGAGCCACAAACTTCCTACCACCTGGTGTTCCCCAAAGTCTTCCGACAAAAATGGTACCTCACTTGTGTGGGTAGGCCTAATGCCTGCAACAAGAAACTGTCTAAAATGCAACATGGATGCAACATATTTTTCCACTGAAAAATGACCTTTTCCCAATGTGGGTAGCTCTAGATTTTGGAGCCTAGCTCAACGAGCACCCAGGGAAACCTAACAACATGTACACTTTTTAATACTACATACCTACAGGAATCCAGGATGGCATGACATACTTGGATCCCATTAGTTTTTTATTACCCACAGTGCCCTTCAATTCTCAAACTTTGCCTGAAATCACTGCTTTTCCTTACATTTCTGTGATGGAAACTTCCAGAATTTGTAGGAATCCACAAAATTCCTACCACCTAGCATTGTCCCACATGTGCCGATAAAAACACTGCCCTACATGTGTGACTCCTATTGACCTTGGTTGGATCCATTCTTGTCACTGACACTATGCCACTCTCGGTTGAAAAGTGTGGAGATGTGTTTCTGTCTCTTTCACCTGCACTGACAATTTCCTTTGGTCATCTCTCAGGATTGCTACCTCATTCACCACTGTTGCTATTTGGGCTTTCAGCAACACCTTTGTGTTCTTAATTGATACCAGTATTGCTTCTGTGTGAGCCCACAGGGAGGTAGCCATCTCATCCACTGTCACCGTCTTTGAACTCAGCTGCCATTGTGCTTTACAATTGCATTTTGGCAACCTCAGCCTTTCCCAATGCCCCCTGTTTCCTCCAGGTTTTTGGCATTCAGCAACCCCATTGGCCTGGCCACCTGCCCCGCAGCGAACATCGTCATCTTGTTCTTTTCACCCAACCACTTCTCTCTAAGGAGTTGCTCTATATACCAGGCCCTTGATCTTCCCCACCAGGGCCCTGGATTTTGCATTCACAAGGGGCCTGACCCCCCGTATCACAGTCCTGGGCCGTGTCTGCTATGGAGGACTCCCGCGCAGGGTTTACCACTTGGTTCCTCAGGGGATACCAGACAGGCCACTGTGTCCAATCTTCCCCTGTGCCCAGCCACACCTTTCATATTCCAGTGCCTCAATTCCAGTCAAACACGCACCCTTGCAGTCCCGGGTCTGCTCTCGCTGGTACATGACTGCAGACCACCCTGCCTTCTTGAAGTCCTGGGATCCATTTCTCCCCTCTGGGGAGTGTGGCAGGTGGTGTAGGAAAGTACCGTCTTTTTGGAATGGTTACCCCCACTTTTTGCCTGCTATCAGTATGCTTATACTGTTTTCTCTGGGATCCTGCTAACCAGGACCCCAGTGATTGTACCCCTGTGCACCTAGCAAGGCTTGTTTGCTCCTGCTCCAAGGGATCTTCAGGTTCTGTGTAGCCCCGGCCCTCAGCACTTCATCTCATCTGCACTGCTCTAAGGACTCCTCTTTAGCTCCTGGGCTCCACAGTTGGTCTTCTTCTCCTCTCATCGACCTGGTTCTGCATCCACAGACTGGTGGATAGTGACACCTGCCCCCACTGGACACTCCATCTTGGACTGGACTCTGTCCCTTACTTTTGCAGGTCCTCTTCTACCCGAATCCACCTTTGGTTTCTTCTTGTCTGGTCCTGTTCTTGTAAATCCTTTTTCCAAGTCCTCATGTTAGTCCTTAGGAAGACCAGGTAGTTACCTCTGCTCTCCTTGTCGTTGGGGGTCACTCAGGTACTCACCTCTTGCGGTTCCTAGTTCTTACAGCTCCCCTCTAACAACTCCACATCCTTGGATGGGGTACTGTATCTCGCATTCCACTTCCTTAGTATATGGTTTGGCCCTCCCCAGGGCCCTTGCTGTTTTTACTAAGTATTGTCAATGCATGTTGTTTCTATGCTATTTACTGATTGCTATTGTGTATATAATTAGTGTGTACTTACCTCTAGTTGGGGAAAACTGCCTATAAGTATTCTGGGTGTTGTAGTACTATAATAAAGTACCTTTATTTTTTTGTAGCACTGTGTGGTTCTGTCATGCGTGAGAAGTTGACGAATAACCATAGTGATATTGCATAAGCTTTGTGTGTCTCTTAGATAAATCCTGGCTGTTCATCAACAGCTACCTCTAGAGAGCCCTGGCTTCCTAGACACAGCCCACACTTCACTAATAGGGGCTCTCTGGACCTGGTATAAGGTGATAACACCATAGATGCTCACCACTCACCAGGCCAGCTTTCTACAGTGGGGACAGAAAAAGGTGGGTGACACTCCTGGATTGCGATTTTTCGTCACCTCATCTGCCTTTGTCCTCCTTTGCAGCAGAGACAACCTGTAGCCTTCCCCCAAGAAATGCAGGGAAGACCTCAGTCGGACCATGGGTGCACTTTCTATGTACCACTCCACCATCCGAAATCCCCTCTGCTATAAACAGCGAGTTCTTCCACCTTGAAATTATGGACTACCCACAGGACGGCTTCCCTACTTTGCCGCCACAGTGTGCATTTTCTTACTATGACTCTTATACAGGTAGCTTTGGACATCTGGATTTTTACTTAGCACCTTCACTGTTATACTATCTTTAAATTAGACTCACCTTCGTTTTCCATTTTTTAGATTGTTGTGATTCCTTGTAGACCTCTCTTGATTTTCTTTGTGTTACTGCTGATCCATCGGTAAGAGCCTGAGACCACCGCATATATGCATGTCTCACTGCTAACTTATTTATCCACCAATATCACGGCTTTGGTGTTACGGTCCCTGTTAAACTGTGTACTATACCTTGCTAATTGTCTTAATCAATTTGCTCACTTTTCACAGACTCTTTTTTTAAATAAAAGTGTCCAACAATCTCCTGGCTGTATACGACTCAGGACTTTTCCTAACGCAGTTGCGTCCATCTAATCGTGCACGCCTACCACCTTATTATTCATCTTTACCACACCTGGCAGATACTTTTGCCATATTATTTTTCACCATATAATTACAATGGGAATCACAGGCACTCTTTAAATGTGATACCCATTTTGTCATTCTTGGCCTGACAAAACATCTCTTATTTCTCCTGATTCCTATGACGATTCCATTTTGAGTTCAAAACATGGCAGACTTCTGTTGCTGCCAGAGTTTGTAAGTACTTAGGGGCATATTTAGAATGCCCTAGAGCCACCTTGTGGCATATTGACGTCATTGTTTTTGACGTTAAGGTGGCCCAACGAGTCCGAAATCCCCACACCTTATTTCCAGGGTGGTGCAATGCATGCATTGCGCCACTCTGTAACCGTTTGCTCTACATTATGCCTGCGCCAGGCATAATGGATGCAATAGGGGGTTCCTCAATTAGGGGAGCTGAAAAAATGGCGGAAGGAAATCCATGAGATTTCCTTGCGCCATTTTTTACTGCACTTTTACTGCCTGCTCAAGAGCAGGCGTTTAAAGGGGGCTTCCATTCCTTAGAATGGGGCCCTATGTACTCTGCAGGAGTAGCTCCAATATTTTGGTGCTACTCCTGCAGAGTACATCAATAGCGTCATGACAAAATTACGCTTTTGCCCCCTACCCTGCCATACTTTAAATATGCACACACATGGCGGCAGTAGGGGGGGTGCTAAGGGGCACAGGGAAGGTGGCGCTGCACTCGGTGCAGCACCACTTTCCATAAATCTGCCCCTAACTGCTTCATTTATAACTATGTTGATATTTGTCTTTCCCATGCTTATATACCATCCTAGAAATATTGATATATGTCAATTTTGGGTTGCGTTTATGATGCTTTGTGTTTATATTGAGTTTACACATTGTCTGTACCCTGTTATGAAAGCCTTACCATACTTTGAAAATGCATACATTACAACTGAACTAACCTTCGGTACTGGTTAGAAGACATCCATCTTTACGGGATCTTCTTGCTTTACTTCACGCTATCTTTGTTTTGTCCTTGAAATCGTAACATTTTTTCATTCCTTTTGGGTTGGGTCCTTTCAATGTTTTTTATTTAATTTACCTAATTGAGTTGAATTAATTTGTCTTTTGTCTGCCTTGTCCCTGACATGAATGACCTTGCACATTTGTTGGTGTCTTTTGTCCCATTTCTTGCTGTTTACTATGTCAGCCTTGAGAAAGCCACAGGCCTGAGCACCAGTAAGGGGCAAAAAACGTGCTGGCTATTCTTTACACATTTTGGTTCACTTCTTGGAACCTCATTCTACTGTAAAGAAAAAATATTTTGCACAAACTGAATTCATGAATTATAAAAACAACATAAGATAGTTACTCAGCTTTGTCCTTAACTCTTTATGGACTACTTTCTAATGGGTAAGGGATTTCCCATTCTTAAGGACAACTGAGAATCCTGATTCTACCAGTCTATCAAGGATGGGCAACGTCTGGGGCATTCACTCCTCTCTATGGCACTTATCCAATATCCATTGGATACTTGGTATTACATCTATAAGCACAAAAACATTGGTTCCCTCGGGTTCACCCAGACAAGCAAATTCAACAATTATGTGACTTTGCACGTGGAAATGTGGACAAATATAAGGGACTCGTGATATGTATGATATCAAGTATGATATCATAGCACATTTTACAGTGCTCATTCATGTAGTAAACATATTTAGGGTGAGGCAAGAAACAAGTGCAGAGGTGCAGTGCTTAAATGTGAAAACGTGCAGACTGAATAAAAGAAGTGTAGGCCCTGGAAGGCAAAGCCAGAACCATAAGGGGACCGCAAGTAACGCACCCCTAGGGCAGCAGGTAGGAAGACTTGGCAGTCACTAGCCCACAAAATTATTTGCACGGTGTTGGCAGTACCCATCAAGGGGCAAGCAGCATTGCGGGCACACGGATAGAAGGAGGCAGGAGCAAAAGCTGACTTGTGTTTTGCTGTGACCAGCCAAAGATTACATCAAAAGACTGCATCAGACTGCCACCCCATGACCCACCTATAAATGCGTACGAAACATGCCTAGCTAGCCTGGTTCCCTTAGCAGTGAAAGAGAAGATATGGCGCAAAGATTTTATTGACATATTTCTGTTGCTGGAAGCCAGGCCTGAGAGGCTGTACTTGGTCACACAGGGCAAGAAGGAGGAGCATTAAACAGATGATAGGCAGATCTATTGACAATTGACTTCATGGCTTTAGAACACTGGCTTATGTGTTTGTTGAGAAGTTCCCCCACAGTGCAGCTGCACTCTTGTAGTATCAGCAAAAAGTATATGAGGCACAGCGCAAATACCAGGGGGAGACTTGGCTGTGGTACAATGAAGGTTTCTTGGACAAGATGCAGGTTTGGCACATAATTGACCGGGACACCAGGGTCTCAATAGCTTCATGCACCATTCAGAGGCAGCATGCAAGGTGTTGATACACATGATCATTCATTCTAGGCCCAAAGGGGCAAGAAGAAGCAGTAATGGTACAGACAGAGCAACAGAAGCAGATCATACTCAAGAGGGAGTACTGCCAAGTAGGCAGAAAACTGCATGCTGGAAGTTTGAGAAGGGCAAATGTAAACAGGGCCAGGCATGTATGTTCAGACTTTTTCAAGCCAACACATGCAAGAGTGAAATAGGGACAACAAGGAGCCCCCACAAAAAGCAGCAGCAGGGCTGCGTCTCCAGCGGGTGGAGCAAGCAAGCGCTCCCACCCCCAAATGAGTTGCACAGCTCACACAATTACTATGTAAATATCACAGGCAGGAGGAGGCACAGCTGCTAGCATTAGGCCTTAGGGAAGGTTCCCTTATTCTATATAAGGGCCCCCAGACAGGGTGCCTTGGCTGGAACCTTAAATCAGTGGAGGAGAATAAGGAGGTTACAAAGCATAAGCTGGCCATGGAGCTCTAGCTAGGCCATGTGGCTGGCCCCTTTGAATACCCCCCTTGGAGTGAGTTTAGACTCATTCACCACCTTTCGTACCTCCCGGGGGAGTCAGGAAACGATGGGTTGGACCAAGAACTATATTCAGTGTCCTATGCCACGCTGGACAAAGCAGTGGATTTACTGAGGGATGCTTGTAGAGGGGCATTATGGCCAAAGCAGATGTCAAATCTACCTTCCGCCTCCTTCCAGTGCACCTAGACAGCTATCATCTGCTGGGTTTCCAGCTTGATAGCTTATTCTACTATGACAGCTGCCTTCCCGTGGGCTGTGCAATACCCTATTCATACTTCAAAGTGTTCAGTACCTTCTTGGAATGGTCAGTTGGGGAGAGATGATTGGGGGTGACTGGCTGCACTACCTTCATGACTTCTATCAATAGGAGATCCAGATTAAGCACAGTGCACAACACTCCTATCCAGTTTATTGTGTTGGCAGGACAGCTAAGGGTCCCTCTGGCACACGACAGGCAGGGACAGTAACATGTCTGGCCTTCTGAGGTATAGAACTGGACTCCGTAGATGGTGTATGTCAACTTCCAGCAATTAAAATAGTGGATTTGGGACAGGAAATTGAGGACCTCCTCGGGAAAAAGAAAGCGACCCTAAAGGAAGTCAAAACTCAACTTTGCAGGGTTGGTATTCGCAGCAGTGCAGACATTTGCCAAACGTTTAGCACAGTCAACAAGAGGCCTCATCAATAAGCACTATAAGAACAGGTTAACAAACAGGATAAGATGGGATCTACTACTATGGAAATCCTTTCTCATCAACTTTAATGGGACGCTACTTTGGTGGGAGCCCTGGTTAACCAGGGAACAGCTAGAGCTCTACACCAATGCTGCAGGTAGCAACGGGTTAGGAGCCATATCGGGCACGGCCTAGTGCGCTGCCCACTGGCCGGCCTCATGGCACTAGGGGGGCCTGAACAGAAACATAGCAGTGCTAGAACTCTTCCTGATCATGGTCCCATTCTCAGTCTGGAAAGACAGGTTAGCCAACAAACAACTAATGCTGTTGTTATAACTATGCTGTACTGCAGCTCATAAATTTGGGAGTGGCAAAATGCCCCAAGGTGTTAGACCTACTAGGACACATGGTGGGCTGCCAGCTGAGTGCACACATAACAATAAGAGCAAGACATTGGTATAACTATGTATGACACTTGCTAATAAAATCTGTTTTAAAAAAAAGATCTTTTTGTATGTAATATGGGTAAAACAACACCCAACATGATCAAAGCTCTTATCACCACCAACATAAACATTTATGTAGTCTACAATTTTGTACTTTTTGTGACTAAAGGTAAAAACATACCTCACTTAATTGAAGCAAAGCAATGACTAATGCAGAGCAGCTCATTCGTGACGCAGAAGAGACTTTAAAGTCCTTAGTTTTTAAAGGTATTTCCATGTGTGTATTATGAATGAAGCTTCTGGTAATGTGAGGAATTAATTGAAGCACCTGGTGAACAGAGGAATTTGGAATCTAATAAGTATGGGTGATGGGTAGTGGATTTAATATAGGAATGGATGAAAGTTATTTTACAGTTACAAGCTGTCCCCATGTCAATGAGTCATCCCGATATGTCTGCTTTTTTTTAACACAGGAGGGAACTCGACTTCAAACACTCATTAATATAACAAGCCTATGGCAGTGCGCCCTACTAGCAGATTTTAAATGGAATGTTCCCCTTCTGGAGGGACGATGGGTGTCTACCATGGTTTATAGTGAGTTACTACAGCAGTAGTGGAGGAATAGGTAGAAGGACTCATGTTAATTTATGTAAGTGTGTAATGGGTGGGCATTACGGTTCCACGATTATAATGGCATTGAAAGATGCCATAGAGCATGTTTCTTAACTTTCAAATTTACTGATAGCAAAATTGCTGGAGACTTTCATCA
The DNA here is from genome assembly GCF_031143425.1 of Pleurodeles waltl. NCBI lineage: Eukaryota > Metazoa > Chordata > Amphibia > Caudata > Salamandridae > Pleurodeles > Pleurodeles waltl. The sequence continues at coordinate 136,559,178 of NC_090437.1, forward strand.
GCATCTAACTGAAAATATGTTGCTACGCCGGAGATATCATAAAAATAATGTTCTTTGTGTTGGCAGATGTGATGTGGTGAGCAGTGACCAGGGTGCTTTATGATTTGCATGGCTCTACGTAAAGTCATTTGAGTTTAGGTTTTGAATTGCAACCTCGACGACTTAACTATGGATGCTTTTCTGGATATACTGATATATATTTATGATTAGCACCAATACTTCATTCAAATTGCATTACAATTTGTATTGCAGGAATGCATGGCTACAGTTACCATGGTCGGAAAGTATTCGAGATGAAAGATTGCCTTCATATGAGGAAATCTCATCTTATGAATCAATTTCGGAAGAGATGGAAGAACCTTCCCTGGACCAGTCCATTGAAGTGATGAGAGGCTCTCCAGTAAGTTGAATATGTGGGATAATTTGTCTGGATAAAAGTTTGTGGATGACCCATGATCCCAATCTGTGTCTCCTTGTATGATCAAGTAAAAACTAACCAGAAGAGAGGCTTCATCAAACAAAGTGCAGCACTAATTGGTAGTCACAAAGTATTTTGTCATGTGATACCTTATATTCATATATTTACAAATTTAACTGCCTTGGCACTGAAATTCACTGGTCTGAAGCGGAGAAAAAAGAACATTCTCGCTGATTTGTGAGTTCTAATTTGTGACATATATTTTTGTGAATTCTCACATCTAGGTCAGTTTTCCACTTATATTTTATTGAGTTATTCCATGGTAGCCATGAGTAAATTATGAAACAGTTATGATGTAGCCTATAGGTGACCTGACTACCGTTAGTCCCACCTCTTTTGCAATAATTTACCAATATGTTTTGTAAGCAGATATTATATAACAAGCGCATCCCATGATGGTAACCAAATACTTTCAGCCTTCATGTTCTGCTTACGCTTTTATTCTTCCCACATACTCATTTCGGTCATTTATTTTTTATTTTTTATGTCCCTCTTTCTGATGTGGATGCACACATTCTGCTGAAGACAATAGTTAAGGCATTTCTACAAGTCAAAATGCATCAGTGCCCCTTCAAACTCCATTCTGTACTCCTTAATCCAGGTTCGAACTGGTATTCAAAATAAGCCATGTCACCAAAATAAAAGTGGCTGCCTTTAGTGAATTAGTCCCACAACACTGATCTGTCAAACCAACCCTTGTTGTTTTGCCTGATTGCCCTATCGGCCAGTCCGACCCTGAGTTAAACGAATTTGAAATTAGTTTATTTAGAAGTTTATGCATTTTAAACCGATATACATTTTTTTAATCTGCCTTGTTTAATAGCCATAAGGAGGATTACTTCAACAATTATTGACGTATTACTGTGTAGCATGAGGACTTTGAAAAATGTTTTTGTAATCAAATGTAAATTGCATTTTGGTCTCATAAGCAAGCAAACTAAGTATTTTGAGGGAACTATGTTATCCAGTAAATGTATGCCCTATTACTCCACCTTTGCCCACAGTGACAGGTACCTTAATGTTCCCCACTATGAGACTGCATCTTGCTCAGGACCAATCCTGCAGAGCCTGTCTGGCCTGAATTCTACGGAAAATATGGCCTCCAACAGTACCATGAGCTTTTGGGGCATAATAAATCACTTAAGTGTAGACCACCTTGGGAAAATCATCACAGTCAGTAAGATGTACACTCTTTTGTTAGGGTTCCAAAGATTGGGAGTCCAATTCTAACAGTCAGTGCCACAATCAGGCTTCCTGGCAATAAATGTCCTTCTCATCTCGTAGTCCTCACTCAACAAGGATCGGCAGAATCAACAATTTGATCAGCACTTTGACTCAGCCACGAGAACGCCTCTGGCACATCTTCTGATTATTCTTCCTTTGATAGACCTTTTTAGAAGTTCGGAGAGGTGAATAGAGTCAATGTCAACACTTCTAATTCATTAACAGTGTAACTCATTCGGTCACACAGTAGGAGTAGGAGATTAAAGTTCCAAGGTTTATTACAAATTTAAGGCCAAACTTATGTATAGGAGTCTCGAGAACATTCTATGCAAGTAAAGAATCACCGAAGGTGAAGTAAAACTCAAATCAAATTAAATTGTACAAGCATAAGGCATACAAGAATCTCGTTTGCAACAATACAAAAGATGAGAAATCATATCTGATGGTCATCATAAACAATTTCTCCTCTTGTCTACTTTGAAAACTAATTAAATATACATATTCTAATTAAGCTATAGGGAATTCCTAATTATCTCTCAGGAAATATAGGAAAAGTGTAATAAATGGAAAGTGTCAGCATACCAGAAACCTTAGCAGAAGTTCTGATAGAGAGGTGTGCGGAGCAAAAAGACAGTCAGCCAGATAAAGAATGGAGATAAAGAATGTACTTCTCAAAGTCTCAAGGGGATCTGCCCTAGACAAAGGGTAAAAGGTGTCTGCTCTCATCTAACTAAGTGAATACCAATTTAGACATTGTAGAACCTTCGAGAATCCATATCATCTATACCAGTAGTCTTCCATCTCCTGTGCGCAGTTGGTATTTGCAACTCCCATCAGACATTCATCCCACAAAACAAAAATCAGGACGACCTTGGGTGTCTCCCAGCTACTGGTGAACAAAAGGGAGTCTTTTTCTTCTTCAGTTCATTAGCATTCCTTGTCCTTGATAGCATATCCTCCCATACCCCACCATCTCAAAAATACAGCATGCCTTTTATTGACTGAAGACTTTTGTAGATGCACCTCCAAATAAAGAATAATGCAACACAAGCAAAACATCATGTTGAAGGTAAAGCATTGAGCAAAACAACATTTCAGGCATTCAGTCAAACTAACTTTGTATGATACTTCAATGCACACTTAAAATGCATAGTTATGCATGCATTTCCCTTCAAAGATGTAATATTGTTATGCATGAAATGTGATTATACATCCTGCAATTACAATACCATAATCCAGATGCATGAATATAAATGCATACATGTGTTATATTTTAACCGATTAAAGTCAGTGTTCAAGCACACATAGAAAATGATTACCTTTCTCCTTGTGAGTGCACAGTGAGTAACATTATTTCGATGCACCACTTTATTAGTAATATTAAAACATGCAATTTATATTGTTGATTACACCCACTGTGTCACTCCTGCAGCGCATAAAGGCACAGCCAAGTTATGCATTCTCACTGCACTTCACACAGCAGAGATGCAGAATACACTTACATATTTTCCGGATACATCTAGCGTGATGCACTGGTACACACTTCATGAGACCCACATCCCATAATTCACAATTAATCAATTGAAATTTGATGGTTAGCAGTAGACCCAGGGCAAGGTGCATGGGCAAGCCAGAAAACAGAGACAGTGGATATCATCATCTAATCGGTCCATAGTGAGTCATCTCTAAATTATCTTAAAACTTCAGATGGTTTCTGGAATATGAGTGAACTCTAGTGAACAGCTGCCAAGCGCTCATGTTTAATTATTAAAACAATATATACAATGTGAATCGGTATGAGAGGAGAAAAAAGAGAGGGCTAGGGGGGAAAAGGAAAACAGAACTCTGGCTCTGTATTCCTTTGTAGGTGTAGGGTAATCCAAAAAACATAAATATAGATGTGGGAAGAGGAAGAAAACAGCCCTCAAGAAAGTGGAGTATCATGGAAACCATCTAATTATAACACTTGGATAATGAAATGCTATTGGGACCATATTAAAAAAGCGCCTGTTATGTGCACTCCTGGGGCACTTTGGTATAACTGAAGGGGCCGCAGACTCTTTGAGGCCCCTTCCGTAATGCAGGTAGTGCTCGTTAACATGTTGCACCAGTGCTATGTCAAGAAGACGTTCTCTCTTTTGGATAGGGCATGGCCCCATGCTTTGCGTACATGCCCTATTTTGGAGGTAAAGAGGCTGTCAGGAGTCGCACCGACAGTGCACCCTTAAAATGCATAGTTACATGTGGTAGACAGTTTGTGCGTCCCCTTATAGCAGCCCTCTCCAGGAGAGAAAGGGGGTCACATGGACCCCCCAGTGATCCCCTTGCAGGCAGGTACAGTCACTTACTGACCCACCTGTAAGGAGATCTCACTCCTCTCTTTAAAGTGCAGGTGGGTTCCGCCTGCACAGTGAAACACGGAGCTGCTTTAAAGAAGCCACTCCATATTTTATTTGAATGCGCTGTCCAAAGGGCAGGAGTTTGAGCTGCCCTGGGGGCAACACATTCAACCTAATAAGATACACTTTCCCTGTGTGCGCACTGCACACCTGTTTTATGATGCGCAGTGGCACAAACAGGGAAATTGCCCCCTAAATGTAATAGGGCCCCGGGATGTGTCCAAGCCATGAATAGCACGGAGAGCCATCAAATCCAGATCAAGAATTGACAGCAAAGCCATCCGAATGATCAGGAAAGGTCTGACCCAATATGCACTCCAAGAACTGGAAATGCAAAAGAAACAATAAATCTGGTTACAGTTTCTAAGGCATAAAATGGAAATTTTAAAAAGTCACACACACTGCTAATTTAAAATCATAAAACATAAAAATGTTTTGGGCAGAGTTGAAAATATATTGAGATGATCATAGAACACACAAATGTCAGATTCAAATTTTGAAAATGTCAAGGATGGATTAACCATTAAGCAAAATAAGCATGTTCTTAGGACGTCAAGAGAAGGGGGCACCACAGACATTTTCCATTGCCGGATTTAACATGGACCATATAGTGCAAAACTGCAAATGGTACAGCTGAACCAGGTTCCACCAAAAGGGACCCCCACAATAGATGAACAAATTACATACATATATATGCAGTAATAACAATATCAATAAAATAGTAATAATGGAAGTCAATAATATACATTAATCTTGAGAATACAAAAACATTAGAATTTAGTAACTGCCACACGGCGTGATCCTAAAAACGTTCAGATCTGTATGGATTATTAATTGGCCAACTGTGGACTTCACAAGATGAATGTGAAAGATATGAAGCAGCTACAAAGGAAATACTACGAGATGTTGATTACAAGGCAGCTCAGACTTGCAAATGTTTCAGCTATGAAATTTATCAGGCATTCAGATATACTTCTGGTGCAGCATCAGAAGTATACCTGAATGCCTGAGATAAATTTCTTATCATCACCTTTTGCACCATTGTTGACAAACTTGAAACTGAGATGAGAAAGTGGGGATACAAAGAAATAACAGAGATTTTCTTTTCTAAACAATGTGCCTCATAATGTCACTTCATCCTCTACTGACATTGAAAGGTATTCTCAGTGTTGTCAAAATCTGATTTATGCTTACCCATAGGACTTGAACACTAATTGATCAGCTGTGCTTCAGCAGTTTCACTCATATGTGCGTCATACCTTCAGTGCAACAAAAAGTGTAAAAATAAGATTCAGTTATGTTGAACTTTATAAAACGATTGTAAAAGGCAAAATTGAGTGTGCCTTTCCAAATGTAGACATTTGCTTTCATATATTTTTAACATTAATGGTCTCAGCTGAGCATTCATTTTTTCATTTGAAGTAAATTACAAATTCTAACTGAACAACTATGCAACAGGGCAGGCTAGATTCCTTATTTCAACTAAATATAGAAGCAGATGTGTTATTGAAGATTAGTTTTGAGTATCTGATCAAAGACTTTGCAACTAGAAAACATAGGATAAAGCTTTTCAATTATAAAGTCGAAGTATACAAAAATAAACATTATTTTCCATCTGACTGTAAGTTTTGTTTCATTTTGAAAAATAACATTTTATTTTAGGGCCTTTAAATGTCTAAGGGCCAGATGTAGGTAGCTGTTTGCATGTCGCAAACTGTGAAAAACGCAGTTTGCGCCATGCAAACAGCCTAACGCGATGCACACCCCTAAATTGTGAGTAGATACCGACTCGCAATTTGGGGATGCGACTCGCAAATAGGAAGGGGTGTTCCCTTCCTATTTGCGACCGCATCGCCATGCTGAGTTGCTTTGTGACTGCAAATGCGGTCGCAAACCAACTCACAGTTACCACCCACTTGAAGTGGGTGGTGACTCATTCGCAAAAGGGAAGGGGTCCCCTTCCCCTTTGTGAATGCTGAAAAAATGTTTTTTCAGAGCAGGCAGTGGTCCTATGGACCACTGCCTACTCTGAAAAAACTGAAACCAAATGGTTTCGGAAGTTTTTCTTTTTGCAACTCGTTTTCCTTTAAGGAAAACGGGATGCAAAAAGAAAAAAAAACTGCTTTATTAAAAAAGCAGTCACAGACATGGAGGTCTGCCATCTCCAGCAGGCCACCATCCCTGTGAGTGCATGGAATCGCTATGGGGTCGCAAAATGCGACCCACCTCATTAAGATTCATGAGGTGGGTCTTTGCGACCCCATAGCGAGTTGCAGAAGGTGTCTGAGACACCTTTCTGCATAAAATTTTCCGAGTTGCAAATTGCGAGTCGGTATGACTGGCAATTTGCAACTCGCAAAATTTTACTTTGCTACATCTGACCCTTAATCCGGCCCTGAGTCCAGAACTCCAAAATGCAGGTTATTTAGAGTTTCACTGGCATAAAGTTAAATGAATGGGCCCTCCTGCAAAATATGAAGGTGGGCCTCTGAGTCTCCCATATCTTGCAGGTAAGTTTCATTGGCCTTGAGAAGATGGGACCCCCTGAAGGCTTGGGTGGCCCCTGATGTTTTTTCAGGGCACTCTGTTCAGCAGAAATTGCAAGTGACTGCATTACACCCCTACAGCATTTGTCTGTAATAAGTATTACACAGGCGCTCATTTTGCATTACAACTGAGATGTTCCACCATTTGCACAAGGGTGATGTCATATGTAATTGGCGGAATGTTTTTGCCCAGGTCTCTGTGCCATATTGCTGACACTGGTACACTGCCTATAGGGCTGTCAGAACGCACACTGTGTGCTTTTTAGGAAATAGCATAGAGTTAGTGCACCCGTATAAAGCTCCTTTTGCAAGTTGTTGACAAAGATGAAGCTGGAAGCTAGACCCTTTCTTCACTGTAGTTGAGTACACAGGCACAGTTCTCGAACAACAAGGGTTTCTGGAGGTGAAGTATGGGACCACGTGCCCAGTTTTTAATGCAGTGCTAATATGTTTTTAGTGTCGAGAGTTTATTTTGTATTGGTCATCATTAATGTTATATATTGCAAAGTAAACTTCTTTCCTGTTCACATCAGAGACGCAGTTCGCAGGGAGCACGGAGATTTTCATTTGAATTACCCGAAGAAGGGTATGTAACCAAACCCTAATTTATTTTCATAATGCTATAAGCATCATGTTATTACAAGGACAATTTAATTGTTTTAAATGGCCTGTTTAATTTACTACTGTAGCCCTCATTACAAGTGGCATTCTTGTTATTTCCCAGTTTTGGATTTACTGTTAACTGAGTTCTGCTAATTCGAAGGCTTGCAAATAATGAGAATTATGAAAATTGGGAGAACAAAAATGGGGAAATCCGAAGTAATGCGTCCATTATTACATTCTATGTGGAGACTTTGTCTGCTTGAAGAAAGTGTTATTTCTGGGTGCATTACCACTGATCAGTGTTTTTTGCGCTGAACCTATGATTCCGATGGGTCTGGTAACACCTATCACTGGGTTCATCAGATGTCAATTTAATTCTATTGTCGGATGTCTTTTTAATCTGTATTTTTGTAGTTTTTATTTGGTCAGATTTTTATTTTTCAATTTTAATTTATCAAAAGTGAAATAAGTTATCGCCCCAAACCAGTTCACACAGTCATGCCTGAAAGGTGATATGTAGGCAGCTCATGGATTTCCTGTGGGAATATCCTGGAACTGGTTTGGATCCTTGGGAATTTTCTATTGTAATTTATGTTATTACCAAGTCAGAGATAAGCAAATACTTTCCTCAAGTTTTGTAAATGGAGACTTCACCTTTTCACAGCTATAATTAAGCCGGTGTGATATGGTAGAATTTCTGGTATTTTGCATTACGGACGTTTTGCATAATGCCTTAGATTACGCCATTAAACCATGTGGCGTAAATAAGGTTTCATTTAAGTAAAAATTATAATACGGGAGCATTGCAACAACGCTTAAGGGCCTTACTTAATGTGAACAGCACAGATTATAAAAATTCCTTTTGAGTTGATTTTTAACTATGCGGACTGTTAGGGCATCTTTCTTTTGGAACAAAATCCACTCTTTAATATGATGGTGATTATGATTATTATTATTCAAGGAAGGTGCTACTGTGAGTGAGGCTACTGTACTTAAAGCAGCTTCCTGTCCTGAAGTCTCCTCCCTGTTCTTTGTTGGCTCCTTAGTTATAATTTGGATTATAGAAGCAGTATGCTACCTGCTTGTGTCTGCTGCAATCAGTGCTGCTCCAGACACCCTTTATTGTTTTTTTAATCAAGTTCAGTCCAGTACTCTGCACAATAGTTTATGCTTGAAGGAGGGTATCATTACAATTTTTTATAGTTTTCAATTCTCAGTGCTGTTGTGCTAGAGATATCTTAGGGGCATCTTGGGTGGCCTTCCATTCATGGTAAATGTGGGTTATTGTTATCTACATGAAACTGCTTTTGACTTGGATGCCCTACAGAAGACCAGGCAAAGACAGAGATAAATTTTACTTTGTTCTCAGCCTCCTTCTTACCCATTGGCTTGTCTAGTATTTTGTGATGTTCAAGTGTGGCAGTTGATTAATGTGGATTTTCTGAAACTTTTACAAGTATTTCATGTCGCATGGGCTATTTGTGTATGGGGCATTCTTAAAGTTTATACGTTTATTTTAATCAATTTAAAATTAAATTTTTGATTTCCATGCATCCTACCTTGCCAAACCATATGTTTGTCCACACTTTTGTGAACTCAGTGTGTGTGTGTGTGTGTGTGTGTGTGTGCGTCTGATGGTTGATTATTAACCATTTTATACCACTTTTAAAAGGGGTTTTCTGGAAACATTGTATGTTGCCCCTTTAGGAACCCAAATATATTTGTACCATTTGTTTTTCTTTTTTCAGCTATATATTTCCTGTTATTATACCTGTGGGCTGGTTGTAGTCTACATAGGCCATAGTTATTATTTGAAATTGATTTATATGATTTTTGTCTGTGTTGCTCTGCCACTCATATGGGACCCATGGTCTCCGTAGGGACACCACAAACTATTATAACCTTTTAAAAATATTTCTTTAGACATGTTAGAGTCACAATGATTGTGTCATCTGTGCCATGGTTATTGTAATTTTTTTTAGTTTTGGAAAAAGTATTTTATTGTCCCCTGACAATACCTTTGCTACTTAACATTCCCATTTGTAAGAGTTCTCTCCACACATCACTTTTTTATTGTCTCAAGTCAGTTGTTGGATGTCATTGTGCAAACTGTTTAAACATAGAACTAATAAGTGTTACCTCAATTCACCTCCCCACCTACCTCTCTCTCCCTTAGACCGAAATCCTAGCTATTTTGTTTTCAGGGCTGTCCTTTTGCTTTCATCTTTGTATGTGCCTTTGGTTCTCTACCTTGTCTTGCATAAATGCTTTCAATCAAACAGGTGTGATACCTGAAGCCTAGATGTAACTTCTCTCCAGCCTCAACACACGTAATCCTGAATTGGTTGCCATACAGCCAATAAATTGTCTCTCTCTTTCATTTTGTGTGCGGATAGTCTTTGCATGGCCATCTTTTCCCATACCTTAATTAATCAGTTATGGATAGGGTGGACAGTCGTTTGTTTTCATATACGGGCTATCACCATTCTTACACATTCAAGTATTTGGAATTGCAGTTTTCAGCTCTTACCCTCCACTACTTCTGATGTATTCAGGCATATTTCCAATATTGTCAATGCTGGGTCTTTTGAGCTGGGAACTCCATTATATATTTTATAATCCCAAGGAATTCTTTTCAGTATATTTGCAATTTAGGGAAACCACACCAAATCCTCCTGTATCACATGCTCATCTACATGCACCCCGGAACATCTTGTGCATTTTATCTTGTGTCATCTACCACTTGGTTGTGATTTTTATCATGAATTCTGTATGTGCTACAGTTGCATGGTGTGCTATTACTTTCATTTACTTGTGTTCCCATGCCTCATAGCAAATGTCCTTACTTGGCATTTTTTCCATTTTTTTATATTGTCTCATTGTCTCTGGTCGGGTTGCTGAACAACTTGCATATTTGAGAAATAAGTCATTTAGGTGGTCATTACAATCCTGGCGGACGGTGTTAAAGCTGCGGTAATACCGCAAACAGGCCGGCGGACAAAAAAAGGGAATTACGACCCTGGCGGAAACCGCCAACTAAGACAGCCACTTTAACACACCGCCCGCCACAGCGGTACAGACAAACAGCGAGACGGTCACCACCAACAGACAGGCGGAAGACAATGTACCGCCCACATTATCACAACACACCAATCCGCCACCTTTTCCGGGGCGGATTCACCGTGGATAAAAACACGGCGGAAACAGCTTTTGCTATGGGAAAACGCTCACCTCAACACATCCCATGAGGAGCGAGGACACCATGGATCAGGAACTACAAATACTCCCTGCCCTTGCATTCCTGCTCATCTACGACCAACAGCGACATAGGCGCAGAACATACCGGTGAGTACAGCACCTACGACACGGGGGAGGGGGGAGGCAAAAGTTACGGGGACACCCACCAAACACCCCCACCCCCACCCTCACATATTACAACATACACATCAATGCATTCACAAAAATCACAGTAACAACCCACAATCCCCCCGGAAGAATGCAAAGACAAAGCGAATAGCGGTCAAACTTTGTATTGTGCCAATATACTTCTCATTAAAAAATATACGGATATATATATATCACGAAATCTGTTAAAAATAAATGTACAATACAAGAAGTAGTGCAGATATGTACACAACAATGTCCTTGCACCAACAGTCCAAAAATGCATGGGCGACGCCCCCAATAGATACCTGACCACAATCCGAGAGAACACTGCTGGGGTATCAGATAGAAACACTACAGGCACCTCAGAGGGAAGGGAAGGGGGGGCACCTCAGCCAGATGAATGCGAAGCCAGATCCACGACGGGGCTCCATGCCCATTGATGTATCCTGGGGAGTGCAAAGCCACAGTCTCTCAAGTCACTTCAGTGGGTGGGCTGCCCGCTGTGCCATCCTGGGGAGTGCAAAGCCATAGTCTCTCAAGTCTCTACAGTGGGTGGCTTGCCCACTGCTACATCCTGGGGAGTGCAAAGCCACAGTCTCTCAAGTCTAACAAGTGGGTGGCTTGCCCACTGTTACATCCTGGGGAGTGCAAAGCCACAGTCTCTCAAGTCTAACAAGTGGGTGGGTTGCCCACTGTTACATCCTGGGGAGTGCAAAGTCACAGTCTCTCAAGTCACTTCAGTGGGTGGGTTGCCCACTGTGCCATCCTGGGGAGTGCAAAGCCACAGTCTCTCAAGTCTCTACAGTGGGTGGCTTGCCCACTGTTACATCCTGGGGAGTGCAAAGCCACAGTCTCTCAAGTCTCTACAGTGGGTGGCTTGCCCACTGTTACATCCTGGGGAGTGCAAAGCCACAGTCTCTCAACTCCCTACAGTGGGTGGGTTGCCCACTGTTACATCCTGGGGAGTGCAAAGCCACAGTCTCTCAACTCTCTACAGTGGGTGGGTTGCCCACTGTGCCATCCTGGGGAGTGCAAAGACACATCTTCTCAAGTAGATGCAGTTCTCTATTGGTACTGGGTGGGACTGGTGCCCAGACTGGATGAGTCTCCCCGTGAAAGTACATGTCCTGTCACAGTCCCAGCTGCACATGGGAGAACGATCCCTGATGTGCCGGACTATTCATACCCACACGGTCTTTGCCCTGTTCAGTGGTGCTTTGCCATGGCAGTCTTTGCCCTGTTCAGCGGTCTTCACCATGGCAGTCTTGGCCTTGTTCAGCAGTGCTTTGCCATAGCGGTCTTTGCCCTGTTCAGCGGTCTTCACCATGGCGGTCTTTGCCCTGTTCAGCGGTCTTAACCATGGTGGTCTTGGCCTTGTTCAGCGGTGCTTTGCCATGGCTAGCTATGGACTGTTCAGCGGTGCTTTGCCATGGCAGTCTTTGCCCTGTTCAGCGGTCTTCACCATGGCGGTCTTGGCCTTGTTCAGCGGTGCTTTGCCATGGCGGTCTTTGCCCTGTTCAGCGGTCTTCACCATGGCGGTCTTTGCCCTGTTCAGCGGTCTTCACCATGGCGGTCTTGGCCTTGTTCAGCGGTGCTTTGCCATGGCTGGCTATGGACTGTTCAGCGGTGCTTTGCCATGGCAGTCTTTGCCCTGTTCAGCGGTCTTCACCATGGCGGTCTTGGCCTTGTTCAGCGGTGCTTTGCCATGGCTGGCTATGGACTGTTCAGCGGTCTTCACCATGGCGGTCTTGGCCTTGTTCAGCGGTGCTTTGCCATGGCTGGCTATGGACTGTTCAGCGGTGCTTTGCCATGGCAGTCTTTGCCCTGTTCAGCGGTCTTCACCATGGTGGTCTTGGCCTTGTTCAGCGGTGCTTTGACATGGCGGTTCTGGTACGGATATTGGTGTGTGGCATTACGATCTCCACAATGGACATTGGTGTATGGCATTACGATCTCCACAATGGACATTGGTGTGTGGCATGACGATCTCCACACTGGACATTGGTGTGTGGCATGACGATCTCCACAATGGACATTGGTGTGTGGCATTACGATCTCCACAATGGACGTTGGTGTGTGGCATGACGAACTCCACACTGGACATTGGTGTGTGGCATGACGAACTCCACACTGGACGTTGGTGTGTGGCATGACGAACTCCACACTGGACGTTGGTGTGTGGCATGACGAACTCCAAACTGGATGTTGGTGTGTGGCTTGACGTTCCATCATTGCCCAGCGGGGCTGTGGGATTCTGGACCCTCCTGGCTGTGACTCCGGCGGTGGCGGTGGTCTCCTGACCAGTAACGATACTTGGGCCCTCCTGGGCTATGACTCTGGCGGTGGTCTCCTGACCAGTTACGATACTTGAGCCCTCCTGGGCTGTGAGTCCGGCGGTGGCGCTGGTCTCCTGACCAGTAACGATACTTGGGCCCTCCTGGGCTATGACTCTGGCGGTGGTCTCCTGACCAGTTACGATACTTGAGCCCTCCTGGGCTGTGAGTCCGGCGGTGGTCTCCTGACCAGTAACGATACTTGGGCCCTCCTGGGCTATGACTCTGGCGGTGGTCTCCTGACCAGTTACGATACTTGTGCCCTCCTGGGCTGTGACTCCGGCGGTGGCGGTGGTCTCCTGACCAGTAACGATACTTGGGCCCTCCTGGGCTATGACTCTGGCAGTGGTCTCTGGACCAGTAACAATACTTGGGCCCTCCTGGGCTATGACTCTGGCGGTGGTGGGGGTCTCTGGACCAGTGACGATACTTGAGCCCTCCTGGGCTATGACTCTGGCAGTGGTCTCCTGACCAGTTACGATACTTGAGCCCTCCTGGGCTGTGACTCCGGCGGTGGCAGTGGTCTCCTGACCAGTAACGATACTTGGGCCCTCCTGGGCTATGACTCTGGCGGTGGCGGTGGTCTCCTGACCAGTAACAATACTTAGGCCCTCCTGGGCTATGACTCTGGCGGTGGTCTCTGGACCAGTAACAATACTTGGGCTCTCCTGGGCTATGACTCTGGCGGTGGCGGTGGTCTCCTGACCAGTAACGATACTTAGGCCCTCCTGGGCTATGACTCTGGCGGTGGTCTCTGGACCAGTAACGATACTTGAGCCCTCCTGGGCTATGACTCTGGCAGTGGCGGGGGTCTCTGGACCAGTGACGATACTTGAGCCCTCCTGGGCTATGACTCTGGCGGTGGTCTCCTGACCAGTTACGATACTTGAGCCCTCCTGGGCTGTGCTCCGGCGGTGGCGGTGGTCTCCTGACCAGTAACGATACTTGGGCCCTCCTGGGCTATGACTCTGGCGGTGGCAGTGGTCTCCTGACCAGTAACGATACTTAGGCCCTCCTGGGCTATGACTCTGGCGGTGGTCTCTGGACCAGTAACGATACTTGAGCCCTCCTGGGCTATGACTCTGGCAGTGGCGGGGGTCTCTGGACCAGTGACGATACTTGAGCCCTCCTGGGCTATGACTCTGGCGGTGGTCTCCTGACCAGTTACGATACTTGAGCCCTCCTGGGCTGTGCTCCGGCGGTGGCGGTGGTCTCCTGACCAGTAACGATACTTGGGCCCTCCTGGGCTATGACTCTGGCGGTGGCAGTGGTCTCCTGACCAGTAACGATACTTAGGCCCTCCTGGGCTATGACTCTGGCGGTGGTCTCTGGACCAGTAACGATACTTGGGCCCTCCTGGGCTATGACTCTGGCGGTGGCGGGGGTCTCTGGACCAGTGACGATACTTGAGCCCTCCTGGGCTATGACTCTGGCGGTGGTCTCTGGACCAGTGACGATACTTGGGCCCTCCTGGGCTGTGACTCTGGCGGTGGTCTCTGGACCAGTGACGACGGTGCTGGCGGTTGTGTCTGGACCGCCGGAAATGATGGCGCACTTCTCCGCCGTGATACTCACAACAGGTTAGGGAGACTTCCTCGGGACCTTCCCCACCTTCTTTTGAGTTACAGATGACTCACCAATCGCCTTGGATCCCATTTCACTGTTTGTCCTACCAGGAGTCATGACACGGTCCCGTCGTCCACTCTCCAATTTTGGAGCCTTTACAGGGGGTGGGCTGACAGTGCCTTGGCTCTGGGTCCTACTGCCTGCCCTGGTGGACGGGGCACTCCAAAAACCTGGTACACGCACCACTGGTACTGGAGGCTTTTTGGCTGAGGCGCTACGACGGGACTGATGAATTGGAGGGGGGGGGGCAAAAAGGTCAATTTGACATAGGGACAGTTTCTGACGTACACTGGGATGGGTAGCTGGAGGGGCTCTGGGAGTGGAGGAAGAGGAGGTGGTTGTAGGAGGTGTCACTTTAGCTGTTTTGGGTGCAGGTGCAGGTACTGGAGGCTGTCGTGAGGTGGATGGATGTTGGGTGAGTGATTGCCGGCGTTTGGGTACTTTGGGAGGGGGCGTCACAGATACACTGGGAGAAGACACAGGGGACGTGTATATGGCAGTGGAGGTGGTGAGTGCAGGTGAGCGGCTTGTGGTGCTGGGTGTCCTGCTGCGAGTCCTAGTGCCTGTAGATGTGGTGCATGCAGGTGTGTGTGTAGACGACACTGGGAGGGAGGAGGTAGAAGAGGAGGAGGGGGACACAGTGGAGACAGTGGATGTTGCTGTGTCTGTATGGGTCTGATGCTTGTGTGAGTGCCTGTGGTGTGTGTGGTGCCTATGTTTGCTTGAGCTACTTGTGTGTGTTGACTTGTGTGCATGCTGGTCTGTAGGTGTGCTTGGGATGGGCTGGGGTACAGGGGATTGGGTCTGGGTGGAGGAAGTTGGAGGGGGGAGGCTGGACACAGGGACAATGGCTGCCATCAGTGCTGAGGCCAGAGATTGCAGGGTTCGCTGAAGGACAGCCTGACCAGAATGAATGCCTTCCAGGAATGCATTACTGTGTTTCAACTCTCGTTCTACACCCTGGATGGCATTCACAATGGTAGACTGCCCAACAGTGAGTGACCTGAGGAGGTCAATGGCCTCCTCACTGAGGGCAGCAGGGGTGACTGGGGCAGGGCCTGGGGTGCCTGGGGCGAAGGTGATGCCCACCATCCTGGGTGAGCGGGCACGGGCCGAACGCTGAGGGGCTGCTGGGAGGGCGGTGCTGGTAGGGGAGGTGGCGGCTGTACCTGTAGAAGTGGGGCGCACAGATGGTGCCGCCACCACAGGGGAGCTCCCATCAGCAGACGAGTCTGTGTCGCTGTTTGGACGACGTGGCCGACGTGAAGCTCCCCTCGCCCTCCGTCCCACTGGTGAATTCAGAGTCTGTGGTGTGGCCCTCCATGGCCATGTGGGATGCAGCTCCCTCGTGCTCCGGTGCACTGTACCTCCGCCTGTTGATGCTGATGTACAGAAGGACAGGGAGAGCAGAAAAAGGGTGGAGACAGAAGAAAGAGAGTTTTAGTGCATGGCATACCGCTACCGTTGGCGGACAAGACAAACGCAGCAGCCCCCTGCATTACGCCGTGCTCCTGCCCTCTGCACATGCAATTTCTGGGATATGGCCTACATGGCAATGGTAGAAATCTGCCCACATGGATGGCAAAGGGGCAACTATACATCAATTTGCCTTTTTTTTCAGCTTGGGTAGAGTGCCACATGGCCTACATAACGGAGGGGCCTTGCCTACCTAACTCACCCTGGCCTAGGGACACCCACAGCCCACCACCCCCACCCAGACAGCTCCACTGCACGCAAAGCCCATAGGATGAGGTTGTACTCACCCCCTTGTGTCTGCTGTGATGTCTTTAAGCGCCCATCCAACTCCGGGTAGGCCACCGCCAGGATCCGGAAGATCAGGGGGGTCATGGTGCGACGGGCACCCCTCCCACGTTGGGAGGCCATCCCCAGCTGAGCCTCCGCCGTCTTCTTGCTGCAGCGGCGAATGTCCTCCCATCTCTTACGGCAGTGGGTACACTGTCTCTGGTGGGCCCCCAGGGTCCGGACTTCCTTGGCGATGGCACGCCAAATGTCCCTCTTCTGGTGGGTGCTGACCTACATGGCATGCACAAGGAAAGAGGAACAGTCATTACCTACAGCACCGTCGTTGTAATTGGCCCCCTCCCAACTCTATCCCTGTGGCCCATTCATCCCCATCCATGACTGTTCTATGTACTCTGCCTCCTTCCCTCATCCACCCAGCCCTGTCCACCCAGGCCTAGCCCATACAACGTGCTCCCTGTGTACTAACCTGTTGGTCTGGAGGACCGTAGAGTAGCGTATACTGGGGGAGGACCCCATCCACAAGTTTCTCCAACTCCTGTGCAGTGAAGGCAGGGGCCCTTTCCCCAGACGCAGCAGCCATCGTCGCTTCCAGACCGAGGTCACAGCAGCACTAGCAGTGTAGGTCCTCTCCTGTCGAAGGTCAGGTATCTAGTGATTGAAGAGATAGAAAATGGTGGTGACGTCCGCGGCGGTGACGTCTGCGGCGGTGCGCATCATCACCGCCAGCGCACCTGTTCATTGGCTCCTGGGACCCATAGGGTCCAATGCTAACCAATGCAGCATTGCGCCGCGCTCTACGACTGCCTACCGCGACGGTGTCCAACGCCAGCGCAGTTACCCCACAATTCCATTGTCCCAGTTTAGAGGTCAGGCAGCCGCCATTTCAGGGGCCCACATGGCTTCAATTACTACTGCGTCACACATACCGAGGCCTACACTCAAAACCTTTCCCGGATGGGTTAATTGTCTGTTGTAGTCTTGTGTGTGACTGTGGGTACATACCTGGAGAAATGCTGACAGTTTTTTCGCTGTTGCCCTTCTTAGGCACCGTCAGTTGGGACATATTGGAAGATGGCGGAATCCGCTGGTGTACCGACCGCTGGTGGACCTGTTGACAATGGAAGAGCGACATGTCATCGTGACCTACCGGTTTGACCGTGCCACAATCTGGGAACTATGTACCCAGTTGGAGCCAGACCTGATGTCACCAATCCGCCATCCGACTGGAATCCCCCCTGACGTGCAGGTGCTGTCAGTGCTCCATTTATTTGCAAGTGGGTCTTTTCAGACAACAGTGGCCATGGCATCAGGGATGTCCCAGCCTATGTTTTCCAACGTGTTGTCCAGAGTGTTGTCTACCCTGCTGAAACACGTAAGGAGATACATCATTTTCCCTGAGGTGGTGGATTTGCCTAAAGTGAAAGGTGACTTCTATGCCCTTGGACATATCCCCAACGTCATAGGTGCCATTGATGGGACCCATGTAGCTCTGGTCCCCCCGCAGGAATGAACAGGTGTACAGGAACAGGAAGAGTTATCATTCGATGAATGTCCAGATGGTCTGTTTGGCAGACCAGTACATCTCGCAGGTAAATGCAATGTTCCCTGGCTCAGTGCATGACGCCTACATCCTGCGGAATAGCAGCATCCCTGATATGATGGGTGAGCTCCAGAGGCACCGTGTATGGCTATTGGGGGACTCTGGTTACCCCAACCTGTCCAGGCTACTGACCCCAGTGAGGAATCCCAGGACCAGGGCAGAGGAACGGTACAATGATGCCCATGGGCGGACTAGGACGGTGATCAAGCGTACCTTCGGCCTCCTGAAGGCCAGGTTCAGGTGCCTCCATTTGACAGGTGGGTCCCTATTCTACTCACCCGAAGAAGGTGTGCGACATAATCATCGCCTGCTCCATGCTCCATAACTTGGCATTGCGACGCCAGGTGCCTTTTCTGCAGGAGGATGATCCAGATGACGGTGTTGTTGCAGCGGGTGAGCCTGTGGAGCCTGTGGACAGTGATGAGGAGGAAGCTGATGAAGATGAAAACGACAACAGGGACTCAGTCATACAGCAATATTTTCAATGAGACACAGGTGAGTACAATTTCATGTTTCACATTATATTACATTTCACACGTCTACCTCTATCCTCTACCTACATTTCACTCCCTATTTGGTAACTGAGTTGTCCCCTTCCATTTCAGTTTCAGTAATGTGGTAACCTACGTGTCAACAGCTTGCACCCTTGAAAGGCTTGTGATGTGTGACATTGGTATGTTGACCTTCCAATGGGTAACCTTTTTTAACACTGTAATTGACAATACAAAGTTCACAATCATTGACTGACTCCAATATTATTGAGGTTTCAAGGGTGTTTATTGAAGTGCATAAAAATATAGGGGGGTTGTGAAATGGGGAGAGGTCATGGTGGAAGAATGTCCATGGCAGAGTCCTGTCTATTAGTCTCACAGGTACATTGCACATCTGGCCATTGGAAGTGGAGCTGGGGCAGTTCCAATCTGGACAGGGTAACAAAGTGGGACAGTGGGGGGACAATCAGGGTGGTCTTATTTCCTGGCGGGGGTCTTGCCATCTTGCTCTGTCCTGTTCCTGGATCTCAGGGCCCGCTTTCGTCTTGGTTGTCCGTCTGCAGGGGGTGGGGTGCTGGTGTGGTGGTCCTGTGGCGGGGCGTCCTGTCCACTAGCGCCGGCGGAGGTGGTGGACATTTCATCATCCTGGCTAGTGTCAGGGGCCCCTTGGAGTGCCACGGTGTCCCTCAAGGTCTTTTGAATGTCCGTCAGCACCCCTACGATGGTGCCCAGGGCGGAGGCGATGGTCCTGAGCTCCTCCCTGAACCCCAAATACTGCTCCTCCTGCAGACGCAGGGTCTCCTGCAACTTGTCCAGGACCGTTGCCATCGTCTCCTGGGAGTGGTGGTATGCTCCCATGATGGAGGATAGGGCCTCGTGGAGAGTGGGTTCCCTTGGCCTGTCCTCCCTCTGTTGCACAGCAGCCCTCCCAATTCCCCGGTGTTCCAGTGCCTCCGTCCCCTGGAACGTGTGCCCACTACCACTGCCCCCAGGTCCCTGTTGTTGTTGGGGTGGTGGGTTACCCTGGGTGCCCTGTAGTGGTGGACACACCGCTGATTGACCTGTCCTGGGTAGGGAGGTATGGGCCCGCTGGGTAGGTGCTGTGCTGGGGTTACCAGAGGGTGGAAGCTCGGTGTTGGGCTGTGGCTGGGCAAGGGGAACCGACTGTCCTGAGGCCCACGATGGTCCGGGCTGGTCATCAAGATCCAGTAGGGCAGAGCTGCTGTCGTCACTGTGGGCCTCTTCTGGGGTGGAGTGGTGTTGTCTGGACCCTCTGGTGTGGTGACGTTCCTTCGGGTTCCTGCGGGGGTATAAGTACATGATTATTGCATGTGTGTGTTTCATGGTGTGCAATGGTTGGGTGTGCGTGAACCCCAGTGCAGGCATTCCTGTGTGGGGGCTTGTGTGGTGATGGTTGAGGGGTGTTGTGGGTCTGTGCAGTGGGCATTCTTTAGTGATGGGTGTCCATGCTTTGTTGTGTCATGCAGGTCTTGGGGTTGGGATGGGTGGTTGGTGTTATGGGTAGATTAGTGAGGAGTTAGGGTGATAGGGGAGGGTGTGAGGGTGGGGGTGAGTGATAGCATGCAGGTAGGGTGGGGCATATGATAGTGAAGATTTGACTTACCAGTGTCCGTTCCTCCAACGACTCCTGCGAGGCCCTCAGGATGCAAGATGGACAAGACTTGCTCCTCCCATGTTGTTACTTGTGGGGGAGGAGGTGGGGGACCGCTGGCAGTCCGCTGTACCGCGATGTGGTGCCTGGATACCGTGGAACGCACCTTCCCCCGTAGGTCGTTCCACCTCTTCCTGATGTCCTCCCTATTTCTTGGGTGCTGTCCCACAGCGTTGACCCTGTCGACTATTCTTTGCCATAGCTCCATCTTCCTGGCTATGGATGTGTACTGTACCTGTGATCCAAATAGCTGTGGCTCTACCCTGATGATTTCCTCCACCATGACCCTGAGCTCCTCCTCAGAGAAGCGGGGGTGTCTTTGGCGTGAAATGGGGTGGTGTGTGTGATGTGTGGGGTGGTGTATGTGTTGATGAGTGTGGTGAGTGTAGTGGTATGTGGTGTTTTGTGTGTGGATGTTGTGTGGGTGATGGTGTAGTGTGCCTCTGTGTGATGGTGTTATCTATTCTGTGCTGTCTCTCTCTGGCCTTCGTCTCTAATTTGTGGTCGTAGGGGTTTGTGGGTGATGTGGGTGTGTGTTTTATATTGTGTTGGGTGTGTGGGACTGGTGTGTGTATGTGTATCAGGTGTGTGTATTTGGAATTGTCCAATGTGGCGGTGTTTTGGAGCTGTGTGTGTATTTTGAGCGCGGCGGTGTGTACCGCCAATGGAATACCGCGGTTGAAAGACCGCCACGTGGATTCGTGGGTCGTAATAGCATGGGCGTGTTTCTGTTGGTGTGGAGGTGGAGGATTTGTTTCCGCATATTTATCGCTGACCTTTGGTGTGGCGGACTTGTGTGGGTGTCTGAATTTCGGCGGATTCCGTGATGTGTCTCATAATAGCTGTGGCGGTCTCCCGCCGCCGCCGCGGTGTATTGGCGGTCTTCTGCACGGCGGTAAGCGTCTTTTACCGCCAATGTTGTAATGACCCCCTTAGTGTCTTTGTGCGTGGTGGTGAATTTCACAGTTCTATCTCTACATGCTGCTGTGTTGCTCAACATGTGTTGCACGCAATGTCTCAAAAGGTAAAAACAAAACCTCCATTGTTCTTGCAGCTTATATGTTCACTTACATTCTCAAAAAGAAATGCTAGTGCCTTTTTTAAATAGGTTGCTCTGACTCTATGTTCACTTTCATTCTATGCTATAAACATGCCCAATTTGAATGCTGTATGGGAGTAGGAATTGCTATGGATTGAGGTCACGGAGACAAGAATGTGGTCAGTCCCCTGTTTTTTGCTGCAGAGTTCCATTTCTCTAATAGTGTGCTAGTTATTTGACTGTAATACAGTTTCGTTGGTCAACTATGTTTGGGTAACCACTCCATGTCCTAAAGAGTCCTCCATGTATCCCCAGTACCTATTGGAATCTCTTAGTGGCCATCAATCTATTATTAGGAGCTTTGCTGCTGTTTAATAGTTATACATTACTGGTAAACCTAGGTCTCTCTTATTTCTAAGGGCCATCATAACTTTCATGGATACTAGGCTGATTTCTCTTGCCATATAAAATATACTAAAGGTCTCTGGAATGTCTGTAATATTGAGTTTTCAATTTTAATTGGGACTGCGTGGAATGTACATAATTGTGGGTCATGCACTGTTTAATTGATGCTATTTTACATAGCTTTGAGGTATAAAAACATTTCCATCTTCAGAGGTCTGGATTAATGTTCTCCAACAAGGGTAGTATGTTTGCTTTCTTCAGCTCACTTGCTCACGGCTTATCTATCAGCTTCCAGTCTACTATTGTGAAGGGACAAGGCCTCCTGGGTTCCCTCTTCAATACTATTGGTAACAGTGCTGATTTTCCTATACTTATTTTAATATCTTGAATCTTTCCCATAGTGCCTTATAAATTCACCAGATTGTGTAGTCGTAAGCTGTTCTACCATGTATATTAATAAATAGCTCACAAGTGATATTTTGTGTTGGCTGCCTCCATATCTAATACTCAGTACACTTTTTGTTGTATTGCAATCAACAGGAGCTCAATGGAGATAACAAGGTCTTTTGGGTTCTCTCTTCAGTCCTATTGGCAGCAATGCTGATTTTCCAGATTTATTTGAATATCCCTGATCATTCCCATATTGCCTTAATAGGTTCACCAGATTGTGTAGTTGTAAGCTATTCTACCATGTATATTAATACATTGCTCACAAAAAGTGATATTTTGTGCTGGCTGCCTCCATATTTAATTCCCAGTATCTGTCCATCTCAAGGAAATCATCAACGGCTCAATGGAGAAGACAAACAAGGGAGGAAATAGTGGCCATCTCTGTCTTGTGCTTCTGTGAAGGCTAACTTCTTCAGATGAGACTCAGTTGACTGATCTGTTAGGTACTGTCCCCTGTAGGAAGCCATGACCAAGCTTCTCCTAGGCCAAATTCTTACGTGACGTTTGGCAGCAGCATCCAGCTTGCCCTCTTGAGAGCCTTTTCAGCATCAAAGGTCAACAGTGGAAATTACATTTTCTTCTTGTTAGTCTTTTCAATAAGGTGAGCTTTCTGGCTGATGCCAAATGAATGCCACAAAAATCTATTGGTCAACTTTCATTAAATATGACTGAATGTGGTCAGCCGCATGGTTAGCGATTCCAAGTATGTTTTATTATCTACATTTAATAGTTCTGTTAGATGATATTCAGCACCATGTTTTGCATATTTGCTTAGCTTGGTTATTTTGTTTATATCTGCCCTTCTCAAAGATTCAGAGTCCTGACATTAATCTGCTAGTGATTGGAATGTGTTCATGAGTACAGGGGTGATGCGTGGAGCAAATACTTCATAGATCTCACATGGCATTCCATTGAGTCTTGGAATTTTGAAAGAACTATGAATAGTTTCCCCACACCTCTTCTTCTAAAATCAGATCTCACAGCACCTCTCTTTCTTGAGCCATCACTTTGGGGAAAGCTATTTCCCTGATAAAGTGATCTTGTTTATTTAATATTATTTCCCCTTCTGTGCAAAGTTATTTATAAAAAAATCCTGAACAAAGTCAAAACCTTGCTGGACCTTTCCAGTCTTTTAGGATATCTGTCCTATCCATATTTACTGTCCCCTTATTTGTGTTGGCCAGTATGTCTTGAGCTCTTTTATCTGTTTTGTAGAATTTATGCTTTAGCCCCAGAAATGCTTTCCCAGATCAATTAGCCAATCATTTATTTATTCTCTTAATAATTTCTTCCCTTCTCGGTCCTGTACTGCTTCCCAACTGTATGTTTAGTGTCTGCTTCATGTAACTCCTTTTCTATGGTCTTTTATGCTGGACCTCAATCTTCTATGCCTATTGTAACACGTTTGATACGTTGTTATGTATTATGCATTCTTTGATTGTGTCTGCTGTCACTGTTCTGTTTGCTGTGTCCTGAAATAAGTACCTCTCAAGTCACCACTTCATATCATTCCGGTGTTCTTTTAGGCCTACAATTGTGATGGATAATGGTGCATGGTCATATATTGCTATTAACCATATTGTACCCCATCAGTTGGCTCGTTAAACCACTAGATTTAAAAAGCATCTCAATGCATGAGTATGCACTATGCATGTGAGAATAAAATGTATAGTTCTTCTCTGTGGGGGTCATTCTCTTCATGCTTCTATTAGTCCCATGTCTCCCTAGCATTCCTAGTATTTTGTGACATGTCTTCTATGTTGCTGGTATTTTTACACGACCTGCCCATCATTCCATTCATATTTGATTGAAGTCACCACACAGGATTAGCTTTCTCTCCTCAGGTCCCTATAATTTGTGTAGTACTTTAATCTTCATGTTATCCTGTCTAATTCAGGCACATAAAGCAATCCAACTGTAAGAACCATGTCACCTATTAAACATTTCACAAATTGAGATCAGACAGGGACTTTGGGCCTCATGCAGAGTTTGGCGGATGGGTTATTCCATCTTAAAAGTGACGAATATCCCATCCACCGTATTAAGGTTCCCATAGGCTATAAAGGAAGCGGAATATGGCAGACGAGATATCCGTCACTTTTGTGACTGAGTAACCTCCTCTGCCAAACTCTTAACCAGGCCCTTCACCTTTTCACTCCTGATGATGTTCCTAGAACTGCCACCCACAGGTTTTAAACTGTACTGTTGGATAAATCTGTGTGTTTTAATACTTGGTTTGAGCCTCACTTCTTCTCCTCTCTTCAAACGTGTTTCTTGTAGGTCTACTTCTGTCTTTTCCTCTTCCAGTTTTGTAGATCCCCTTGCCCTTTTTGTTGGGGAATTTAATCTCCCCACATATATCGTATGACAATCACAACTTGCTATTCACACCTGGAGGTGCTTTTTGGGATTTAAACCAAGGGGTACTCCTGAAAGCCACCTCGCCTACGTGCACTGCAAGCTCCAACCTGCCTTGGAGCAGCCCGCTCATCACGACCTACTATTCGTGCCTGGGGGCACTTTTGGGGATTTATACCGAGCAGCGCTCCCTCTGCTCAAGAAAGCCACTGCGCCTCACACGGACTGCAAGGTCCAACATGCCTTGGGGCAGCCCCACCCATCAAGACCTGCTCTGCATGCCTGGCGATGCTTTTGGGGATTTAAACTGAGCGGCACTCCCGCTGCACATGACGCACCCTGGCAAAGGCTTAAGCCAAGGGTGGGCCTATCTGCGCCTGTTCCCAGCTGACTGAGGCCACACCCCCTTCTCTTGGTCCTGGGATTCGGTCCTCTTCCTATGGTAAGGATAATTGTATATCGCACCACTCAATATGGGTAAAAGAAAGCAGATACAAAACAATATTAACAATAAAGTAAACCCTCTTCCAAGACGGCCAATGTGATCACTAATTATTTAAAGGATTATATTGGCAGATTGAATGAGGAAATTGTAAGTGGAGAAGTGAGGTTAGTGGCCATTAAAAGTGCCTTGTGGGACGTTATGGCCACTAATCGGATTAACGGCTGAGTGATACCAATTGAGGGGAAAAGAGAATCTCTTGGTGCTAAGCCCAAAAGAATTCTTCCTCCATCTGTACACACTCAACCTCTGACAATAACACAACATTTGATTTGTGGTGATTAATCAATACCACCACCTTCAAGAAAAAGAAAAGTAGACAGATAGTGAAAGCAGCTTCAACTACTTTACAGAGATCAACTCATACTAATACAAGTAGAGCAAAACTAGAAGGAAATGGGAGGATGATACACAACTTACCTGAGGCCCAATATCCCCTCATTCCTAAAGGTTTGGAAGTCCTGCTAAAGAGGATACAAAAAACCTAGATAATATTGAATCCAAAGTACTGTCTGAAACCAAGGACATAAAAGAACACATGGCCTTGACTGGAAAATCTATAAAAAAAATGTTTAACAAACAAAATTCCACCTCTACGGGACACGTGGCCAGGAATGAGAATCAAACATACATGGATTCAACTCCGACAGTCGTGTCCGTGAACACAAATCCTAGCAATCAGGAGATCCTTGTGCCTGAAAATAGAAATGACATGGTAGAACAGCAGAAGGAGACTTCACATACCAAAACACCTAGGACATAGGTGATGAAAGGACTGGCTGCAATCAACAATATCCCGGCACATTCAGGACATAGACTCCCTATGGACTGTAAGAACGAAAGTTATATTATCCCAAAGGGTGATTTAATCACATTCATGTCATTGAACGTAGTTGGGGTAAATAATAAGATAGCAAACAATGAATGACTCTCGGTACTAAGTTCTGCACAGATTATCTGCTTACAAGAGACATGGCACAAGGGGGGGGTATATTGAAGGATATTCATCGGTTAGCTTCACCATCCCTTAATGGGAGAGCGAAAGGGGGCTAGCCATGTTGATCTCAACTTTAACCCTGTTCACTTCGATAAAATCATTTGCTAACTCTCCATATTTCCGGCTTCAGTACCTTCAGTTAAAAGACAGAATGGGAATAGTACTGATAAATTATTATAATAACATATTTGATTCTTCCCAAAATATGGTGGCGTTTATACTCGAGGAGGACTTAAAAGTGTTTTAGATGGTATTACAGCTCCGTTTATACTGATATGGGTAGATTTTAATGTCACTGCCTGTCAAATGACCCCGGGAAAGACCTGTGGATATGAACTGGAAAATGACCAATTTCACTTTATGTATGATAGGTATGGGACTGCATTGAACAAAATAATACATGGATATAATATGGAACCAATGGAACAGGTTGGAGATCCAGATAATCCTGGATATAATATGGAACCAATGGAACAGGTTGGAGATCCAGATAATCCTAAAATCCCTACTTACCAGAGGAGGGGTCACTCCTTTGTTACCAACCATATATTAATCTCCAAGAATGGTCTATCTATGTTTGATTCACTCAGGGTTGTATCTACTATCTTTAGTGATCATCAACCTCTGCTTATAAAGTTTAATATAGGAACAACCTATAAAACAGGGGAACAGCTGGTGAGGAATTTAGAATTAGAAGGCTAAAATGGAATCAGGCTAAGTTGGGCGGGTATAAATGAAGCAGATCTAATGGGAAAAATATTAAAGGTAACAAAAAAGAAATAGTGATATGCAGAGAATGGAATCATGGCCACATGAAATCCTACTTGCTTTTCACAAGCTCACTGTGGCAGTATTTGGGAGTCTAATAGTGAGGAATAAAAAACAGAGAGACATAAAGCTAGTTTGGTTCAATAATACTTTCATTTGCTCAAGCCAAGAGTATAGTAAATTCAGAATTAGGGTAAAGATTATTAATAAACGCTTTATATATAAGGAGGCATTGGAGGATAGGAAATCCCAATTGCGAGAAAGAGCATGAGAAGATCTCTGTCAGGCAGCCACATTGAGAAATGGTACCTTATGCTGGGAAACTGCAGGTCAGCAATTCCTTGGAAATATAAGTATGCCAGAAAACCATAATGCATGTTCAGTCAGCTGATTGGCTCTCCCAATTTGGAAGGATATTTATTCCAGATAATAAGGAGATGGCTGCCCCATGCAGAAACAATTTAGATAAGTTCCCCCCTTTTGAACACTGTTACTTTGGAAGAAGTCATGGCTGCTTTAGAGAAATGTGCATAAGGTAAGGCACCCAGCCCTGATGGGGTACCAGTGGATGCTTTCATGTTGTATTCACATTTATGGGGTCCTATTTTAACCCACGTTTGTTTTGCAGCATTTAAATGGTATATATCAGTTTCCTGGACATAAACTCTAATTGTCCCCATTTTTTAAAAGGGAAACAGGGGAGATGCTAAATGTTATAGATCAATCTCCCTTTCAACCTCCTCAGTTGAGTTATTTGGAAGAATTCTCCTAGAAAGATTGGAGGCTCGTGCAGTAGACAACGGTTTGCTCACAGAGACACAATTTGGATTAAGGCCTGAGGTTGGCACCTTAGAACAGAGCAGTAATGTCCATCTTATAGTGAATAAATACACTATAGCAAGAAAGGGCCATCTGTTTTTTGTGTTTTGCAGACCTTAGTAGTGCTTTTGATCTTGATAATCATGCCAAATTGTGGAACGTCCTGATAAATCTGGGTGCATTCCGAGATATTGTCTCTTTTTTAGCACAGTTGTATAGTCATCTAACTGCCAAAGTATGTTACAGGACAAAAGGAGAGTGTACCCCAGGTTTTAGAATTACGAGAGGCATCCGACGAGGATGTGTATTAGTATCACTCCTGTTTTTGCTTTATATGAATGGGGTGGATGCCTCTTTACAACAGCTGTCTGCTGTGGCACCAAAAATAGAATTTTGTCCAGTCCCTGTACTTCTGTATGCTGGCGATGCAGTCCTGCTGTCTCGGCCTGCAAATGGACTGCAGTGGCTGATTGAGGGTTTCGTAACATTTATGGAAGAAAGGGATATGCATTTGAATTTGGATAAAACACACCTTATGACCTGTGGGCTACGGAAGGCTAGAAAACAAATCATATGGTTAAAGGAAAGAACCATATGGAGAAGAACAGTTTTACAAACTTGGGTTTACATTTTTCTAAAAAGGGGTCTTGGAACCCCTATTTAGAGATTATGAAAATTAAATTAATAAAAACAACAGAGCCATCTTCAGGTTTGCAGCAAAAATTGGCAGCAAACCCATTGATGAAATATTACAGCTCTATGAAAGTAAAAATATCAGTAGCGTTAAGTATGACTTTGCTCTATGGGGTTCTTCAAGTAATAAATCATTGAAACAGATGGCGAATCACTTATTATGTAGATTGCTGGCAGTTCCCAGCTCTACCCCATTGTATATGGTACATAAAGAATTAGCATTACCTATTTTTAAAAGACTCGATCTATACAAGTGCATTGCTAACATGGCATGGAATATGATTGAAAATTGGGACAGGGTTACAGATTGTGTAGCGCTAGATAATCATGATAAACTTCCATGGTTTGCACTTTAAATACATTGTTAAAGTCTCATGACATGAAACCTACACTGTATAACCCTCTCAGCATCTTATATTATAGTCAGAAAGAGATAAGAAATATACTGACAGGTCAAAGAGAAGCTGAGGGGGATGCTATAGAGTGTACAAAACCTACTGTCAGATGTTTTATGAGTAGCCAGGCGAATAATGAGATCCAAGGTTACTTGTCAACTTTTCCAAACCTACAAAACAGGTTTTATTTATCTTGTCTGCATTATAGGCCTTTGCATTTTACAGTAGCATTCCCAAGAATGGGGAAATGGTCAATGTTTTCACCAAAATGTCCATGCGACGGTTGATCTGCACAATCTACACTGCACTTTATTCTATTTTGTAAATTTGATTGTGCTATTAGAAAAAGCTTTTCCAAACCTTTATTTATTCTTAATCAATTATATTGTTTTGAAGAAGCTTTAAATTATTTATCTGAACTAAGTACTGTGGAAAACTGCTTTGCCATAACAAGAAATGTCACTTATGTGGTAAAACTCAGGAAAACACACACTCATTTGGAGGATCTCTGTTATGAGGACGGACAGCAGGATTACAGTTGGTTGCTCTAAAATAATGTACATAATCCATATTAATGATTCCTCTGCATCAGTTTTTATAATGTTTATATCATTGTCTTTGTATCTCATCTGGATTTATATCTGAATAAAGATTTGTTTCAATTTCGTATTTCAATTTTGTTATTTTCATTTCACCTCATCCTACCACAAAACTGCATTTAATTGTCGCCATTTCTTCATCATCACCCTGCTTTCTCCCTCAAGCAATAATTCTTTTCCCCCTACTTCTGTATAGGATTACTAATCTTGGGTCTTTCCTAAACAAAGCAACCATTTGCTCATTTTGGTGAGCATGTACACCTCTAGTGTTTTCCATGTGCATCTTATCATCTTGTCTTCTTTATCCAGGCTCTTGTATTAAATGCAATTCCTGTCTTTGGAGCAGGTTTTATCCCTTTCAGATTCTTCTCTGTCATTTGTGTGAATTAATCTTTGTTGCTACTAACTTCCTCATTTCTTTATTGGGCTGCATTTGTTTGTGTGCTTGTATTTTCGTTCCTTTTTAGTCTGCTTTCCTTGTTGTCTTTCTGTTCTCCTCTCATTCCTCACAGCACCATCACTTGTTTTTTTCTTGGTTTGCTTATATTGGTTGATCATTTAAGTCTCTTTGAAGTCCCAGACCTTTTATTACTTCTTGCACTGACATGACACAGAAGTTTATATTTCTGTTTTTAAATTGTGTTCCACATCAGAACATCCAATGGTACTGCTATTTGTGCTTCTAATTTCTCCACCATTGTCTTAAATGTTGCACTTCGTTGAGGAGATCTGCTAGAGGTCCTGTAGGAGAATATTTGTGTGTTCTTGGTAGATCAGATGGCTTGTGCATATGATGTCGTTCATCAATGTCTCTTTCTACTTTTAGGACATCCATTTCACCATGATAGCCCTTAGATGTTTGCATGCATGGATTGTTTTCTGCCCTACTGTTTGAACACTTCTACTTGTTTAAGGTCTAGTAGTTGGACAACTAATCCTTTAACGTTCATGTTGAGTCCATCTTACTACTTTCTGGCATTGTGGATCCACATATTGCCCCTTCTTGCATGGTTTTCCATGTTTTCACACGTTATAGCACCTCTGTTAGGTTCTCCATTATTTCCAACTTACTTCTCATGTTTCTTTCTGGAGTCTTTGTTCCCTAAGTCCTACCTTTGATCTTTACAATTCTCTGGCCTAGTTGGTTGGCATCATGCCTCAATACTGTTACTGCTATCATGAACCTCTTTCTTTTATCTACCAGTTCCAATGTAATATCTCTCCTCAAGTCTTGCTGAAGGGACCTGGTATTTCCACTTGTCAGGCATGGAGTGTCCTTCAGTCTGTGCCACCATCCCTGTCTCCTCTGTTTTACTGTCTCTGAGCATTTCAACTTTTCTGTATGGTTGAGCATGCCAAGTAGGAGCAGAGTTCCCTTTTCTTTCTTTCATTTTTTTATTTCTTTCAGTTGATTTTGTGGTCATAGTTCTTCTTAGTGTGTTTCCTGATTTAAACTTTGCCGCAATCTCTCACTGTTTCTTTCAATTAACTGCTGATCAACCCGTTCAGTCTATCCGGCCTCAATTCCCATTTTGCCTCTTTTTTTTTTTTTTGTGCTTTTTTCGTCCTCATAATTATCACCCATGCTTTGGTAGAGGAAAAATGGTACCGGACGGGGGAAACGTAACCCTTGGGTCGTCCCGTTTGGTCTACGTTTTATTATTCTCCCAATCGTATGCCATCAACCAGGATATACTATTTTCTATGAAACCTAGTCATAACCAAAGCATCGCCCAGTATTGGGTAAGGGGAGTACTAATCATTGGACTTAAGTTGCACGAGGAGGAGACCAGACAGCAAAACAGTAATATACTATTGGTAGACATTTTCCCAGTTCATCCAGAAGTTATCCCTTCTAGAAAGGGGACCTCGTTGTTCCATTATGCACATTCGATTTACAGATATTTGCCAATCCTTAGAACGGGGGGGAAAGGGGTCAACCCATTTACGACAAATTTCTCGTCTAGCCAAAAGTATTAATACAAACAACAGGTGCTCCTGATGTGCTGACAATTTTTGATAATTCATACCCTGTTCACTGACCCCAAACACCACCATAGAAAGATCCAATTTTACGTTCACATTAAATATTATCTTTAAAGTGTTTCCTATCTCCTCCCAATATTCCCACAACTTTGAACATTGCCAAAACATGTGTATATCGTTTGCCTTATCGTCACCACACCTCGGACAGTTTTTCTGAGTTTTCCCGATAGCTGTTAATCTGGCCGGCGTCCATAAACCCTATGAAGTGTGAACAAATGGTTTTTCTTCAACTCTGCCGGGCTGGTCGTGAACCACAATTCTGAGCAGGACCTATTCCATAAAGATTTCACATCTAGAGTTGGAAAGATCCCCCCCCACTTCGACAAGGGAAGGGATGTCCCATCCCTTGTTGCTTCCAACAGAGCATGGTACCACAGAGCAACTTCCTTATTAATGATTTTCTGGTTTAATTTCCCTTCCCATATATTCCTTCCTATTTCTCCTATTTGTTGCGATTTAACCCAACTAGTTATCTGAAGATACTTGAATTTGGAGACTGTGCCTCCAGTCCCTTCATAAAGTGTCGACCAGCTTAACAGTTCTGGTCCTTCCATTATCTGGCCCCATCTTACAATCCCACTCACTCTCAAAGGAATTGATAATTTATCAGTGAGGCATTCAGGAGTGCCAGGTGAATCCCAAATGGGGGAAGAGCTGCAAAAATAGGGTATCTCTAGCACCTTCCGAAAGTGCATCCAAATGTTGCATGCATGTCTGAGTGTCTTCAAGCGTACCTTCTTGAAGTACTTAGGATGGCCGAATTTATATAGAAAATGATCTGCTTTTTCCTCGAGGTGTGCCGTTAAGGCTTTCCACGCCGGATCATATTCTGACTTCTTATTCAATAGGTTTCTAATGTTTTTTAATTGAAATGCCAGATAATACTTGAAGAAATCTGGAGACGCAATGCCCCCCCACTCTTTTTTTTTACTCATCTTTTTCCACGAGATCCTTACTCCTTTAGAGGCCCATACAAACGAGGATAAATCCCCCTGTAGTTTTTTAAACCAGCAGTTCTTAAACTCTAGTGAATTCCCATTTTGCCTCTTGTAATTACTTCGCAGTAACTCTGTACTTTTTAGTTAGCATCCGCCCTTGCATTTCTTATTTCCTTTTGTGTTATTCTTCCCAATATTTTGTTACTCCCAGGTATAAGACACTCTCCATAATCTTGTCTATAAGTAAGGGCCCCCATAATGTGGTCTCTTTGATTATTCTTTTGTTCAAATTTCTTCATCTTATGTCTTTATGCTGTTTACATTTATGCATTTAAGTTCCTCACTTTCGAGCCTTTGTTCATCCTACAAAATGCCCAGATACTTTCCCTGTCCTCACTCGTCCTCCATTCTCCTTGGTTCTTCTTTGGCTGTGTCAGATTGTGGGGCTGGGTTCTGCACCTGTGTGCCCAGCTCCTGCTCTGATTTTATCCTAACTACCACTTCTATGCAGAGCTCTTCACCACTGTGCTTACTCTATTGGGAGGATGGAGTAGGTGATCCACTTTATCTTTCCTCTGACAAGGCCATCTTGGCTGGGTCTCCGTTTGGTTCGCTCTACCTCTTGGCTTCTTCTTCATTGCCAGCCCTTGATTTGTCAGTGTTTCTTCTCCTCCATTCCTTGATCTTTCTTGGCCTAGGTGCTTGGTGGACCAAGCCTATAGAAGGATACAGCAATCAAGTTGTGTGCGTCACCCTCCTTCATGGTTATTTTGAGTAATTAATCTGATTGATTTTCGACAGCCTCCCCTGGCTTCTGTAGAGATCCTAGGGGCCTTTGAGGGACATCATAAAGTATGTTTTTTGAACATTTTAGTACCTCATTGATTTATTACATTTTTGTCAGCCTCTCTGTAGCTCCCACACACTCCCATGAGTAATGGGGGAATAATACATATTGTTTCCCATTTTTAGGATTTTGTTTTCTACGTTTTAGTGGCAAATTGATGGGCTCTCCGGACCACGTTTATTATTTTTCATTTATTGAATTGATTTATGGCAGCATAGACCTGGCTCCCCTAGGGGTTTGACAGGCACTTGAGGGACGTCACATATTATTTTTCATTTTTGAGGATTTATTTTTTACATTTTAGTGCCACATTGATTGGGCTCTCTGGATTATTATTCTTAATTAATCTATTCAACTTTGGCCAACCTCCTGCTGGATCACTAAGAGGACCCGTGGGCATTGAAGGGTCACTATCAATTTATTATCACTTTTTGTTTAACATTGCCTTTTGTAAGTATTGTAGGATTGGTATTATATCAGACACACTGTATCAACTGTCAGTCGTAAAGATGTTTTTAGTTTAAAAAAAGTTTGCAAATATTTTACCTGGATTTTCATTTATTTTTGTCTAACTAGTGTCCAGTATAAGAACTGACCATTTAATCATGGATATTTTTATTAGAAGTTCTGATGACTTGGATTGCATCCACTAGAATAACCAAGAGTCATAGGCATCCTTGTTATTTTGTATTCCCTGCAAGTGGATGAGATTGAGGTAAGTCTGTGAATTTGCAGACACCGAAGTACAGTGACCTCTCTGCTAAGTCTGTTGTCGCTGCTGTAAAGAGCACTTGCATGAAACCTTCTTTCTTTTTCAAGCAAGGTACACAATGTGCTGTAACTGCTACACTCTCTTCTGGACAGGAATATGTTGGGATCATCCCAAGATTAACAGAGGTACCTAAAACGAAGCAGTAGTCTCTCAGTGCTTTAGTGACTGCATTCATGGCTGACATCAGTGTGTCCACAATAGAATTGTGTCAGGAAACTCAACAAGAACAAATGCCCCCTATACCTGATCTGTCTAAAATAGGAGCAATGCAGGAAGTTGAGATTGTCGTTCAGCAGGTTGTTTCACCTCCTATATATCAAACACATTATTTTCACAACATACTCATTCTAGGAAAAGAAAGACCATTCACCATCTTTCCCAAGTTCCTCTTCAGATGAAAGTGACATGGAGTGTACTAAGGAGTCCCACCACAGGAGACAAGAAAAAGGAAGTTTCCAAAATGTCTAGTTGGCAATGAGAAAGATGAAACAGTAATTGTTTATATTGAGAGTAGCACCGAGGAAATGCCACTCACTTCTATTCAAGCTTCTCCTCTAAAACCACCATTTGCTTCAATCTGAACACAAAATCACATAAAAACAGTAACAAGATTGCTCAGATGCAAAACAGTCTGCCCTAAGCAAAAGCAAAAACAAACCCCATTTAGCTCCAACATAACTTCTTCTCACTTTGGCTCCATACATAATTTCTCAATCCTGGTTTGGGACTTGCTCTTTAAGGAAGTTCTCCTTCTGAGTTGGTGAATTTTACTCGTAGGCCAAGTGAGGACTACAATACAGGTGGCAGCTTGTGGCAAAACAGGGAGGCATAGGATGCCTCACAGAGAGCTTGGCACTGTGGCCAGGTTGGCCCACAAAAAAAGAAACATTCAATCCAATGGGAAAACAACTACAAAGATTGGTGTCCATGAGACAGAAGAAGCCAAACTGATATAAGGGGGAAATGAAGAAGAAGAGGGGTTGTAGTCAGGGCAAATGGCCGAGGGGCTCATAATGTGGCGTCATCAACAGCAGCAAACTCTGTTTATCACAATAAAGTAGGGGATATTGTACTTACCCCAAAGCATTCAAGTGGACTACTGCCAATGAAGGCACTTTTAGTGGTGTTCAGTCAGCATTATCAAACAAATAATGCTATCATGTTCTTGTTCAGTAAGGATACATCCATAGGTTGGTCCTTTTATACAGTGGTAAATTAGCCAAAGCATTGGCTAAGAGCCTGTTCCCATTTGCTACACTGGAAGGTGTGAGGTTTATGATATTCTTGGAGGCCCTGTATTCAAAATGAAAGGTTCCATGCTGTAACAGTCTTCAGCTATTGTAGTACCACACATGCACCTGTCTGTCAATGGGGGGTCATCCACAGGGCCTTATGTTACCTCCTGGTCTTATTAGGCCCTGGGGGACCCCATCTCCCAATGCCTTTCTTTCTGAATGGGGGGGGAGGCTGTGTGGCCCCCCTCCCTGAGCCACATTAGGCCATGGGACCCCATCCACCTGGCCCATTTTGCTTAAATTAAAGGGGAGGGAGGCTGTTTCACCTCCCTCCTGGAGCCTATTTAAGTCCTGGGGACCCCATCTCTCAGGGCCTTTTGTTTTTATTAAAGGGAAGGGGGTCACAATGCCTCCCTCCTGAGCCTTTTTAGGCCCTGAGAACCCCATTCTCATGACCATATATATAAGTTAAAAAGAGAGGGGGCTGCATGGACCCCCTCACTGAGCCTCTTTAGTCCCTGCGAACCCCATCCTCTGGGGCTGTACATGTATTTTAAATGAGGAGAAGGCCGCATGCCCCCCAAGCCATTATTGGCCCCAAGGGCCCCAAACACTTAAAGGTGGGTGCTATGGTGCCCACCTAGGGCACCCACCATATTGTTGTTAGGGGCTTCAGGGGAGCCCCAAGACCCTTGTGGCCCCAGACAATTCCCCTCATAAGGGCAGGAGCAGGCACTGTTAATTCTCCCTCCAGGTAGGAACACTAATTTGATCTGTTTCCATGCCGCTTCAATCTGGGCAGGGAAACAGATAAAAAATCTGCGGACTTGTTGTTTGCTCTCATTTGGTAGAAAATTAAAAAGTGCAACAGTCAAGAGCAAAAACAGGTTTCCCTGCCTGTGTCTATGTCCAAGGGGTGGGGGTCCCTGGGACATAGCTACTGAGCCGGGCCGGGAATGGTGTCCCTGGGGCCATTAATGGCTCAGGGAGGGGAGCCAGGTAGCTCCTTCCCTATTTAAAGTAATTTTGCCCCCCAGGGGTAGGCTTCCCAGAGCCTTTTGAGGCTCAGGGGGACTGTGAGGCCCCTCTCCCTTTAATTAAAAGAATCATCCAGAGGAATGGGGTCCCGAGGGCCTCTATATGCTTAGGGAGGTGGACTGTGCACCCCCCTCCCATTCTTCACCAAATTACAGCCCCAGGGGTGGGCTCCCTTGAGCTTTAAATGGCTTGGAGAAGGAGGAGTTCCCTTTATTAACAAATGCATCTCTGGGGGATTGGGTCTCTGTGACCTCTGGAGGCTTGGGAGGGGACCCACGCCTCCCCTTTTTTATGATTTTGGTGCTGGGAGTGGGCTCCCCAGGGCCTATAACTAATGAATGCAGCCCAGCCACCATTGTTGTTTTCCAACCTGCTGGAGTCTTGCAGGATCACATAATTTTTCGCAGATTATTTTGCTGATTTTGTTTTTCTTTTTGGCCTGAGGCCTAGCAAGTCAGGGTATCCCTGTAGGAAGCTGGTTCTCTATATAGTGTACAAAAATGATGTGAACTGTGTAGAGGTGTCCAGTTTGGTGCCCTCTATTCTTGCAATCATGGCACCAAGCCTTGTTAGGATCAAAGTTCCTACCTTTGTACCCACCCTTAGGATGTGACGAGTCTCTGGGGCCACCCTTTTGAACAGGTTTTTGGGGGCCTGATGAAGACTCTTTTTTTTTGGTTCCCATTGTTCCCATAGGGGGGCTTTTTGGCCTCTTTCTTTTGGTCTCCCCACCAGTGGTTGCTTTGGTCGCCCTTGTCTTGACCCAGTGGTCTGCCTTCTTCCCCAACTCTAGAGGAGAAAGTGTACCTAGGTCTATCAGGAACTGATGTAGTTTCTCATGTTAACAATTACTCAAAAGATACTCTTTCATAAGTAAAATATAAAGCTCATCATAATATTGTACATTGTTGCCTTCTAACCAGCCACCTAGCATTTTTACTGAATAGTCTACAAATTCTACCTAGGACTGACTCTCGGTTGTTGAGGTTTCCACCTCATGTGCTGCATGTGTCATCTCATACTCTGTTGCAAGTTTCGTAAGAGCTTCTGTGGCAGCATAAAGACCAGTGTAATTCTCATATCATTTGCAGAGAGCCCTCAACCTGGGTTATTTCAACTCCAGTCAAGAGGTCAGGTCGAGTTCATGAGACTGATTACCTGCATCAAGCATTTTGCTTACTAAAGTTGGAACCATTTTAACTTTTTGTAAAACTTTCACAAACTTTCAAAAACTTTTGCAAACATTTGGAAACTTTTAGCCCAACTATAGCGAAGACTTTAAAAAGAATCTAATCACTTGTTTTGGGAATTTAACCAAGGCCATAGCAATTATTTTAAGATCATTTAGAATAGTCCAATTGTAAATAATACAACTACAGACAATTTTGTGAGTTATTTGTGTGCTCACTTAGTGACAAAGTGGTATCAGCAAATGTAACATCTTGTATCCCACTGCTGTACCACTAAATATAGGAGGCTGGTTCTCTATATAGTGTACAAAATGATCTGCACTGTGCAGTGGATCTAAGCAACCCCACCTTGGTATCCTGAGGTAAACAGCAAACGCTCTGTTTTATGATTGTGTGGGTGAGCAGTTAGGCTTATCCTGGAGATGTGCTAAGCATTTGTTGTATTCACAGTATCAATAAATGTGGACACACTCAAAAGAATAACACAAGACCAATTTACAAAAATACTTCAGATTTTTAAGAAATTTTTAAGACCAAGATCATCAAAAACAGGTAAGTACTTTTTACATTATGATTTTTCAAAGTTTAGCAAATATCGTCTTTTTTTGCGTAATTATGCACCATAGGAAACAATTGGAAAAACTTAAAAAATGCATATAAATTCAGGCAATGCTCGCACAAGTGTCACCTTCTTTTTTTAAGTTAAGGTCGTCAAAACTTCCCGTGGGCCAGCTGGAGAAATTTGGGTGGTTCCTGACTCAAGCAGAAGCAGCAGCTAAAAGTCTTAGAGCTGGTGCAGAACAGAGACAGGGTCCACTTGGAAACACACTGCACAGGAGGATATAAAGTTAAGTCTGGTGGATCCCCATGGAGTGTAGAGGTTGTAAGAGGTTAGAGACTCATAGACCACAGCTGGTTTTCAGACACAGGGGCCAGGGAGGCTGGGTGCAGTGCAGATAGGTCAGCCACGGGTTGTGCGTCAAGGAGTCTTTGGAATCAGGTGCAGGTCACTTTGAGGGTGGATTGCAGGTCAGCAGGGCCACTGTGGGGGGTGGATTGCAGGTGTCCTGAAGTCCCTCAACAAGTGCTTGCTTCTGGTCCTTGGAGAGTTTGCACTGGACTTTTCTTCTGGGTGTTTGATGTTTGGGGTCCAGTGTCGGAGGCTATGGCATGCCTCAGCCACTGGAGGTTGAAGTGCTTCCAAACTTGCCACACTGGTAGTGTTTGTTCTCTGTATCCATCAGGTAAAAATTTGGTCTGGCTGCTATGTCTGGTTCATTGGTCAAGGGCCAGTCAGTAAACTGGCTTTCACTGGTTCTTGCCTGCTGGGTGGAAGGAGTGATGCCTTCCCTCCGGAGGGAGGTTCTTGGCAATTTTTAGAAGTTTGGAGGCTCTTCTGGGGTTTCTTAGTGTCGGTCTGATGTCCAGTCGACCCCTCAGTGGCGATTGTCCAGTCCTGGGTGCAGCAGGCAGGGTTTTGTGCCTTTTTCTTCTTACAGAAGGGCTTCTGTTCTCGAGCCTTGGGTCTTTTTTGTACCTGGTCTTCTTGTGTTCATTCAATCTGATCTGTAGATCTAGTCATGCCCACTAAATACTGCATTTAGTGGGCATTAAGGGTAGGTAAAGTAAGGGCCAATGTGCCACCTACCTTAGGGTGCCTACACCCACTATGTGACCACTTCCTGTGGGAAGGGGTCACATCCCTACCCTAATAGGCTATTGCCCTGCCATCCAAGATGGAAGAAAATAAAATGGAGTTGTCACCTTGCTTGCCAGACCCTGGGTGTGGTGCAAGCTGAGTGGTGGGCACTCCTCTTACTCTGGCTAAGCTTTCCCACTGTTTTTTTCGCTCAAAGTGGAGGAAAACCATTGGGCGGCCATCAGCTGCTAGCAGCAGGGTCGGAGGTCAGATCTCAAAGGCGGTAAAGCCCTTGAAGCTGACCGCTGGGCCTGGGTGCCAGCCTGGGGGAGGAGGTGTAACACTTCCACCAAGGAAAGGTGTTGTGTTCTAGCTCCTGAGAGCAGATGCTCTCACCCTGGGATTTGTGTCTGGTGGTGGT
The DNA here is from genome assembly GCF_031143425.1 of Pleurodeles waltl. Taxonomy (NCBI): domain Eukaryota; kingdom Metazoa; phylum Chordata; class Amphibia; order Caudata; family Salamandridae; genus Pleurodeles; species Pleurodeles waltl. The sequence goes on from NC_090437.1 coordinate 136,598,452, forward strand.
AGGCTGGTACAAACCAGCCAGCAACCATGTCAGGGCTGGTAGGTTTTGCAGGGGGCACCTTTAAGGTACCCTCTGGGTAGATGTTATAATAATTCCAACACTGGCATTAGTGTGAGTTTATTATTCTGAGTTGTTTCATACCAAACAACTCAGTATTCAGAGAGGCCATCATGTAGCTGGGGAACCCATAATGACCAGTGTCCAGTGCATGTACTTGCTATGGCTCCCCTGTATACTTAGTATGTCTTAAGGTTTGGCTAAGACACAGTAGGGGCATATTTGCTCATGCAAAGATATACCCTCACATGCATTATTTATAGTGCACCCTGCTTTAGGGCTGTAAGGCCTGCCAGAGGGAAGACGTATCTATAGTGTATACAGTGTTAGCAGACAGGGCACTCTTGGTGAGTGCAATGTTGAGTTTGCAACTTTTAAATACACCTTGTCATGCACTTGCAATGGCAGTCTGCAAGAGGATGGTGTGGGGCCTCTCAGAGTGGCACAACTGGTGCTGCAGCTCTGGGGGCCCTCTTCAGTACCCATGCCCTAGGTACTAGGGGTACCATTTACTAGGGACTTACGAGGGGGGCTGGATTGTCAACACATTGTACGGTTTGGGGAAAATATCTCAGGCCCTGTAACCCTGTTAAGCAGGGGCCTAGGGCACTTACAGTTTGAAACAACATCATTTTCTAGGCAAAAAGTGGGGGGCTGTCATGTAAAAAGAGGCCCTTTCTCACAATCCTTTCTCTGCCCCCTTATATTTTTATTCTTTTTTCAACTTCAAGACAGGGGACTAATTCCCCCAGTCCTGTCATGGGGGTCAGCAACATTCTTCTTATGTTGCTGGCAGCCAATCAGCACCTTCCCTCCTGTGGAAGTCTGATTCCTTTGAGAGTGAGATGGCCCAGGGGCTATAAAGCTCCCTGGTCCAATCACAATGACCTATTTGTAAATTGCTGCTACTGCAAGATCCCCTCAAGACTTTAGCGGGCACAGCCGTCCAGATATACAATTATTTTTCAACTTTAACTTCTCAAAAACTACGGAAGGGATTTACATGAGTTCATGAACATCACAATCTGTGGTTCAAGATCTAGCGTCCTGCCAAGCAGTTTTTGCCATAGTCCATCCTGAAGAAGTCTGGAAAATGCATGTGGATTTTGTGTTTTGGAACCCCTCTTTTTTCTCAGGACCCTGCTTGATGGATCACTCCAAAATGTTTCCGTGCACAAACTAGTCAAAAAGTAGCACCTTTTTGGAAGGTTTTGTGGGGATTTGTCAAATGGTGCCAACATTATTAGCA